>NC_051077.1:26868599-27194031 GCF_004664715.2 Peromyscus leucopus | reverse complement strand
TAAACCAGGCCAAAAGATATCTTTTTATATCATTCTTCTCTGATATTATTGATGGTGTTGAAGAACGTCTTTTCTTTTTTTACCTTTTTTTTTAAAGAAAGAAACTAGTCTTGGTGAATTTTTAAATTACAGATCCAGAATTTCAAGATGCTCAAATATTTTGAGTGTAAGATGTGAAGAAGGAAAAGAAAATGAGATAGAGAGTTAATAATTCCTCAGAAATATAAAAACACATTGTACTTAAGCATGCATTTTATTTAGGATATTCTTCCTTTTTAATTTATGATAGACTGATTTAAATGGTTATGAAACTAGTGTACCCTTAAATGTCACTCTTTTTTTTTTTTTCTTTTGGTTTTTCGAGAGAGGGTTTCTCTGTGTTGTGTCAGGGACAAGGACAGAATCTCTAGTTAGTGGAAAAATACAGACCCCTGAAATGACAGGGAACTAGATCATCTTACAGTCAGGTTGCCTAGCAACAGGACATTGAGTCAGAGCCCTTGACCCTTTCACCCTGTAAACATCCTATACAAACATCCTATTAGCTTGCCCCACCTTATGCAGATGACAGCTTCTTGCTCCCCCCACCCTGCAGGAACTATATAAACCCTTCTGGAAGAAAATAAAGTTGCACCTCCATCAGAATCTAGACTTGGTGTATTTTCCTTTGTATCTCCTGTCCCTACATTCCCTCCTTAGGGTGTTCGTGTTCCCGTTGTAGGCCTGCAGGCGGGACAGTGTAGTTTTGCGCCTTTCCTGGAACTTGCTTTGGAGACCAGGCTGGCCTCGAACTCACAGAGATCTGCCTGTCTCTGCCTCCCGAGTGCTGGGATTAAAGGCGTGCGCCACCACTGCCCAGCTTAAATGTCATTCTTAACTATGATACTTATTTTCAGAGAAATTAGTTATTGTTTCCCAAAGACATAATTTAACTATCTTTTCATAAAATATATTCAAACATATTTTTCATGATTTTATAAAGTCCTTTAATGTGTCCTGAGAGGTGTAGATATAAAAAAAGACCTTGTAATGTACAGCCCCTGAAATAATCCAAGGTGTTCAATGAAAAAGGAAGTCCTTGAAAATTAAAAAAAAAAAAAAAAGCCTTTGGATATAAAAGGTTATTTGCAGCTTAGAGTGTAAGATTAGTGATAAATAACATATTATAAATTCTTTACACATAACTTCCTTGACAATATTTCATAAATTGACATTTGTTTTGAGTTTTATGATATGTATATAATGCCCATATTATCTCTAATTGAGTCTTGTGACATTTCCTGCTAATTGTCATCCTGACAGGGTTTGGATTCACCAAGGAGACAAGCCTCCAGACACACTTATGAGGGACCGGTTAGTCTCTGGCGTGCTTCTAGGAATTATGTTGCTTGTGCAAATTGAGGTGAGAAGACACATGCTCAAGGGGCCTGGCACCATGCCCTGGGCAGGGGTTCTAAATACCATAACGAGAAGAAAGGAAGCTGAGCACAAGCATTCACCATGCTCTGCAGCTCTGCTGCCTGATTGTGATGCAGTGACAACGTGCCTGACTTCTTGGCATTGATGAACTGTACTCTTGAACTATCACCTGAAATAAACCCTTTCTCCACTGAGTAGCTTATGTCAGAGTATTTTATCATAGCACAGGAAAAGAAACTAAGCCGCTCTGGGAGGTGGTAGCACATATTTTTAATCCCAAAGCTCAGAAGGCAGAGGCAGGAGGATCACTGAGTTTGAGGCCAGCCTGGTTTACAGACAGAGTTCCAAGACAGCCAGGGCTACACTGAGAAACCCTGTATGGAAACAAGAAAGTAAACAAACAAACAAACAAACAAAAAAACTACCTATGTTTATGGGACTGAAGAGATGGCTCAGTGTTTAAGAAACTAAACCAAATCCCTTTCATTCAAATAGTTTTATAGCTGTAACGTAACACATCAAGTTTTACATACTGATTAGTCTCATATAACTCATTTTTCTGTGATTAAGCAAGCCTTTTGCTAAACATTTAATTTTATTATGTAATGTATATACAAATCCTTTATTTCCATATTATCTCTAAGCATCCATAAATTTCCAAAAGTCATTTTATAGTGGTCAGTATTCCCACCAATTTGAATTTTGGTTTTAGAATTTTTACCTTGACAATAAACAGAGATAAAAAATACCTTTTCATGTTATCTCTGTAACTGAATATATCCATAAAATAATGATTCACGTCTTGATTATTCGCATTATCCCTAGACATTGAAAATACTGTGTGTGCTATCTATTCTTTAAAACACCTACAAATTCTCTCCCAACTCATATACAGACTCTTTCTTCAGTATATTGGTAGGAGATTTCCAACAACATGTATATACCTCTACACTGATGTTTTAGTTCTCAGTGACCACTATAATTAACCATAACTTAGTGAAATGGCTCACACCAATCACTCTAGCAGTCATAACACAGACAGGAAATCTTTGGGGATACACTCTGGGGCTCTAGACAAGTGTCCACTTCAGTGTCTTTTTACCCACTCTAGCCTGACTGCCTTCAATGACAGTGCCTTCACACCACTCAAACCCTGCCTTCATTATGAAGACATTTGCCCATACTGGACTCACTCTGAATCCAGGATCAATCCTCTTCTCAAAATCTTTAATTGCATATGGCAAGTCATTTTTTGCATGTAAAGTAACATATTGAAAGAACTCAAGTATAAGAATTTAGTCCCAATTTGTATAAATCTTTGAAAAACTCTTTATGCACAATACAGAATTTTAGACACCTGACAAATGAACTATATGTTTCTATGCAATATCTTAATTTGACTAATTAATCCATACTTGCCACTCAGAAGACATAGATGAAGACATTGCAAAAGTTACTATAGGATCCAGGGATTACTTCCTTGCTGTGTTATGGAGGTTTTCTGTGTCTCAGTTTTATTGACTAGAATTTCCTAGAACTGTACCATTTCCTGATCCCCCCTAGTGGTGATGTTATGTGTGGCTGAATCCTTGAACAGCCAGCAGAAACACAGAAGCTGTTCCTACACAAGTTGAATGAGTTAGCTTGCTTTGCTGAATTGATATGAAAAAAGAGATATCAGTTTAGCAGGTGATCATGGCTTTCATCTACTTTCAGGATGATTGTCAGATGTAAGGGATTTTGTAGCTTCTTAAGATTTATCTGCTATGAATTGATTTAACATCCAAATGTGAGTATATCATACATATAAGAAAAAATTCTCAACATAGACATAAATAGGAAGAATTTCACAATAGCTTCCTGAGGGGAAAATGGAAAAAAAAATCTTTTTAAATTTCCTGCTGATTCTTTCTTTAGAAGCAATCATATAACATTGTTTTTCTATGTCTTTCTCAATTCCTAAGTATCTTTAAATAGATAACATAGTCTAAAATAGTCTTAGACATATTTATTATGTGTCTTTTTTGAATGCTTAGAATGCTAAGGTAAATTTTAAAATTAACTTTTATCTGAAATATTTACCAAAAAGCCAAAAACTTGTCTGGTGGCACCCTATTCTAAGTTCATGTTTGCCCCCCGACCCCAGTCAGTAAAAAACTCTTTGTTATATTTAGTGTACAGATTCTCCTGTACAGTACCTGCAAAAATTTTCTAATTCTAAGAAGTCCTGATATTTTCTGAGATTGATGGTCTCCATATAGAATTAGACATTAGGTATAATTATAGTTATCTACTTTTAAAAATAAAAATAGAATGTCTTTGAATTGCAAGAGATGTTTCATTTCAAAACAAAATATATATTAGCCTGGAGCCACAGATTTACTACAAATCTTAGCTTTGCTGCAGTTGGTGTAACATAGAGAGAAGGTGAAAATAAAGAGCAGAGGTGCCTTTGCTGAGCTGGTGTGCTGCGGAGGAGGAGCTGAAGCCACAGGAATGTTTGGTCTCAGTCTAAATAAATACTAGAAGGAGTGGGCATGGCAGTGAAGAGAGGATTTTAAACCCACGGACTACATTCCTGGACACTGGAATCCTTCCTGGTGCCTTTCTTAGATATTCTAGTCAATGGGCCTCTTTTTAGTTTCTTGGTCTTTACTTTATTGTCTTAGACTTGTATGTTCACCTTTAACATTTATACTCTAAAATCCACATTCGAGGTAACACACAACATTATTTTTTCTGAGCCTGTTATACCTCATTTAAAGTAATGTTTCCTAGTTCCATTCATTTTCCTTCAAATTTAATTTTTCTTTAAACCCAAATAAAATTCACACAAATTATATTTTTATTATCTGTTCTCTTGGTGTACATGCAAGCTGATTTCATTTGTTCCCATTGTGAACAGAGCAGAAGTGAAATGAGTGTGGGAGTATCTCTGTAGTATTACAAAATCTTTTGGGTACAGCCAGGTCACATGATTGTTCTATTTTTAGTCCTTTTAGAAGCCTCCATATTGATTTCCATAGTGACCAGTTTACACTCCCACCAGCATTAGAGAATGGTGCTGCTTTCCCCACATTCTCTTTTTATTAATAAAGAAATTTTTTATTCATTTTACATAACAATCACAGATCCCCCTCTTCCCTCCTCCCACCTCTCCAGCCTTTTCCCCCAACTCACTCCCCCATTCCCTCCTACAAGAAGGCAAGGCCTCCAATGGGGAGTCAGCAGAGCCTGGTATATTCAGTAGAGGCAGGTCCCAGGTCCAAGCCCCTCCCCCGGCCTCAAGGCTGTTTGAGGTGTCCCACTGTAGGTAGTGGGTTCCAAAAAGCCAGCTCATGAAACAGGGATGCATCCTGAGCCTACTGCCAGGACACTTCTTAAGCAGATCAAGCTACACAACTGTCTCGCTTATGCAGAGGGCCTAGTCCAGTCCTGTGGAGGTTCCACAGGTGTTGGTCTAAAGTTAACGAGTTCCCACAAGTTTGCTTTGGTTGACTCTGTAGGTTTCCCCATCATGATCTTGATGCCCCTTGCTCACAGAATCCTTCATTCTTTTAGGCATTTTGTTATACAGCAATTAAATATTTGCTTGTCTAGGTATATGAATACATAAATATATTGAGGTAGAATAATTTTTCATTATTTACATTACAATTTGTGAGGATACATTATAGAAAAGCAGTAATATACTTTGAAACTTTGCAGATATAACTAATAACTCCATACTTTCTCACTTACTATTGACATAGTTAATATGGATTGATGGAAGGACATCCAGACAATTATATGTACCATGTAAAAACAAAATGGCAAGCAGGAATAATTTAATATAAATGTTAAAGAAATGTCACACAACTGTAAATCTAGAGAGAATGAATTTCAACAAGGGTTAATCTCGCTCCTTTCAAGGGGTTATTTGTCACTGGGGAGACACATTTCTGTGTTATGGTTAATAACCAAAGAAAACACATATCTTACTATGATGCATAAGAATGTCCTTTATTACAAATAATTATTTCTTCTAAAGTTTAAGTAATTTCAAGGCTGAGAAAGCTTGACACAAAGACTAGCAGTACATTGAAAATAATCCAAGTACTTTCTCTATGTCCTTTCTAGAGAGAAACAATATTCATTAGGAATAAACATTTATTTAAGTGTTTTTAAAACTGTGATGAATGTTATAAATGATCTTGCTAAAACTAGTTATTAGATTATAACAGAAAAAGAATCTAGTGATGTTTGCAAATTAAAAGAGGGTTTTTTTTTATATAATTTAATTTTACATATCAGCACTGGTTCCCCTCTCCTCCCTCCTCCCACTCCCCCCTTCTTCCCAGCCCACCCCCCCCATTCCCATCTCCTCCAACGCAAGGACTTCCCTGGGGATTCAGCTCAGCCTGGTAGATTCAGTGGAGGCAGGTCCAGTCATACACACTGCTTCATAAGTTTTCTCTTAGAAAACCACTGTGTGTTTGAGCTGTATTTTTGCTGCTACAATGGAGGGCCTGTTTCTAAACTGATTTTGTCTAGTAGTCAAGGAAACAACAAAGTAAAACACAACATATTTTCAAAATCAAGTGCTATTGCTTATCTGCTTCATTCAAAGAAGCATAATTTGAAATTCATTGTTGGCCTAGTCCCGATGTAGATTCTCCAGTGTCGTGAGGTTCTGTGAAGAAGGCAATGCGTGTTTTCATTATGCTTATTAACAAATCCATAGCTGTAGTGTTATCACCCGGTTGGCAGTGTTGTTGCTGATCAGTCAGTGTAGTATTAATGAGAGGCTGAAAATGCATGTTAATGTAAATGTTAAAGGCTGCATGTAAGTCTCGAGTATGAAAGACCAAACTTTAAAGAAATACAAAATAAAACAAGAAACAGATTAAATCTAGAGAATAATATGTAGACAAGAGCAGAAAGGAATGAAGGCAGGATTCAGAAGGACTATTTCAGGCCTCAAGAAGTACATTAAGGTTGAAAATTTGGATGATTTTTTTTTTTCAAATGTAGAGAAACAATTTTTTTCACTCTACTCAGTACTTGGAAACAATGTGAAATATGGAAGTGAGTGTTTTCCAGGGATGCTGAGGGGACTTGCTGCATATGCCTAAACCCAATGGCCTGTTTTTACACACCTATCCATCTTCAATGAGAGCTTCAGTGCCTCTGGGTCAGCACTTGCTCTTAGAAAGTACAGAATGGACTGACTCATTCCTGTCATAAGGGAGAATTCTAATGAAAGACAATGAATGGTACCATCATTTCATCCCAATGAAGACTCTAGATAATGAATGAAGAAAAGCATGCATTTACATGTGTAACTATTGTCTCTCTCTCTCTGTTTCATCTATCATCTCAACACACACACATATGTGTATCCCCTTTTATAACATATTTACACAATAGTTGCCTTTCTCTTTGCTGTCACAATCCATGATAGAAACAAATTAAGGAAGTAGTTAGCATGGTTAAAGTGTAAGGCAGTAGTTCACAACCTTTGGATCACGACCCCTCTGGGGTTGAACAACCCTTTCACAGGGGTCACCTAAGCCCATCAGAAAACACAGAGAGCTCCATTATGATATATACAAGTAGCAAAATGAGAGTTAAAACAATTGTATGGTTGGGGGTCACTGCAGCATGGGGAACTCTATTAAAAAAGGGGAAAGCACAGCAGGGAGATTCCCTGACAACAATGCTGTGAAGTGAGTGTCTGTTACATCCTGGAGAATCAGAAATGTGGGAAATCTGGCTAGAATTGTCACTAAGAAATATGCTTAAGACCAAGTCCCTAGCAACTCACTCTCCAGCTGGGCCCAACTTCCCATGGGTAAACAATACCACCAGTTGGAGGCCAAGTATTTAAACACATGAGCCTGTGGTAAATATTTCACATTCAAGCCCTAATACTAGCTATGCACATATACACACATATTATTGATCTTCAGCATACATGTAAACTTAAAAAAATAGTATCTGTTGGTTGTTTCCTAATTTTCAATAAATGTATTTTTAATTATATTTTTGTGAAAAATGTATTGGTGTAATTCTCCTTTGAAAACTGAAATATAAATCTCCTAAAGCACAAAAAAGACCTCAAGAAATAGATTTTATATTACATTTAATTTCTAGATTCTAATTCAATATCCATGCTGAGCTTCAGAACATTTTTAGTGAATTTTTCTTTGATTAAAGCTATTAATTGGAATTGCATGTAGAAAATTATTTGTGCATTACATTTCACCTTTAGGGAGAACTAACTGAATACTATTTGAAATAAGAATAATTCAAGCAGCAAACGGAAACAACCCACAGAGCACCTTAATATCAAACGGCACTTCATTAAGTTTTAACACAATTACTTAGAATGTATTGGACAGAGCATTTGCTACAAATCATTGCTAATGCAGGATATTAAATAACTTCAATGTTAGCTGGTACACTTCTATTAAACTGTCTTAATGAACATTTAAGAGGGAAATACTCCTACATTTTATGTTTAGTTTCTTCTTTCTTTACATTGTCATTGCATTGTTGATTATTTTCAAGACTAAGTTGAGCACTAGAGGACCAGTGACTACAGGATCTTGTGTCTAGAGAATTTCTGTCACTCTGAGGTTCAGCACTGAGGCTGTAGTATTTACAATTGTTGGTTTTCATCGGCCCTTTGTTAAGTGAATTTTTATGCAACTTCAAATCCCTTCTATACTTTTAGGAGGGGCTGGTGATGGCTCCTATAGCACAGATTTTACTTCATCCACAATGCCCAGTTTCCTAGGGAAGGGACATAAACACGGCAAAAATCTCTTTTCAGTGTTTGGAAGACTTTTGGAATCTCTGCTTCATGTGTGTGGGTGAATTGTGATCAGCCAGCACCCTGACTGCAAGGCCGGCCGTTGCTCTTGCTGCGATGCCTTCCCTGACATGATGGACTGTAACTCCACTGAAGCAGGAAGCCAATGCGAACTCTTTCTCCCCTAAGTTGCTGCTTTGCCTGCAGTCTATCCTACTAACAGAAAAGTAACTAAGGTACTTTTCACTAGGGATTGCAAATTAAACAGCTTTCTTAAAAAAAATGCATCAGGAAAGAAAAATTAGGACATTTTTAAAGACCATAAACAAACATTTAACTTAATAGCCAATGTATGGGAAGAAATGTGTTCTAGTTGTTTCTGAGAATATAAAAATGACTCTCAATAAGAAATTCAGCCACATCTAAATTGCCGCAGTCCCTTCTCCCTTGGGGTTTTAATACTGATGACCAATACAATGTCTTTTAGAATGTTTTTGGTACTGATACTTTGTAGACCCATTTTAAATCTCTAGGCTTCTCAAATTTTTACATGTCAGTGCTGGTCTTTATTCCTTTTGTCTAAAGCATTATCATTTTCCCTACCTGTGTCTCCTGTTACTTTTACTTGACCCCAACAATCACTTAGAAGTTAATATTCCTAATTCCATACTTCTAGACCAGAATGTTTTGCTGACATTTGTATCTCCTAACATGATTTTCATCTTTATTTGCATGATTTCTTAGCTTTAATATTTCAAGTCCATTCTTGACTCTATCATGGCATAGACAGTTCTGTGCATCTGACTGAAAACTTTGGGAAAGCTTTTCTTGTATATGACTACTAATTTAAATACCATTTAAAGAGATACAAACACATTTGTTTCTGTGCATCCTATTTGAAAACCCACTCTTCCCCATTTTCCTACCTGCTCATAGACTATTTGTAACACATAAATTTGTGTATTTAATCTTATTCCCACTCTGTAAGCCTCCCTTTCTAAAGGTATCCAAATTTTGTCATACCTTTTTAATTTTTGCCATATATAAACTTCTCCAAGCCAAATAATATTTCTTGCAATGATGTAATGTTGGTGTGCTTGGTGATTCGAATGACAATATCCCCAAAAGGTTCACATTTTTAAGTATTGGCTCTCAATCAGTGGAAGTGTTTGGGAAGGATTAGGAGGTATAGTCTTGTTGGAAGAGATTTGTCACTTGTGCAGGCTTTGGGGTTATAAAAGACTCCTGGGATTTACAATGTTTTTTTTTGTTTGTTTGTTTTTGTCTTTATTTTCTTTCCCTCTCTCTCTCTTTGACTCATGCTTGCGGATCTCTGTGAGCTCTCTGCTGTTTCTTTGCTCCTCCATCATAGACCCTACCCTCTGAAACCTTAAGTCAAATTAAATGCTTTCTTTTATACATTGCCTTAGTCATAGTGTTTTACCATAATAGAAAAGTAACAAAGACAGTGTGATCACTTGGCAATATGTGTTAATGAGTACTGATCCTGGTGTCCTCTTCTGCCTGCTTACCAATAATTTCATCTGACCACCTTTTATTTCTTTCAAATTCAGTAGAAGTGTCAAAGCCACCCAGAAGTCTTTGCTCTGTGGTGGGTATTTGCCTCTGCTTTTTCCTCTATCTTCTGCAACATTCTGGTCCAACTGCTTTCACAACACTGACTTTTTGTTGTTTCTGAATTTATTCTTCTCTTCTGGCACTCAGGCCATTGTCTTAGTAAGATTAGTGAACACAGAGCACTCTGTTTGGTCTTCACCATTAACACATGAAGAAGCTACCCTTACCATCATGTCTCTTTCATAGTTGAACAGACAGAGAGATCAAAATAGGAAACAGATAATGAACCAAAGCCACCCAGTGAATGAGTCCCAGATGTAGAATTCAAACAGAAGAATTCATATCCCAACACTCATGCGCTTTGCGTTTATAGCATCTTATATCATCAATCTCGTGTGCCCCATTTGGTATATAGTGTCCCCTATATAAATGCTGACTAAATAGTTGAACTCTCAGTAGTGCCCTTTATCTAGAACAATACTGAAATTAAAACATTATTTGAATAACACAGTATGTAGAAGTCAACCACATGGAACAGTACCTACTCCTCATGAACATCCATTCAATAAATTCTGTAAGAGCTCATTGTTTCCTCTCCTAGCCCTGCAGCTTCAATACAAGGCTTTCATTGTTCTTGTCATTGGTGTGCCTCTGATCCCCTAAAGAACACTATTCCTAACCTAAAATGCTCCCCAATAATTATGTCTCTGATTAGAAAACACACAATAACTATTAGATGTCTTTTTTTCACCTTTGAATCAACTAATAAGGTCATCATACTCGAATAGTAATCTGCTCCTGCAGAAAATGAGAATTGTTCCAAGAAAGGCACTTCTTATTTTTGTATATTAACTTGCTCACTTGGGGAATGAAGAAAGATTTAGAAGAGAAACACTCGCCTAACACTTCAAAAAGCTTTGGGGACAGTGGGTAATGAAATAATGATTTCTAAAGCACCAGCAGATTTGAAGATAAAAGTTGCTGTGAGATGCAAAGATGATAAGAATTTCAGGCAAGCAGCTCATTTAATAGTCATTTACAAGAAGAGGTCTAATTCTAAGAAGTGCTTCGATTTAGTTCTTAAAGTCTAAGTGATTATTTTAAGACTTAAAAAAAAATGCAACTTGGGTAGAAAACAAATAAATGGGTCATAAATATGTCACACTTACTAAAAATCAAATTCCGCTTCCTAAATTTAAAAATCTAGTAAGATTGGTTATTCTGTAAGGAAATAAACAAAACAAAATATGCCAAGGAAAGCAGAAGTAAGCCTGTTTCATAAAGATGGAGAGTGTAGTTACAGAATCATAAAAATAGCATCATGAAACATGTCTTTCTGCCCAGATACTTCGACATTGCTTTTTGGGTCTAAACAACATAAGAGTAGGAGATATGTGTTTCTATGTAAAGCGCCAGGGAAAGAAAATAAGAACTATGAAGAATGTGAAAATACTATTGTTTGCTTTTAATCATATTAGCAAAATATTACAATCAGCTTATGTCTAACTTCTGAATAGTTTTGGGTGGCTTTTTAAGAACTATGATATTATTTCAGACAATTCTTTAGAGAATTAGTTATATTGCTTAAATGAAATTATACAAAATGTAACCTCCCTACAAAACATTAACATTCCTATTATCTGGCTAAGTAAATAACAGTTTCATTTTTTTCCAACTCACTCTATTTACCCACATCCAAATTAAGGTGGAAACAACATGCTTGTTTGATTTATAACTTTTTGGTATGAGATAATTGAAGACTCAAAAAAGTATAAAATACATGGTAGACATAGCTCCCATGCATCACGCAATCAGCTTTTACTCATAATGGTTTTCATAATCTAATGCATTGTCTGAACCAGAGTATAAAGCTAGTGTATCAATATCTACTCACTTATGTAGCGACAAATTAGTTTTTAGTGTTTTGAGTTTGAAAATAATATACAAACATTGTTTGTGTATGCATACATTCTTGTCTTAGAAGCTTGCTTTTTCTTTATTGTTCTACAAGAGCAGCAAACATTCTTAGCTATGAGCCATTTCTCTAGTCCATTTCTTCCAACTCCTGATAAGCATTCTATTCTACTTACTCTCCCAAGGCTATTATTCTTATCAGCATTAGCCATGCTATTTTTGGTCATAACCCAGACACCATTCTTCCTTCCAACTCCTTGTTGAATATCCATCTGTTCTTTCTGGTAATTTTATATCCTGCATTATTTTCTAACTAGCTCAGGCTTCTTCATCCTGAGAACAATTCTAGCTTGCTCTCTTACTATACAAATGAGCCATTTTTTTATTATATCTCAATGATGCAGCACTAAAGTAAAAACTAAATAAATGCAATATTTGTTTATTTTATTTGTCATGGAAGTCTTCTAAATACTATATATATATATATATATATATATATATATGTCATATTTCTGAGAATGAATTAAAATGTGATAATACAAATTTCTTCCTTCTTCCCTTCCTGTGGTGATATTCTATTTGTATGTTAATAAATAAAGTTTGCCTGGAGATCATAGTCATAGTCAGCCATAAACAGAAGTCAGGCCATAGTAGCACATGCTCTTAATCCAATCACATGGTAGGCAGAGTCTCTATGTGTTCAAGGACACAGCCAAGCATGATGACACACACCTTTAATACCACTACCAACCACAGAGACCTGGAGGTCTGTAGACAGGCAATAATGAAGAAGTGATGTGGCTGGACTTAGAGCCAATGAGAAGGCAGAACAGGAAGGCAATAAAGGTGCAGGTTGGACAGGAAGAGGCTCTCTTGGGAAGCTACAATGACGTGGTAAGCTATGGTTAGTTGGTGGCTATTGCTCTGATCCCTATGGCTTGTATCCCTGTATTTGGCTCTGTGTTTCTTATTTAAAAAAGACTGTTTAGAAATTTGTCTACACTTCCCTTTTCTTTCCCCCCTTTCATTTCTTCCCCTCCCTCCCTTCCTTTCTTCTGCCACCTTCTTAGCATTGGGGTAGCCCACATTCATGTAATTACTGGCAACTTTATCCCCCTCACCCCGCCACTGAGCTACAATTCCTAGTCCTTAGTCATTACTTAAAATTTCATTTCTAATTCCCATATGTACACCACAAATCTTGTATAATGCAAGACCTAAAAGTGCTATGAATGTAGATCCCCCTTCAGTATTGATTGTAAATAGAACACACATGGGAGAACATATTTGAAGCAGATATTTAATCAAAAGTATCTTAAACAGCCCACATTTATTTAGGAAATATTTCTTATTGATAATGATTTGAGAGCAAAAAAAGAAAGGGATAGAAAGTCAACAAAAGTTGTAATTAAAGTTATCAGAAAATCAATTTTAAAACAATACTAAGGTTCTAAAGAAAATTAAAATCCAAATTAATGATCCCTGAAACTAATGCACAAATTATAGAACTTATTGGGAAACACAAAAGCTCTTGGAGCATTCTTCCTAAGAGTGCTGATATGCATGCAAGAAGTTCAACTACTCAAATGTCATTGAAGTGTTCACCTATAGGTGCTTTGTGCATAGGCCCACTGAGCTCAGACTACTAACTCCCAGTCGGGGCAGCTAACAGATTAACAGTGTTGTCCTGGGCCTCTTAGAAGAATATTTGCATCAGATGAATATTCTTCAATGGGTCACTGTCAACACAATGTATCACAAAAAAAACTGCTTTACTATTTCATACTGAATATTGCAAGGGCAGAAATTGTACTGTTTAAAGTCACTACATTATGACAACAGTGGACATCTGTTTGAACATGGAATAACAATGCAGAAAACTCTTGTATAACTATGACTTATTCCTTTAATGTAGTAACGATTGGAATAGAAATATATGCATATGTATATTCTGTTTCCATAAATAGTCTTTAAAATGTATAAAAGTTACCATTTGATGAAAAGAGAATCATCTTTGGTGAGGGATGTGAGCCACACATATCTGTGGGTGTAAGGATACACTTTAGAATGTAGTTAGCTGGTCTAATAAAGTAATGATAAAGCTTACCTCTAAAATCCATGAACTCACTAGCCCCAGGTAGTGGTTAGGTTTCTAGTACCAGGAATGATTTTCCTAGATCAACAAATCTGCTGTGAGACTCTGTCTTTTAGAAATGGGTGCTTAAAGAGGACATGAACAATTAGAATATCAGAAGACATACTAGTGAGGAGGGGGGAAATATCAGGGGAGACCAGCCTTGAGACAAAGAATTAGAGGCACTGGTGACTACTGAGAGAAAATTAGCATCTCTTGGGGATAAGCCCCCTCACTGATTAACAATTGCAAAGTTGTCAGCTCTGAGATCAAATAACATACATACAAATGACAAAAGGGACTTACCAGGATATATATACATATCCTTTTGTGTAAGTCCATATATGATAATAATGATTAATAATGTTATATATCAATTATATATATATATATATATATATATATATATATATATATAATCAAAGCAAAAGAAGCCATCAATTTATCAATTTAAGTCAGTGAGGACATGGGAGGAGTCGAACAGAGGGGACATAAGAGGTGTTAGAGGGAGGAAAGGGAAGGAGGAAGTGATGTAAGTATATTGTAGTTTAATAGTATATAAAATATTTTTAAAAACTTGGGGAGGAAAGGTTTTATTTGGCTTATGTGTTCTAATCACAGTCCATCAATGAGTGACGTCAATGCAGGAACTCAAGCAGAGGAAGCTCCAGGAAGGAGGCAGGAACTGAAGCAGAGGATGTAGGGTAATGCTACTTACTGGCTTGCTCTTCATGGCTAGATCAATCAGCTTTTTTATATAACCTAGGACCACCTGTCCAGTGGGTTGATACTTCCATACCCACCATTAAACAAGAAAATGCCCAATATATATGTCCATAGGTCAATCTGATGACCTCAGCTGAGGTTCCCTCTATCTAGATGACTCTAGCTTGTGTCACATTAACAGTCAGCACACACACACACACACACACACACACACACACACACACACACTCACTCATTCACTCACACAAACATGACAGAATTGTGACATGTGAGTATACCTATACACATGCATATGTGAATATCCCTAAAATTGTAGGTATATTAAATAAATACTGAAAAATTATCAAAGTACATTAAATCAGAAATGTTTGCTTGTAGTATTTGGTTTTCATCAAATTAATTATTACTGTGTGTGTGTAGGCATATATGCCATGTCCACAAGTGGAGGTGTTGCATAACAGTTTCCTCTGAGCTTGAAATATTTCATCCTACAGGGAAGTTCATTAAGACACGAAGTAAACAACTCAAAATAGCTTCAGGTAGTTCCTGAAACTGATGAGATTCACTAGGCTCCTCCCTCTCCAAGTAAAAACAGTAAAGACTGCTGAGAACTACTTTCAGATGAGCCAAGCTACAAAAACGACTCTAACACAAACCTAGCATACAGGAAGAAGGAGATACCAACCAAGCAACTTGGATGCAAGAGAGACCAGTTGAGTTGCCTGGGAGAACAAAGACCATGAGATGAACTGCCTGAAAGAGGCTCATAACAACTGAGAGACCCAGAGAGGACACTCCTACCTGTTGAGTGGTCTACAGTTGTGTAGTGGGCTCCAGGATTCTAGCTTTTGTGCACTGTCATACATGCTGGTGTGGACTTTGGTGATATTCACACTTTGGTCTGTCATAGGCTGCATTTCTGGGGTGAATAGACGTGTCTGTTTGCTATATCTGTCCAGGAAAATATATCATATAAACAGGAGGTCTGTGGCCAACTTTGTGTAGACAATTGACTCCATCCATTTTTCCATGCCTTCTAGGGATCAAACTTGAGTAGTCAGGCTCATAGGGCAAACACCTTTACTGACAGAAGTACTCACATTCACTATATTAAAAACAACTTGCCAGCTCATTCACAATATTAAAAACAGACAAATGCAATAACACTGAAATACACTTTAAAATATAATGTCTATGTATTGGATCTTGATGGTTTGAAGGTAAAATATTTTCCAAGGGCTTATGATTCTGAGCACCTGGTCTTCAGATTACAGGGCTTTTTCTGAGGTTGTGGGGCTTTGCTGGAAGGGATACCGAAGTGGGGTGGACCTTTGATGATTATTGCCTAGCTGCCTTCTGGCCTGTTTTCTCTGCCTCTTGACCCTTCAGGATGTGAAGAGCTGCCGTCTTACACTGTCATTCCTACATTCAAGCCACTCTAACCATCATGATTTCCTCTCTGTCTTGTCCTGTATTAAAAAGAAGCCTGAATCAAAAAACAAAAACAAAAACAAAAACCTCTCCATATGTAAGTTGCTTCTTTCACACACTGATAGCAGTGAAAATAATATAATGAGAAATCCAAGGAAATGTCATTAATATTGAGAAATAGATTTTGTATGAAAGTGGGGCTTTAGAATTAGGTCATAGTATACATTCTCACTGAATGGAAGAGGACTCATGCTTATGGCTATATAACACACTGGTATTCAAATTCATACTTTAGCAAGCACATTTTACCTTTAATTGCACATATGCCACTACCAAAAGTTCATTAATCTGCGTTGTAGCTTATATTTAGCTATCTCCAGCTTATATCTAGCTGTAAACCTACCTAGATAATCTTAATAATTTTAAACTCTTGTGGCATTTTGAATAAAAATGCTCTCCAGAAGCTTATGTTTGATTACTTGATTCACAGTTGGTGGAACTTTTGGGGAAGGATTAGGGGAGTGTGTCTGTGTTGGAGGAAGGAGTGTTCATTGGGGTCTGGCTTTCAGGTTTTAAGAGACTCAATTCATTCCCCGTGTAGCTCTTCCCTCTGCTTTCAGATCAAGATGTGGGCTCTCAGCTGTTCTTTCAATCCTTCCTTCTCTCTGCCATCATAGATTCTAATCCTCTGAATCTATAATCCCAACTAAAAGTTTTTCTTTTCTAGGTTGATTTAGTCATGGTGTTTTGTCATAGCAGTAGAATGGTAAGTAATTAAACTCTCAGAAACCTATAATTGAAATATTCTTTAAATAGCACTCATTGCTTTCATATATTTTGTTGTTGTAGTTGAGTTACCTCCAGTCTACAAGTCATGGCTTTGTTAGCAATTATTTCACTACTGAGTAAATGGAATAGCTGAACATTCACATGGTATTGAGTGGCTAAAATCAGTAGTTCCTGGTATGTGCTGCCTTGTAAAATTATCTGGGAGTTTCTAAAGTATTTCAAAATAGTCAGAATCTCCAGTAATCAACTAGTTTTAGAATATCAGATGGACTTTGGGTTCCTACACTGATTATTGGGAAGCTCCAGTTTGATTAGTATTGGTACTACAGTTATATTGGCTTCCTCATCAGGTACTTCTTCCTTAAAATGTGAAAATATCCCCACAAGTGGTCTTCTCATATTCCATCTCATTTTCTAGATATGGTTCATACTTCTAATCCTGGAACTTGTGAAACTGAAACAGGAGGGTTGTCCATTAGTTAAAATTAGTCTAGATGACATAATGAGTTCTAGGTTTTTTTCCTTGCCTATAGAGTGAGACCTGCACACAACAACACCAACAGGGACCACTACCCTCAAAAAATCTAGAGAAAAACAATAAAAACCTATTTGCCCTTAATTTTTTTCTTTGTTTTCTGAGACAAAGTCTTAATTTGCTCAAACTGGCCTTCAACTCACTATGTAGCTAAAGATGGCTTTCAACTCCAGATCTTTGCCCAGTTCTTCCTGGTTTGAGTGGTTTGTGTGTTAAAAAAAAGTATTATTGCCGGGTGGTGGTGGCACACGACTTTAATCCCAGAACTTGGGAGGCAGAGGCAGGCGGATCTCTGTGAGTTCGAGGTCAACCTGGGCTACAGCATGAGTTTCAGGAAAGGCTCCAAAAGCTACACAGAGAAACCCTGTCTCAAAAAACCAAAAAAAAAAAAAAAAGTATTATTATTTAATGTTCAGTCATCACATTATGACATGTCCTAACCCTCCATCAAGTCACCAGATGGAGCATCAAGTTAGCCAGCTAAGGTCCCAGCTTCAATAACTTTGATTCTGATTTAATTCAGTTTGCCAACAGCCTATGAATATATTCTTCCTCCAAAATTAGCAGAAATGTCTGTCTTCTTAGTCTGTATTTTAAACTAAATAGAAAAAAATCAAGAATTCATTTTATTACATTGTATTTTGAAGAGAAATGGGAGAAAAGTAACTCAAACTAAGGTTGTGGGTATTGGTAAGTTGTGGAAACCTTTTTTTTTTTAACATGAAACTACATATAGTGAGGCTGGGAGCATTATGAGAGATAAAAAATGTTTTTGTACATTATGATGTACGCATGTAATAATAATGTATCTTGCAGGACCCACCTCTTGACACTTCACAACAATTCTCTGAAACCATAGATCATTAGAACAACCCGTTTCACATTCTAGGATCACAAAGAATACTTAAGAACCTGGATATTGTATGAAAGGAACAAATATTATTCACATGTTGGGATGTAATGTATTCCCTTGATATGAAATAATAAACTACAATTGGAAAGGTCTAAGTTCTGGCCCTTCTTTTTTGAGCACATGGGCCCAGAAATGAAGTGTTAAGCTTGAATATCTGTGTAGTTTTTCTGCTATCACTCATGGTCTATAGTAGAAAATATAAAGTTATGAATCTATATTATGTGTGATTCTATTTCTCCAAAAGTTCCTCTTATTAGCAGTCTCTTGATTAGTAAGAAGAGTACCAATAAAGAAATCATTTCACTGCATTAAATAATATTATTTGCCCTACTATACTACTTTACATTTTCGATTCCCAATATATTGGCAAGTTTATTTTTATTTTCTTGTAGTCAAGTATCATGATTAAGCATACATCTCATTGAACTCTCATTTCTACAATGGAAAAGTTAATCACTACATATTATAATAATTTGTACATATTTTATTACACTAGTTTACAATGTAGATTAAACATAAAGTTACTGAAATGAGCTTTAAACAATGTAATGATTAGGACAAATGGAGCCTCTTAATTTTAATGGTGTAAATCATGTCAACTTAACAAATGTAACAATTTTGAGTCAAATAGTTTTTCTAGTGGGAGAAAGTTTTCAATAATATTAGTAAAATTTTATAATAAAATGCAGTATCCTTTTACAGAAAAACTCACCTTTTCAAGACAAGTGTACTATTTATTCTATATGAATAATAAAATTACTTTAAAATAAATCAATGTTTTCTGCATTATATATAATGGCTAATTCCTTTTTGCTTGAGGCCATTTTGTGACGTGGCCTTCAGTGCTCCAAATTAAGGAATCATTATTACGTTTGTGGAGCTTCGATTTTCTCTTTATTGTTCCTGTAGTATTGGGTGAATGACAGGAAATGTTTATTATAAAACTGTGTTGAAAGCTACAATACAAATCTGTGTAATGATCACTTTCTTTATAAACTAACCAATGTCGTGGATTAGAACAGGGCACACACTATCCATTTACTCTGTCAAATTCCATGGAGTGAGTGAAAGTATCATATCAAAAATTTTATCAATATACAGCAGAAAACCACTAAATATTATGATTATGACTTTTGGTCATCACTTGATTGAGTTAAAAAAGAACTAGGAGATTGGTAAAACACATTTCTGGGTAGGTTTATGGGGATACTGTCAGACAAAATTAACTAAACAGGAAGGCTTCCACTAGTCACAAATATGAGTCACAACCCATAGTCTGAGATGGAAGTGAGGAAGAAAATGAGAAAGTCTGCTAATACTCAGCCATTTGTTTCTCTTTCTGCTCTCTGGCTGTCAAGTTGTGCTCCTCTGATCCACCATATTCTTCCTCAAAACCCTGTAGTTGATAAAACCATGTTAGTCATGAACAAAAGCAACCACTTCTCCCTCCAAGCTATTATACCAAATATTTAGTAATAGCAACACATGAAACTAGCACATACAGTATCACTAAAAAAAAAAAGAAATTACATAGGGTCTTTGGAACATAAAATATTCAGGGACCAAATCTACAGAGACCAAAAGAGAAAAAATAATGTATGCCCATGAGAAATGTTGAAAAAAAATGCTTTAAGATTGGAATGTTGGAAAGAATCAATGAACAGAAGCACTTAGAAGAGCCCCAGAACATCTCTCAGAATTGCATGGGAAGGGACTTATTAGATGTTAGTCATTAGAACTACTTGAGAAATTGTACAGGTAGAAACTTGTGCTACACAGCAAACATGATGCAGATATAAATATGGGACATTAGGCAGGAATCCTGGGCTGATCTGCAGATAATAGCTGATCGCTGAGCAGGAGAACGCTCTCAATCACTCCTATAGTTAGACTGCCAATTTTGACATAAACAAACCCAACCAGAAGATAAAAAGAGTTCTCAAATAGAATTGTAGGCAGATAATTCCAAATCCCCAACACTGGAAGGAAATCAACCACAGAGCAAGAAGTTGCTAATTGGAACAGAATAACTAATACACAGTGCAGGAAAAAAATTGAAGAAAATGTATATGCTGACTAAACTTCAACTCTACATGAAAAAGTCCAGTTTCTTCTAACTGAAATTTTGGTAGAAAAATTAGAAATAATTAGGGAGGAAAAGCATGAGAAAAACAATAAGAGGAAATGCAAACAAAGAAGGGTTTGAGTTCAGCTAGTAGTGTGCTCTATTTTTTTTCTAAATTAATAACATGGTTTGACAAGTTCAGAAAATTTCATTTACTTTTCTTGTCCAATTTGTTACATTAAAAAGCTTTAATGAGTATCACTGTATAATTGATAGTAAAATTCAGCATCCTTATTTACCGTCAATTGACATTGTACCTATTGTCACAGAGAACAAAGTTGTGGAAAAATTTGTTCTGTTTAGTCAATGTAGAGGTTGTCATCAATTTTCTTCCTATATTATGAGTTCGCAAATCTGAATTAGTAAAATCATAATGAAAAATGTGGAGTAATTGACATCCCATTGAACAAATATGCAGATTACTCTAAATGTGAACATTCACAGGCTGACAAGAGTTGAGACTTGCCCATTGTCTGGTTGAGATCTCTATTGCTGTGTTGAAACACCACGACAAAAACCAGCTTAGGAGGAAAGGATTTATTTGACTTGTGCTCCACATCAATGCTCATGATCAAAGGCTTCAGGACAGGAACTAAAGCAAGACAGGAATCTGGAGGCAAGAGCTGACACAGAGGTTATGGAGGAATACTGCTTAGTGGATTGTTCTTCATGGCTTGCTCAGTCTGTTTTCTTATAGAACCCAAGACCACCAACCAGAGTGGACTCTCTTCTATCAATCACTGATTAAGAAAATGTCCTACAGGTATGCCTACAACCTCATAATTATGGAGTTATTATCTCCATTGAGGTTCCCTCCTTTCAGATGACTCTAGCTTGTGACAAGTTAACAACAACTAGCAAGTACACTCATTCTAACATTTTATTTGCTTCCACAAAATGCAACCTTATATCATCATAACATTATCAAATTGCTGTTTGGGCATAGTAGGCATTTTTTGTGACTCTTAAAAGAGTTTTAAATATATGTGAATAATAAACCTCAGGTTTGCCTTCCCTATAGCAACAATAAATAATTCCTCATGCTTTTTCCCAAATTACTGGAATTATGTCTATTTCATGAACATGGTGGCAACTACTCCATATGGCAGATGAGCCTCATTCCTGTATTCATGTTGTGAGAACTAGAAACGTCATTTTAAGACTGCAAACTAGCATTTACAGCACAATCAAGATTTATTAAAATGGCTCCACAGAGCAACACTGCACAAAATTTATGAACTGTAAAACTGCTATAAAGGTCATTTGAGATGCAAAAGTTTAATTTGGAATATCATGTTAGGGTACAGAATTGCTTTCACTTACTGCTTGTTAAAATAAATGGTTTAGAATATTTGTCTCAGTCTGCAAAGTTTATTAACTTCAACAAAAATAATTCTACATTGTCTGATATTTTACAAAGCTTTGATATCTTTAATTGTTATTCAACAATCTATACCTCATCTCAGGCATAAAATAACAAATAAAATAGTTACAAATTTGATATTGATTTCAAAATACACTGTTGTTTGATAAAAGACTTTTTACATCATTACCTGTGTAAATGACAACATTTACTATTTCATATTATTATTCATTCTTTCTTCTTTGCATGCCAAGAAAGAAGAAATAGAGAGCTTTTATGAAGATACAAGGGAAGTGTACAAGATATTAAATATTTCTAACAAGAGCATTTGCTTATGGATATTTTTTTAAAAATATAGGATGTATACCTTTTCTATATCTAATAATTTATTAGATCTTTATTTTGACCAGACCATGACAACAAAGTTTTAGTTTTCTATAAAGAAAGCCAAACAAAATGGACGTATTGAACCTCAAATGCTTACATATTTGCCAATCTCAAACAGCTTCATTAGGCAAGAACTATTAAGCTTATTTCACAAATTAAGAAAATAAAACTTTAATTCTCCTCTTGCTTAATTTCTAGGTTAAGTGAAATAGCTGAGTTTATAATGTCTGCATGGATCTGGAGAGATGGCTCAGCAAATAAAGTTTTGCTTCCAAGCCTGATAAACTGAATTTGATCTCTGGGATTATATGATCGAAGAGCAAACCAGCTTTCATTAAGTGAAGTTCACATACACACTGTGGCATATTATACCTACACACACATACACACACACACACACACACACACACACACACACACACACACACACACACCATAATAGAACCTCAGTATGTCTGGTTCAGACATGCTTTGATATTCTATTCTCTGCTATTTCCAATTGTAAAGCACTGTAAAGACACTTATTAGTGCCCCAAAACACTGATGATCCTTGAATGCCAACATACATACAATTTAATTGATATCATTATTTAAGTCATCTATTACCATGAGTTTCTAGGGATAAGAATCAGGTATTGCTGCCTATCATGAAGAAAGGCATCCTTAAAATTCTGTGAGTTCGAGGCCAGCCTGGTCTCCAAAGCCAGTTCCAGGAAAGGTGCAAAGCTACACAGAGAAACCCTGTCTTAAAAAAACAAAAAACAAAAACAAAAACAAAACTTTGTTGAGAATTTGTGCCAAAATATAGCAACAATGTTTAGGTAAGACATAGCATAAAGAAACAACAGAGGGGGATAAAATTGTATTGAGAAATGAACTGAACTTGCCACCAATTTTATTAAAAAATAATTTCATTTAATTATGAAAAATAATATTTTTCATAATGACAGCCTTACACATTCATGGTGTGTACTTAATGCCCTTTGATTTAATTTCATCATCTGAAATATGCATGTTCACTCAGCACTTTTTATGTGCTAAGAATCTTTAAAAGGAGCTTCAAATAAACATGATTTTATAACCTTTAGGAAAAGGGGAAAAAGCCTAGAAAACAGAGCAATGAGAAGATTAGAGGACATAACCACCGGAAAGCTATTTCAGAAAAAAAAAATCTGCAGAATACAGAAAGAGGGAGTAAACACTTCCTTCTGTAATAGAGAGCAATTAGAGCTTTCTTTGGGAAAGGGTGCAACGGCGAGGTCATCTGCTCTGCAGATAGCTGGGATGCAGTTTGTCAGCCTCTAAGATAGAGAAAATCAACAAACACAGAGCAAAAGAAACTGTCAGGAGCTGAAAACAACACAAGCACAAAGGAAGAGGAATATCAGAGAAGCAGAAATGTTTTAAGACCAAAATGTGATTGGTTCATGCTTTTTTAAATCGATATCCAAGATGTAATGTCTATTTGATTTGCATCATAAAGACTATGAAGACAAAAATGATTCATATATATCATCAGAGATACTGTACAAATAAACTTCCAAGACTCTACCTTAAAACAGTTCTTAATGTCCCTAACTAAACCAAACCAAGCAAGAAAATAGAAAAACATAAAAGGAAAAGTTTTATGAAGCAATCATAAATGTTGGAATATTTATGATGAGTTGAAATTATATAAGCTTCTGAGGGTGAAGTGGGTGGGAGGCACAAACTGAATGTGATAGAGATCAGCAAGAGAATTCTCAGGGCGCAATATCTGGATTCTAGGCAAGTGTTGGGACACAGCCTTACTTTCCCTCCAGGCAAGTTACTTAAATATAGAATTCTATACTTATCTATACTGTCTTTTACTTTATTAAATCTATCTATCCATCTATTCATTCATCTATCTGTCATCTATCCATTTATTGTTGTTGTTGTTTTTTTTTTTTTTTTTTTTGTGTGTGTGTGTGTGTGTGTCTGTGCAAAGGAGCACAGGTGTATATTAGAGGATAACTTGTGAGGATTGACTCTTTTCTTCATGTGGGCTCAGGAGGTCCAACTCAGACCATCAGACTTGGCATTTTCCCTGCTGAGCCATTTCACTGGCCCTGCATTATATTTTAACTATAATGGTGGCAAGGAAATATTTTTAAGTATATTAGGACTAAAAATACATTAAAACGCCTCTGTTATCCATATAGAGTATTACTTAAAAGAATTATTGAGACAAGTAGATTTCCTGAATGAGAAAGCCCAATATAGAAATACGTTTAACCTGAAGCTGGTCTTGAATAGAGTGGGTAATACAGGAGGTCTATTTCTAGGAAATACAAAGTGTAGGAGCATGCTTGTGATACAAAAATATGTTGAGAGTATATTGATGATGATTTGTTTAGGGAATATTAATAAGTATGTGGAAATTTTAACAACTAAATGCATTTAAAGCTTAGTTTTACTTTATTTAATAAAATAAAAAAGTAAAATTAAGTTTTTAAAGATGCTCAATAATCATGGCATATTAGTACGAACACTGATCATGAAGCCATTTTTTTTTAACTTATTAACATTGAGGTAAGCTAAGTTATGAAATGACATTTTAACAAAGATACTTTTTCCAAAAGAATTTAGTCAGGAGTATGTAAGTTGATGATTAGTGCTTTCAGCATATTTTAGGTATATGGATTTATGCATCTTGAACACCAAAACTCTTTAAATACTTTTTAAAACAATGTGCATGACTTACTTATTGCCCTGCCACTGGGAATACAAAAAATTTTGCACAAAGAAATCAATTCTAACGCATTTTCACAGTTATATGAAAATCAACACATTTTCTTTTTCTCCTTGAGTTGCCACTCAATGATACAGCTGAATTTCAGAGGAAATCATTTCTTGAAATTTTTCCTCTGGTCAGTTCTTTGCTAACAATGATTGAATACATGGTCATACAAACCCGATCCACTGGTCCATGCATTGCCAAAATAGTTCTTTCCATTTCCTCAGTCCTTGTTGTGAAGGGCATAAAAATGAACTCTCATTACAGCGTAATAGTTTCATTGTACAGTCCCTGTGTGCTGTCAGTAACCAAGGAGACTCTTACAAAGAGGATTATTACTCACTATTAGACATACTAATAGATAGGTCTTTCCAAAATATTTGTCTAATGACTATAAAAATGGTAAAAATTTTAGTTAATTATAAGATACAATGTGTGAGTTTCTGATTGATTTAAGAAAAGCATTCATTTAGTAATACCTGAAAACGTATTTTGATAAGAATGTTTTATATTTATTAAAACTTATCATAAAGTAAATTGCTCAAATCTGTCATTTGAAATGTTTCACCAACAATTATTTCTAATTGGAGAGATCAGAATTTGTAGAAATGTAACTGAAAAATTGTATTACCTTCAGTAATACCGATAACCATTTAGTTTTTAATGCAGATTATGATTTAGTTTTTAATATCATAATAAATATTAAGAGAGTTTATATATTTTATATTTCTTTCTTCAGAATTAGCTATATCATTTAGCTTAAATAATGAAGTCAGAAATATGTGATCTAAGTTCCTCTTCATTTTCAGGCTTTTTAATGGAAAAATCTGTTTGTTGCTTCTCTTGTGTATTAATTATGAGTCTCTAAATGAAGAGAGCTTATATAATTAATATATACATTAAAGGGGGATTTATTAGAGTGGCTTTAAAAATGTCATCCAGGTAGTCTAACAATAGCTGTTTCACACTGGAAAGGCTAAAAATCTAATAGTTAAGTGCATGGTGCTGATGTCTCAGCAGTTCCAGTACGGTGCTGGAGCCTTCAAAGATTCCTGAAAGGCTGCTCATCATCAACATACATTGTAGTCTCAAAGACCTTGGTTCTAACACCAGTAAGGAATGCCTCAGTGGCTGAATACATGAACTTGCCAGAGAGAGTCAGGAAAGGTGACAAAAAGCAAAGTTTCTGTCCTCAAGGTCCTTGTATGGGTGTGGTCCAGATAAAGGGTTAGTCTTCCTGCTTCAAATAATTGGATTAAGAAAATTCCTCACAGGAGTCCTAGCACATTGCGTTTCATCTGATTTTATACAAAGTCAAGTTGACAACTATGATTAACCATCACCCATTGATTTTATACATTTTAATTTATTCAGAGTTGTTTATGATATTTCTTTCATTCCATAGGGCATGGAGATCTCTTGCGTAGTTACCTCATGTGGGCAAAACTCTCTTTCCACTTTCTGAAACTTAAGATCCCAGGGCTGGATGGCTCGAATAAAATGGGTGAGGACAAAAGATCCACCAATTCATTTAGCCTTCATTTAGTTTCATAAGAATAAAGTGGCTTGCATTTTATTACATGTTGGTTGGGGTATTCTCCTTTAAAGAGATGCTGTATCTGAAGAATGAAAATAGTTGATGAAGCATATTGATTATTAGTAATCCAACAATGACACATATCGTCTTCAAAATTGCATATTTAAGAAATAGGCTTCAAAAACATGATATGAGAACATTACACATTGCCTTTCATTTTTAATGCTTATCTTACAATAAGCATTAAATAAAATAAGTACAATTCTGGAGTATTCAAATTAGAGTCATAATTAAAGAATGAAGAGTAATAATTCAGAAAGTGCTATCAAGTTTGTTTGAAGCCTGATTTCTCAGGTTCAAGATCAGCTGCAAATTTCATGATAATTTCTTTGTTTTTGTTTTCTTCTCTTGCTGTGATCTTTCCTGTTTAGGTACCATAGTGAAAATGACTACCAAGCAAAGAGTACCGAGTAACACAAGATGGTAATAGGGACTTAAAAATGAATAGTACCTAAGAAGAGCCAGTCTGCTACCTATCCCTATGAACTAACAATTCTCAACAATGTCAGTGTTAAATATATCTTCAGTTAAGGCTGGTCCAAGCCTCTTCCCATGCATCAAGGCTGTGCAAGGTGTCCCACCATAGGTAATGGGTTCCAAAAAGCCAGTTCATACAGCAGGGATGGATCCTAGTCCCACTGCCCGGGGACCCCTTTAACAGACCAAGCTACACAACTGTCTCATTTATGCAGAGGGCCTAGTCCAATCCCATGCAGGCTCCACAGCTATTGGTCTGAAGTTCATGAGTTCTCACTAGTTTGGCTTGGTTATATCTGTAAGTTTCTGAATCATGTTTTGCTGACTCTCCATGGGAGGCCTTACCTTTTTGGTGGAGGGGACGGGGGATGGGATACGGGAAGGCTAGGAGGAGCTGGAGCTAGGGCAAGGGTCGTCGAGGGAAAGAGAGCTTAGGGGAGCAGGAGATACCAGCTGGATCAAGAACAGTGAAGGAGAACAAGGAAAAAGAGACCATGATAAATGAAGACCCCATTGGGAATAAAAAGAAACAAAGTGCTAGAGAGGTCCCCAGAAATCCACAAAGATACCTCCACAACAGACTACTGGCAATGGTCAAGAGAAAGCCTGAACTGACCTACTCTGGTGATCAGGATGGCCAAACACTTAACTGTCATGCTAGAACTCTCATTCAATGACTGATGGAAGTAGATGCAGAGATCCATGGTCAGGCCCCAGGTGGAGCTCTAGGAGTCCAATCAGCGAGAAAGAGGAGGGATTATATGAGTGAGAATTGTTGAGACCATGATTGGAAAAAGCACAGGGACAAAGCCAAACTAGTGGAAACACATGAACTGTAAACCAATAGCTGAGGAGCCCCCAACTGGATCAGGTCCTCTAGATAAGTGAGACAGTTGATTAGCTTGAACTGTTTGGGAGGCATCCAGGCAGGCAGTGGGACCGGGACCTATACTTAGTGCATGAACTGACTGTTTGGAACCTGGGACCTATGCAAGGACACTTTGCTAAGCCTGAGAGGAGGGGACTTGTAGTGGGTAGCCAATCCAGTTTTGATTTGGAAGTTCCAACCCACATTGAGACTTTTGGCAACTGTCATGCCTACAAGGCAGGGCCAAGGGAGGCACCTGGAGACCCGAGATCTGGATGGGCCAGCGCTCTCTCTGTTCTGGGACACTGAACAGTGGAGATGGACTGAGCAGAGCTCCAGAGAACACTGCTGGATTGAGATACACCTTTCTCAGACCCTGCAACCTACCTATCCCTTAATTTGTAAGTTACGCCACTAAATAAGTCTCCTTTTAACTACGTGGAGTGGCCTTAATAATTTCACCAATAAGGACTGGACCTGCCTGGACTGAAAATACCAGGTTGAGCTGAATTCCCAGGAGAGTCCTTGCCCTGGAGGAGATGGGAATGGGGGGTGGGCTGGGGAGAAGTGGGAGTGGGACGAGGGAGGACAGGGGAATCCATGGCTGATATGTAAAATTAAATTAAATTATAAAATAAATTTTAAAAAAAGAAAGAAAAAAACAAATACATATTTAAAAACTTTAAAAAAATCCTTGAATGCTAGCATCTTATAAAGAAGCCATGGATTGTTAACCCTGTTTAAATTGTATTTGTTTTGCTATCTCAGGCAGTTTCCCCTGGAAATATTCTTTTTTTTTTTTTTTTTTTTTTGGTTTTTCGAGACAGGGTTTCTCTGTGTAGCTTTGCGCCTTTTCCTGGAACTCACTTGGTAGCCCAGGCTGGCCTCGAACTCACAGAGATCCGCCTGGCTCTGCCTCCCGAGTGCTGGGATTAAAGGCGTGCGCCACCACCGCCCGGCTCCCCTGGAAATATTCTGGCACTTAGATACCCAAGAGACTGAGGTCAGGGAACTGAAGATTTGAAGGTGACTTGGGACACATACCAAACTCTGTGTGAAAAATAAAAGAGAATTCCCCACAGCTAAAACAAACAAACAAACAAACAAACAACAAAACCTTGCCAAGGGGATTATTCTCACATTGCCCTGCTTATAAACAAACTGCTGATAGATGACAAAAAAAAAAATCAGAGCCAATGTGTTCAAAGTAACTTGAGTATCAACTTCTTTTAAAGGAATGGGAAATATCACATTTAAATTCTCACATATTAAACATTCAAAAATCTTTGTTGCTTGACCACTATGCCAGGTGTTGAGCTTAACACTGAAGATACAAAGAAAAACTAGGACTCTTATTCTTAAATTTCCTTCACAAGTAAAAATGAACAAGTAAACATGTTTTGTATGGAAGATGGCATTTAAGCCTAGAAAATATTTAAAATATAGCCAATAAAGACTACACAAAATGATTTAACAATAATAATGTATATGTGATGATTTAGAGATCATCACATATTATTTTATATAATATGTTAAATTTATATAAATTTGTGGATAAACATCTGATGATCATAGACAAGAGGAAATTTGGAAACAAACCTGAAATAACTGAGGAGTCATATAGTCACATGAAAACTAGAGAAAGAGCTTTTTAGACAGAGAGAAGACAAGGGCACAAAAACTGATATGTGGACATTTGAGACATTCAACGCAGGCTTAAGGAAGAGACTGCTTGTAAGAGGGCAAGTGACAGTAGAGAAAATAAAAACAAGGAGGGAGACAGAGCGGGAGGAAGAGAGGGAAAAAGAGATAGAGGGAGAAATGGGAAGGTAGAAAACACCAAACAATTGATGGTAGTAAGTTAGACAAATGTTTTGTAAACATTGTAGTCAGAGGGTTTCTCTGGTCCTGTCTAGCTTCTGCAGTCCCATGGCCTGCTTATAAAATAATCACTCAGAAGCTTATACTATTCATAACTGCTTGGCATTATTAGTGACTAGCTCTTACACTTAAATTAACCCATAATTCTTATCTATATTTAACCATGTGGCTTGGTAACTTTTCTCACTTCTGCCTGGTCATTTTGCTTCCTCTGTGTCTGGCTGGCAACTCCTGACTCAGCCCTTCCTCTTCCCAGAATTGTCCTTGTCTACTTGTCCTGCCTATACTTCCTGCCTGGCTACTGGTCAATCAGTGTTTTATTAAACCAGTGTACAAAAGCTTTATCCAACAGCATTCTCCCTTTTCTGACTAACCAAAAAGGAAGGTTTTAATTTTAACGTAGTAAAATTACCTGTAACAAAACAGTTATCAAGCAAGAATCACAGTTACAATATTGAGCCTATTTGTATTTGGCAAAATTAAAGAAAATATTCTATCATCTATCCCATATTTGTGAGTCTAAAGTTTCATATCTAATTTATCTTTTATCATAACCAAGGAAAATTGTAACTATCTAGTCTTCAACTATATCAAAGCCCCTAGAAGTATGTAATATTACCTAAGTAAACAGGAAATGCATTGTAAGCAACTTCCAAAATTCTGGAAATTACAGAGACAGCTGCCTGACTGGACAGTCATCCAAAGTTCCTTTGCAACATTGGGGCATCCATCTTCAGCCTATAGGCCTAGAGTTTCTCAGTTGCTTCTTCCTGTGTCCTGTAGAATGTCTGGCAGTCTCCTTTGTAAAGCAAGAACCTGAAGGACCATTTTGCCTTGCAAAGTTCAGTGGTCACCTTCCTATGGGTCCTGAATGTCCAGTCAATACAACATTTTATCAAGCAGTCCAGGCAAGAACAGTTTCTTGTTCAAATGGCTATTTTTATCAAGAAGAAGATAAATTCCACATGGAGTGTATTTGATGCCGGTCCTCCTCTCTGAAGTAAATCAGTGCTACCAGGAGCAAATGTGTCTCATTGTCCAGAAAGTTTAAGTTTTTAAAACATTTTAAATGCATTATTCTGTAAGTCTTTGAAGTGTTTGAAGATTACCTACATAATTGAAATCTATGTATACCTAGAAAACTTAACTAACATGACTATAAGTTTGATTATCATAGATGACTAATTATTAATCTGTATCTCTCAACTGTACACTACAATTTCAAATGAGTTGTACAAACAAAATACTTTAAACAAGAGTAGAAATATACATACAGTATAACAAAATTAACTTTAAATTTGTATCAATAAACTATAGTAATAGCAATGTAAAACATTTTTAAGCAAGTTGTTGCTCTTTAAAAGTAGATTCAGTAATCTACCCTTTCATCCTATCATACCTATATCCTATTTTTCCATATCATATCTCCCTTTCTTCTTTTAGAAAGAGATTGACTATGACCAATAACAATTTGTAACCAACAACCTAAACAAAGACAAACATCCATAATCCATTTTTTGGAAATATAGGTGTAATTTTCTAGGCTACTTCTTGCTGATAAAGAGCACCGGTAGTCTTGTGGGGATCCTGAAAAAATTAAGAATTACAAAGCCAGGCGGTGGTGGCGTACGCCTTTAATCCCAGCACTCGGGAGGCAGAGCCAGGCGGATTTCTGTGAGTTCGAGGCCAGCCTGGTCTCCAAAGAGAGTTCCAGGAAAGATGCAAAGCTACACAGAGAAACGCTGTCTCGAAAAACCAAAAAAAAAAAAAAAAAAAAAAAAAAAGAATTACGGTCAAGTTCTTTCAGACTGAATAGTCTGTGATGCTGTATTCTCTGAACTAGTTGCCTTGAAGCTGTTCTCAATGTTGAATCATCTGGAGACCTCTCAGGGGGTCTTTCTTGATCAAACCATATTAGCCTAGAAGCAATCCATAGGTTCTCATCTTCTGTGGAAGCAAAAGCACAACCTCCTTTCCAAAGCAATGTATCCTTAGACATAATTTTTGAAATCAAAATATCTTCAAAATATACATATTGATTTTACTCTGCATTTTTTACAATCAAATGTCTCTCGGCAGTTAAAAATCCCAAAGACAATATAATCCAGACTCTCTGTGTGATTTCCATCTTTGTGTGTCTTATTTTTTATATTACTTTAAAGTTTTAATTTATATTTTTATGTAACTGTCTATCCTCCTTTTCCTCTCTCTTCCAAGCCTATGTGCATTTTTACACATAATGTAAACCATATAGAGGTTTATTTCATCTGAATCTGTCTTTTTGTGAATCTATTATTTTAAACTGCAAAATGACTAGGACTGAAATGGCAGCTTTGGCTGCTGGCTCTGCCTTCCCAACATCGCGGAACTACGTTTACCGCCAGCGCTAGGGGAACCATGCTCATAGCTGACTCTGTGAAGCAGTGGGTCTATGCTTCCATCCAGAAGCATATAGCCCAAAACCCTTTCTCTCTTTTTCTTTTTTTTTTTTTTTTTTTTTTTTGTAGTAGCAAAAGCTTTATCCACCATACACAATGTTACTCGGCTTGCAGATGCCATTGGGTGCAGCAGCAGGAATCCACCATGCTTCATTCAAGCCATACTGTAGCTCAAGTCCACACGCCATGGCATCTCTGTGCCTTTGCATCTCTATATCTCAATCCACATGAGAAATAAAATAGAAAGCTGTTTTTGGCTCCATTATTGTGTGTTGAGAAGCACTTTTTAAACTCTTTTAGGCCTTATGGAAATTTGAGAGTCCCGCCTTGGTACTCCAAATGTAGTTGGAAGTTGGGACACAGAGAAACATCTGACTACAAAGCATTTCTACTAAATTTATTTCTAGATGAGAGCAGAAAGAATTGAATGGCTTAAATTCAAGAGAATCATACAATGTTCATGTTTTATAAGAAACTTAAAAACCACCATTTAAAGGTTATATTAGGATGTTTGCTGGTCAATTTAAGAGGCAAGCTAAAAGGATACTGTGGGAGCAGTTGTTTGTTTTGGTGCTGTCTATATTGAGAGCTGATATGTAAAATTGTAATGTGAAAAAGGACAAAGTATCTCAAACATCTTTAAAAAACATACTTAAAAATTGGGGATACAGAGATGGCACAGGAGTTAAAAGTGCTCCAAAAGTGTTCATACCAAGGACCTGGATTTGTTCCCTAACACTCACATAGTTGCTTATAATTATACGTAATTCCAGTTCCAAAGGATCTTACACATTCCTCTGGCATTTGCAGGCTCTGGGCATGCATATAATACACAAACATACATATATGCAAAGCACCTACACATTTAAAATAAATAAAATTTTTAAATATATATTTTGAATTACATAAAATGTATTTGAGAAATTAAACTGACTTATTTGTTACTTCTTTTTAATGCATCTTTGAAAATTCTACAATACACACAAAATGTGCAATACATTTCCTTTAGGTGTCATGTCTGTTGGAATATTATTAGATTATGGATACTTACAAATCTCAAAATGAACTGCATACAAGATTTAAAATCACAGAGACTGAGATGGATGCAAAGTGTTCTGTCTTAAGTGACTTGGTTGACATTTTAAAGCTAAGATGGGAAAATTAACGGTAAAAATTTGAAGCAAAAGATGAAAAGTTAAGTTTTAGACTATAGAATTTTGTATGTAAAGTCTGAAAGGTCAGGATTATATTTCATATTCACCTACAAGTCCTTTAGAAATGTGCCCACTAAATAAGGAAAATTTGAAGACTTAGTCTTCATGAGTATAGGCAAAAAGCATATTTCCCCTGTATCTTGTTGTAGGGATAGCTTATAATATATCAAGTGTACTTGAAGTCTTGATGCTCTGAACAAAATATGGCCTCATCACCTACTGTGTTATAGACAAAAGGAGATTGTGACAATTTTGAAGAGCTACATGTATCATAGTCTCATAGTAGGTCTTATGAAATCTTTTCTACAGTACACAGTTTTAATTCTCTTATTGGAATTCAAAATTGCAATATCAGAAAAACAGGGCAAAATATTTTGTGTTCTCATCTGTGATGATCCATCTATATAACCACAAGAGAGAACAAAGGGGAGGTTTAGGGAGACAGAGTATTGTACTCAGAACCCACAGAAAGAAAATATTGCAGATTACACTAGGTCCTATAGAAGAGTCAGGAAACTCAAAGGAGTAACTTGAGAAAAGTTGAATCTACAGCATTCAATTGGGTTTTCATGGTAAAACCAAAAGAAATCATCAATACACCTGATTTTCTAGTACCTACCTCCCTGATAACTAAGGAAAGAAGACTACTGCCTCCTGAGTTTTTACAACACCTAAGATGAAGGGCAAGAAAAAGGACTTAAAGTTCTGGATTGGAAAATGGTGTGAGTTTTTGAACATGCTGTGTTGAGTTCATGTGTACAGGTGCCATGTTTTGTCCAGAAGATAATGTTTACTTCTAGTCATCTACCACCTCCATCTCTTACATTTTTTTGCCCTATCTCCTCTTATACAAGGGTCACCAAGTTTTGGCTGAGGTCCATCCGGTATTGTTAAGGTCAAACTGCAGTTTCGTAACCTTTGCACCTCGGTCAGTTGTAGGTAACTGTGTTAAGTCACAATCTACTATAAATGTGGGTTTCTCGGATGAGGGAAGAGGGATACATTAATCTTTGAGAATAACAACGAGTCATTAATAGTCAGTTTTATACTATGACCATTTAGCAGCTTAATAGTAGTAGGTTCTACCTTAAGAACTTTTTAAAAGATATTGAAATTAACATAAAAATCCAAATTGCTAAGCTATTATCGAAATATTTCCTTTAATTTATGCCCCTTAGTCCTAAATAGAATGCCTGTCTTCCAGCCCCACCTCCACTCCCATGTATATCACACGAGGAATGGGTGGCATGGCTGGCAGCATGGATAATAGACATTTTATTTTTAAGTTCTTCCCTTCTCCAGTGTTTTGTTCTCAAAATACATAAGGTGAACTATATTTATTTCCTAAAAGCCAAATTTGTTGAATGAGTACGAGGCTGGTAATTTAAGAGGCTATTCCTAATGTCTCAAAAACAAATGCTGTGTGTGTGTGTGTGTGTGTGTGTGTGTGTGTGTGTGTGTGTGTGTATGTCTATATTTTAAACCGCATTTATTTGTGGTTTAAAAATACATTACCTTAATTTTAATTTTTGTTAAGCAGTATCATTAAGTATTTGTGACTATTAAGAACTGTTTATCTCACAGCACTTTAGAAATCAAAATATTCGAATCATATTTCCAACAGACTTTAAATATAGCAGGATGTGTTATAATTGAAGTTCTGACTTAGCGTCCCTGTCAACTCTGATTTAATGGTAAGAAAGCCTGCCAGCTTTGGCTTAGCATGGAGATTAACTTACCTGGCAGCTATTTTCCAGTTGCAGGAATTAAAATGCAAATAATGGCCTGAATATGAGTTCATCAGGAACAATAACGTGTAAATACTCACTCTTCAGTTTCTGTGACATCTTAGCTTATTTGAAATGTAATTTAAAAGAAATTGGCCAAAACATTTAATGTTTTGGCTTCACTTGATTTGTATTGATGTCGTGGCAATTCTCCTTTATTTCTAAGTCATTATTTGCTCACTACAATTGTTTGAGAATATTTTTGGTTTATACTTTGTTTACTTTCTTTTTAATTGAGAAGACTTTACATTTTTAAAAGTTTTGAGATCAGAGTGAAATTGAGAATCTGTGAATTTTTTGATAATCTGTCTATTCCCCCGTATAGAGCCTCTCCCTAGCCAATGCCATCAGACAAGACAAAGAAATGTAGTACATCCCCATTGGTTAGCAGAACGTTGAGTTACGACTATGTGATGAGAAAATAAAATTATATCCAGAAAGTCCTAGATAGAGCTGAAGACTGCTTGTTTGAGCTGTTACTTTAACAAAGGTAACATTTATTTAATTCATTTTGATGCCTCCATATCCTGGTTACAGAAAATGTAACTTGTTTTGGCTGGGAGTGAGACCAGAGTAGAACATGCCATTGAATTCTATTCCCACACTGCCCTGAAATGCATTCATTTTCATCCAGGGTTTGCTCATTGCTCAAGGGAAGGCCCACCACGTTTTTGTTTATTTGCTATATTTTTTTTGTTTTGTTTTGTTTTGTTTTACATCATAGAGACAGTCTCTGAATCATTGGATCTTCATGTATCCTCTTTGAACCCTATACTATTTAATTTCTTCAATTGTTAGAGCATCCTTGCCCTTCGGAGCAATCCTAGACCCATCATTCTGGACATTTTATTCCTTTTGAGTCAATACTTTGCTGACAGCTAAAGAAACTGGACATTCTGATAACTCCATCTTTGGATTTCTAAGCCTAGTGATAAGATATAAACACATCACATTTTCTATTTGTCCATATGTCTGGTTTCTGTCTTTATTCATTCTCTTGAATATTAATACTGTATATTATACATTAATAAACTCAGATTTTATGTATTATTCTTAAATTAGTTATTATTGGTGTCTATATCTTGGACAGAACTTACAAATTCCCTTTAGCAAAATGCCTAGATGCTATAAATAAACTTATTTAACCTATACTTTATACTTCTAAAATTATTTGATGCATGGCAAGGCAGATTGTTTGCTATAAGTAGAACTGCTTTGCCAAGATTTTTGAGTTTAAAATGATGTGAAGTCCTTGAATTTTTGTTAGCTAAATTTTCTCTTGGAGATATAAATTTATAAGTGTACACACTCACATGAGTGCATGAATGAAGGAACAGATTTAGGGAAAGAGATGGGGAAGGGAGTTGAGGTGGACCTTCCCCCAGACTCCTAAACATTCCAGATTCTTTGGGTATAGGGATGCCAGGGTGCCAGGGATTGAGGTGGAGCTCCCACCCAAACAGGAGGAAAATGAATCATTATATCACAATTCAAAACTCCAGCCTACATTTGCAATGGAACGGACGATGTGGTGGTACTATGTCATGAATTTCCACTATCTTCAGTAAAATTCTTCTTCCAAGGACATAACACCAATAATACACAATATGACCTTACATCTGTGACAACCTTGGAGTTCCTGACTCACCATTAGACCATGAGAAGTCAATTTTGTCATAAAGTCCGTATGGAAATCTTGAGGCTATAGGTGTGGGCCATCTCCACTCACACATAAAGACTAGTAAGAGGTTTCACTAAAGCCCTAGTGTATATTATTTTACTATTATCAATACTTTTCAATACCTAGAAGTATATAACATTTATCAATGAGATATAAGAATAAATATGAGGTGAAGATGACTTCCCAATTGCAATGTATATGTGTGTTATCAAAGTTATTTTTATGCCTTGCTTGGTATTCTTGTCCTAGAATAGATAAGATATTCCTCAGTGTTCATAATCTAGCAATAAAATATTAATGATTATATAGCCAATAATTAAACTTTAATCAGAAATATAATTATGTGTAATATGGAATTTCTCTTAGCAAATCACAGACTATGTTAGGAATAGATATACAATTAAGTTGTTTACTTATGTATGGCCTTTACTATCTGTTACCTGATCGATCACTCAATGTCTGTAGAACCCTGTCTATTTAGCTATTATCTTTTCCCTTTTATAAATGTTATAAAGTGAAAGTGAAGAATTTTTCCTGGGCTGGGGTTGTAGGACAGTAATACAGCGCTTGCCTCACATGTATGGCATTCCAGGCCATCCAAAAGTAAAAAAAAAAAAAAAAAAAAAAAGAAAAGAAAAAATTTCATATCTTCTTATGGGATGCTGCCTTAAAAATGCAGTTGCCAGTTGCCATCATCACGTTCAATGGTAATGTCTAGATAATTTCCCTTAACCAAGAATGTAAAATAAAACTCAAGCATTCACATTTACTGTAATGGAACCAATAACATGATAAAACTAAATAAGTAACTACAAGAAATTAAGTTTGAAAATAGAAACATTTGTCATTATTTTTGGGTGGCATAGTAGACACCTTTGAAACTCAAATAACCATTTAATAAACATATATCTTCTAAAGGAAGTATAGAGGCTAGGGGAGAAGACTCGGCAATTAAGACTGCTTTCTCATCTTCCAGAAGACTCAGCTTCAACTACCATTAGCCACATCTGGAGCCTCACAACTCAGATTCCAGGGAATCAGGCACTCTCTTCTGGTCCCATAGGCACCTGCACACTCGCACATGGTATATATACATACTTAGTGACTCCCCCCCCCGAATGAAATAAACAAATAACCCTTTAGAACTAAAATAATATATAATGCAAAGTAAATACACATAATTCAGAAACTTTCTACCCACCAGCAGTAAAATATACTAATAAAACAGATTCCATTTAAAGCAGTACAAGGACCATGCTTATTATGGTTGCTCACTCATTGGAAGATACCTAAATTTAAAAATTAATATCTCTAGAGAAACTGAATAATTATGGAAATGAAAATGCATGCTCATTTTCTTACTATCATTCCACTCATATTAACTATATGAATGCAAATTCTGAATTTAAAATGTTCTTTGAATTACTTTGAATGCGGATGTACTCATTACATGCATTTTATAAAATGACAAGAATATGAAATAGTACAAGAAGCAATCAAAAAAAATTGAAGTCATGTTATTGAATAATACCAGGAAGATCCTGGATCGATCCATTGACATGTAGATGGCATCACCCTATAACAACATAGATGGTTCCTTTACAAGATTTTTAATATGTGAAAAACATGCTATATTGAAGAATTAGGAAAAGTTAGACAATTCAGAATTTGGGAGAAAGCAAATTATGCTAAGATATTACTCCAGGAAACACAACTATTAACAGCTAGAATAAATGTTGGAATAGGATAACAATAGGAATAAATAGTCCTTTTAAGGACTATTTTAATACTTTAATTGTGCATGAAAAATCCAGAGACACAGTGACTTTTTCCAGCATCAAAAAACGAAATTAACAAATATTAAAAGATTTAAGGTCTATGGATTTAGAGCTTGTGAACTGAAAACAGAAATGAAGAGTTTATGTTCTGAAGACTTAGAGTAGAAAAATTGTCCTCTGTTCTTCTTGATAAGTACACAAACCACCATGGCAATAGTTTATAACATAGATATAAGTCAGTGCTAGGTCCTGTGAATCCATGCTTTGGTTTTATATCTCAGTGTTTTTGTGGGACTCCTAACAATGAGAGTTGGGGTGTCTCTGACTCTTTTGTCTGCTCTTGAGACCTTTTTCTTCCTATTGGTTTTACTTATCCAGACTTGATGTGAGGGTCTGTGTCTGGTCTTATTTCAAGTTGTTATGCCATGTTTGGTTGATATCCCTGGAGGGTCTGTTCTTTTCTGAAGGGAAACAGAGGCACAGGGGATCTAGGTGAGAGGGGAGTTGGGGTGGTGGTGTTGGGGAAGGAAGGCTGTGGTTGATATGTCATAGATGAGAGAAGAATAAATAAAAGAAGAGATGACTGACGTCTGGGGAGACTAGTTAGGATCTTTGAGGTTTGAAGGGCCACAAAGCAGTGATGCCACTGGAGCATTTGTCTCTCATTTGCTTTTTTCCAGTTACCTCCTAATCACTATAGATTCCTGCTTTGATTTGTTGGTTAAAAAAACCTGAGACACTTCCTTCTCTTATAAAAATTATCACAACTTTTGTAAAACAGCAAACAAATAACGAAATGCATGGGAACTCTGTAAAGAGAATTTCAATGCTCAAAAAACAAACAAACAACAGCAAAAAACAATTTGTAACTATCACACATTTTTTTCATGTTTTCAACTCTAATAAATGACATTTAGTAATTATTAATTAAATGCTTAGATACTACCATATAAGCACATTATACAGTTGACACTACAACTACAGACATGCCAAGGAAAGCAGATTCAAGTGCTATTTTAAATCATTTTGTATAACTATACCTCTCAAACCTTGTTCATGTAAAGAGATTTTCATGACTTAACTATGGATTTAAATGTTGCCCAGCAGAGGATAGCCTCCACTGAAGAACAGATGTTTTTAGAGGCACACTTGATTATCAAAATTGTGTTGCTATCAGTGGAGAAATTGTTACAGTTCATTCACTAAATACATGGGTGATACTGTTATCAAGGGGGAAGAACACTAATCTCAGAAGTCAAAACCTTGAAAAAACCTTGGAAGTCTGTGATTTACAATGAACAATCACAGCTGTAAATACGGTTCCCTCAAAATTATGCTTTCATTCAATAAACATATTAAAGAGATGATAACATGCATTCAGAACACACTGTAAGAACAATATTCCCCTTCATAAACAGATCAAAAAAATCTTGAACTTGGACTAGATCAGAATGAAGTATTAATGTACATGGTGACAATAATGTTTATTGTTAAAAGACAATAACTAAATCACTAAACCTGTGATAATTAATTATGAAGATTTATTTGCATTTCAAATGTTCAGATATTTGCATTTTATGGATTCTATTTAGTGAGAACCACATATCAGACCCCAAGAGCATAAACCATAGCATCTGCTTTTGACTATGCACATTTACCTCAGGGAAACATGGAACACAGGCAATTATCTGAAAAATGGCCAGACAAAACACATTTGTGATTTATTTATTCAGCCATTCTTATATTCAACAGTGCATTTTATAAACTATTGCTTTATTTTTCCCAGGGTAAAAACTGACTGTTTTATGTATTAAAATTCTGAAACAAGTAAGATTATATATTTTCTCTGGTCATTTAGTTTCACACATGGTATTTTAGAACAATCTTTTTCAAATAAAAAAAATGACAGAAATGTTTAGTTATACCAAAATAACTCCTGCAATCAAAGACAGTATACTATCAAAAATGAAATAATATAATTTTGAGAGGAAGATGTAGATAAAATATAAAAGAGAAAATATGTTGGTTTATTTTATTTTATTTTGGTGTTTCAAGACAGGGTTTCTCTGTGTATCTTTGTGCCTGTCCTGGAACTCACTCTGTAGACAAGGCTGGCCTTGAACTCACAGAGATCCGCCTGCCTCTGCCTCCCAAGTGCTGGGATTAAAGGCGTGTGCCACCACCACCTGGCTGTTTTTTTTTTTTTTTTTTTTTTTTTAAAGTAGGAGTATTTAGTGTACAATTTCTGAAGCCATGGCAAGATAAACAGATAAGAGAAAAATCTTTTTGTTCAGAATTAGTTTCGATGTAAATGGATCGATAACTGTTTCTAACATCAGTGAATTTGGAAGCAAAGAACTCAGTCATGTTAGTGTGCTTCAGAGAAAAATTTGTCTTCTGTCAGACTATGTTTTAGTTTAATACTGAAGTTTAGGTATGAAAATAATTAAGTTTTATGTTCCTGTCTTTTTTGTTTGTTTTCTTTAGTAAAGAGTAAAGAATAGTTAATGTGACTCATTTCTAATGTTTCCTGTTAAATCAAATCTTGGTATTTTTTGAAACTGTTAAAATATTTTAATTATATTATTATAGTTGCTTGAAAGAAAAAGCACTTTTCCATCAAACACCTTCATCTAGACCAGTGGTTCTAAACCCCCTTGGAGGTTGAACCACTTTTTCATAGGGGTCACATATCAGATACCATGCATACCGGGTATGTACACTGCAATTCATAACAGTAGCAAAATTACAGTTATGAAGTAGTGACAAAAATAATTTTATGGTTGAGGGTCACCACAACAGGATAAACTGCAGCATTAGGATAGTTGAGAACCACTAAGCCAGACCATGGTACCTTACTAGCTCTCAGGATTTTCTGAGAGAGATTTTTGTATTTTTAAGTCTTGGATTCTACATTAAAGATAATTAGCCACCTACTTGATCTCTAGTACATTTATTTTTTAACAAATACCAAAGCAAGCAGACCAAGCCATCTGTGTTCTTCCTGTTTGTAATAAAAAGGACATTTGTCTGATGATGACATACTTTTCTGAGTGCACAAAGTACTTTACTTTATGATGGTATTTATGCAGCTTCCGCTGAATGAAATAATGCAAGATGTTTATTAGTTTAGCATCTGCTTCCATATTCTCTTAGCCACTTCACCAGCAATTCACATTACTTTGAAGGGAAAAAAAATAGTCATTTGAACACTCTTCTTATGTTTCCTTCTCAGCATATTGTTCACTTTCTGTCCAATAAACATTGTAAAAGAAAAGGCAGATTTCATGAGGCATTGAGGAAAAATACAATACTTGCAGAAAAGTTTATAACCAAGTTCCAAACCCCTTTGCTTGATATCATTGATATAGTTAACATCACTTCTCATTTCGAAGATTCTACTGTGACTTTTGGGATCCTCTCTCATGTCATTGAGAATGGATTTTTTAAAAGTCCATGTTCCCAGTGATTTTTGACAGTTGTTCTATTGTTTTAAAATCAAAATTGTTTCAGAATCAAAAACACTGAAACCAGAGGTCTTTCCCAGTGTTCATGCACTAGAAAAGTGCATAGTGATGAGCATAGTGTGTAATGACTTGCAGACCCTACCTCTACATTATCTTACTACAATGATGAATTTTCAGTGTTACTCATAAACACTTTCTTTTGACTTGAACATCTTCTATAATACTCTGGGAAGTTCTCTTCTGTGTTCCTCAGTCATATATATATATGAAATCAATATATATATATATATATATATATATATATATATATATTGATTTCAGAGCTGTGGGAGAATTCATTGATTATTGAAGCTAAGCACAAGAAGGAGAAGTAAGGAAAATGTTGATATTATGCAACCTACTCTAAAAACTCAAAACAAGATAATAAAAAAATGCCACCTGAAAAGATGAAATATCATATATTTCACAGGTTGGCATGACACTGAGTTAACATGAATGTTCCCATGTCTACCTGCACTTTTATGGATTCTAGATGATAAGAACCATATCAAAAGGAGTATAGTCTCACTATTTTAGAAACAATATCAAATGGAGATTTTTGGAATAGAGCTTTGATTGTTTTCTGCTTGGGGTTTTAATGGGATCTAAAGATTGAGAATAGTAGGTAATGGTGATTTAGTCTTAAAAGAAGAATAATTGATTTTTTTTAATGTTTAAGTTAAATTTTGTTTGGATAGAGGGGAAGACAGTTGAGTCTGTCTTCAATACTAGGTATTGAACTCAGGGCTTCTCACATGCTGTATTCTAACTGCATTCTATCTCTGAGCTACCCACAACTCCTTTATCTCTCTCTCCCTCTCTCTTTTTGGACAGGATCTCACTAAATCACTTGAGTTGAATAGACTGGTGTAGCAGGAATCTTAAAAGTTCTTATTAGTAAAATCAAACCCGAGGCCAGTTATCGGGGTCAATGCTGGTAGATCAAAGAGACAGAACAAGCCACAGCTATCTCACCTTGCCAATTCCTCAGCTGGTCCTGTTTCCTCAGACTGGAGGCTTCTGAGTCCTCATTCAATAGCTCTCAGCTGAACTGCTGCTTAAAAGCCTGAATGCTTAATCAGCCACATGCTTAACCAGCCAAATGCTTCTAGTTTCTAGTCCTCACGCCTTATATATCTTTCTGCTTTCTACCACCACTCCCTGGGATTAAAGGCTGGCTTTCTGGGATTAAAGGTGTGTGTCACCATGCTTGGCTATTTCCAATGTGGCCTTGAACTCACAGAGATCCAGAGGGATTTCTATCTCTGGAAAGCTAGGATTAAAGGTGTGAGTGCCACCATTTTCTAGCCTTTGTATTTAGTGGCTGTCTGTTCTCTGACCCCAGATAAATTTATTAGAGTACACAATATTTTGGGGAACACAATACTACCACAGACTGGTTTTGTGCTTGCTCTCATCCTAGATGGACATGGAACTTAAGAGCCTCCACCCTCAGCCTCTCAAGTAGGGAGGAGAGAAGTCTGTAGCCCCGGGTCTGACTTCAGTCTGATAGCCTGACTCTCTTGTTGGACCATCTGCTTAGTAAAACTTTGTGTCCTGTCCTGGCTTCTAAGGGTTTCCCTTTCTGAGTGGGAAAAAAATTAAACATTAACATCTTAAGGAAATAATGTTTTATATTATACCGTGCTAATTCACATTCCACTTACCTCTTATTTTTAGTGAAACAGACTTTTCCATATTAATTGGATATTTCTCTATCCCTAAATAATTTGAATGGAAAAAAGGTTTTTAGGAAAGTTGATGAGGATTAACTTGGAACAAATTGAGATAAAGAGTTGGACTTGGGGCCTGATGAAATTTAGGCATTACATAAGCTGTACTCTGTTACTGATTGGTCAGAAGGACTAAACTTACATGGACTAAATATTATCATCTGTAACAACTATGGCCTTTGTTTAATCAGAAAACTCTATGGTACTTGAATTCAATAAAACATAAAAGCTAACTTTACCATTGTAAAATGTGTGGAAAAACAAATGAGCCCATGACCATCCTATTATGCTCATCATTCTGAAATGATTGACATATGAAGCCCATCCCACATATCTAAATTGTTCCTCAGATTGACATTAGATCAGAACAAGCCAACATTTGAAGCAGCTTTGAGGAAAATTTCTTGATTCTGTCAGGTCAGGGAAATCTATTGCAATTTACAATTTATTTTGCTAATTCCCATGGGCTCCTAATAGAAAATCCCTTGCTGTTACAGTGTGTGAGCCAGGCTTATTCAGTTGCTAAAGAGTGCATTAAAACGAAGCTGACAGGAATTTCCAGTGGCCCTTCCAGCTAATTTAAAATATGGAAAAGGAAATAAAGAAAGCTAATTTAGGTAATAGATCAAGTTTATCCAAACTCACAAGCTGTGTGCTTGTGTTCCTATTCCATTTCATTGGTAATGGAAAAAAAGGCTTGGGGCAAGTACACAAGGCAATGCATATGTTTCATTCTTATAGTCCACAGCTACATTCATTTAACCCCTCTATCCAAACTAAATTTAACCTAAACTTTAAAAATCAATTATTCTCCTTTCAGGACTAAATCACCATTACCTACTATTCTCAATCTTTAGATCCCATTAAAACCCCAAGTAGAAAACCATCAAAGCTCTATTCCTAAAATCTCCATTTGAAATTGTTTCTAAAATAGCAGGACTATACTCCTTAAGTATAAACAGAGAGTCAGTTCTGAGAAATCCGCTTTGCAGTTTTCTGCGACTTTCTTCACAGCTGCCTTGCCCTCTTGCCCCCAGTGAGGATCAACAACAAGGAAATGAAGGAAGAAAAAAAATAAAGAAATGGGTAAACATAAAACTTTCTAAATTCTTTTTTTCATGTATATGTTTAGCAATCTTGAGAGCAAAGAAAAAAATCCTTTTATGTCATTCACTACCAACCCATGAAATGAAAAGCTGTTATTAGTGACAGGTTAAAACTGAAAATAACCCGTAATTAGTTTAGCAGCATGATGATGAGTACTGCCCATGTCTACTCACTAACAATCTTAACACATAACAAAAGCTACTATTTTAAGTAAGCCATTCACCTTTTCTTATACAGAGAGGGGACTGAAAATTGTTCAGATTCCTAACTATACTTGAAAATGTTGACTTCACTTTCTATTGAGGTGATAAAACACTCTGTTGAGACATGGCTTCTAGTTAGTTTTTATGAGATTCCCAAGTGTGCAAACTGGTGGATTTCAGACTCTCATGCATTCTCTTGGACTGTTTTTCTTCTATTGGATTGTCCTGTCCAAATTCAATGTGGTATTTATTTATTTTATTTTGTTATAGTTTTTAAAAAAATTAATGAATGGATGAATGAATGAATGAAAACCTTGTCATTAGGGTAAAGGTTAACAACTGAACTGTCTTTTATACCGGCTGGGAGAGGAAAAATCAGTTTTCTCCAATGGAGTAACATGATACATCAACCACTCACAGGTAGGCCTAATGTTCTGGAGCAGTTGACTGACATACAGCAGAATTCACAGTTTTGTTTTGTTTGTTTTCTCTCTCTCTATCTCTCTGTCTCTCTGTCTCTGTCTCTATCTCTCTGTCTCTGTCTCTCTCTCTGTGTTTATTTGGTTGCAGATTGGTAGATTGGTAGGTTTTTAGTCTTTTTCTGTTTGGATGTTTTATTTTGTTTTCTTGGTTTTGGGGGTTAGTTGTTTTGATTGGGGATTTTTTTTATAAAGAACTTAAAGCTGGGTGGGTAGGGATGGGGGAAGATCTGAAAGGACTCGGTAAAGGTAACAATAGGATCAAATATATTTAAATTACATTTTCTTTTTTTTTTTTTTTTTTTTTTTTTTTTTGGTTTTTTCGAGACAGGGTTTCTCTGCGTAGTTTTGCGCCTTTCTTGGAGCTCACTTGGTAGCCCAGGCTGGCCTCGAACTCACAGAGATCCGCCTGCCTCTGCCTCCCGAGTGCTGGGATTAAAGGCGTGCGCCACCACCGCCCGGCTAAATTACATTTTCTTAATAAAAATATAATAAAAAACATACTTGATTGAAATTCATTTTCTTCACCTCCATGCTTCAGACTAATAAAGAAGAAAAACTTTCTCAAAAACTCATATTAAAAATCTCCAGAGACAAAGAACGGAAGACGTCCGTCCATTTTAGCTCAAATATACCAAAGTATAGGAAGTAGTCTCACATGTTTCTAAGTGATATTCCCACAGAGAGCACCTTACTCATTCAGGGACAACTTCTTAGTTCTGACTTTGACACTGATACGTTTACTGAGATATGCTTTCACAACTCTGGATGCATTGGTATGCTTTCTGGATAACTATGTTCTGTAAGTACTAAGGATTACATTTCATGACCATTCATGGAAATTGCTTTTGTTTTTGTTTTTCTTTGGAGCACAGTCTATTCTTGTTTACTTCAACAAATAACTACTTCTTGTATGTTTCTGTATTTCTGACAGTTATAAACATAATTATAGTCTTTCATCACAAAGCAGGTATTAATTTTAATCACATCTTATGAGAACCCTTTCACTGAAGCTTTTCTTATGTTTAATAATAATAGTATTTTCTAGCCCAGCGGTGGTGGCACACGCCTTTAATCCTAGTACTCCAGAGGCAGAACCAGGAGGATCTCTGTGAGTTCGAGGCCAGCCTGGGCTACCAAGTGAGTTCCAGGAAAGGCACAAAGCTACACAGAGAAACCCTGTTCAAAAAACCAAAAAAAAAAAAAAAAAAAAAAAAAATAGTGTTTTCTAAATTAAAAATAAGTTCTATGATATTATAGTATTTTATACAAGGTGATAAGTAGAGAATACTTTGAAATCATGTTTAGATTGAGAGGGTTTTTTCTAAATATGGCACATGGACACTTTGTCAGTATTTGATTGATTTTAAAATGTATTATTTTGCATAATATGTCTATTTTAGAGTTACATGCTCTCTTTTGCTCATTGTTTGACTTCAGTAAGTACGGTGCTATCTTTATACCAGGCCCCTGCAGTATTCTCTACTACCTGGTATATGCCTCTACTATTACTTTATGTTTCTGAAATAGAATTCTAGTTATTGTTGCCTGAACATTGGTATAAATATTCTAAATATTTTATTTAGATATTATAAAATTTTGTTCATTGCTCCCAATCAATATAATTTTGTTTGGATTTTATTTATATGTTGATTTGAAATCAATGGAAAGTTTCAACAATATTTATCACTCCTTTCCAGAGTAATGTTTTGTTTCTATATAAAAAAAACTTGTTTAAATGGATAATTTAAATTAATTAAATAAATAAATTTAAATTAAAAAAATCTCCCCAAGGTTTAAGTGCTGCTAATGATTTTAACTAAACTATTCGAGTTTTACACTCACCTGGTCCTTTGCCTTCAACTCCTTCTTCATTTTTGTATTACCTAACAGCTGTGGTCTTCTCTTGAATACCCACAGTTATGGCATTCATTATTTGATGGCTAGACTCCTTTGTACTTAGTTGATTTTTAACTTGATCTAATAATGTCTATGACAATATTGCTGCACAGATAATGTCCAAATAGGAATAATAATTGGGTTTGGCTCTCATGTCTCTTTAACTTGCTTTAACTTACCTGTTATATCATTGTTCTTGAATACTAAATCTCTTTTTAAACAGGAAATTCCATTTTCATTTTGCTAAATAGTGGTTTTTATTAGTATAAGTAAGAGGAAACTATTCCAGTTTCAATTATTGAATGCATGATCTTGCACACTTCACAGTGTATCACAACTGGAAGCCCATTATCTCCCCACATCTTTCATTGAAGATGCTAATTTTATTGTTTAGTAAATGTATTATAGCTTCTGCCTCCTATTTAATTACTATTTGACCTTTCTTCAGGCCACCTACTAGGAGAAGAAGGAAGATAATTTAAGGCAAACACAAATATTCTTCTCATTAAAATCTCTCCTTCCTTATATCCACTGATGAGTCTAGTCTTGATGAGTCTAGTCTTGGTTAATCATTGGTTTTAATGTCTAAGGATGGCAAAAAATTTTAATTACAGAGAAGTAACCCAAGAGCTATTTGAAAATGGTTGAACTATTGATATTTTACACTATTATTGATGTTATGTTACTATAAATATTTGCAATTGTAAAAGATCATGTAATGGTATATCAAAAAGTCAGTTTTACTCTATGAAAATGAAAAGATTTTTTAATTATAATTTCTTAATGGCTGGATACAAATATCTCACCTTCCTTTTTTTGTAATTCTGAGGAATAATGACAGAATGGGCTGGGATTTCCGCATACTGAAACAAGAGATATTTAATCAGGATGACATGGGTTCTGCATCAGTTAGGCTTCCATTACTACAGAAAGTGGGTTCCATTATATGTCAGGTAAATCCAGGGTGGATTGCTTCCCAGTATCTTACAGTTGTGATATAAGTGAAGAAAACACAAACAACACTCTGTCTACCCTAGAAGCTTCCTGAATCATAGGAGACAGACTCAGAATTCATTGAGGACTGCAACTTCATATAACGTCTTATGTACATGGGCATTTGCTACACTGGACTCAACCAAGTCCATTTCCAGTTCACAGTACCCTACTTGACAGAAGCTGTATCAGGCAGCTCATTCAATTTTATTGTGGTGAAAAGCTATCATGTTCAATTGAAAAGAAATAGATTCTGATTCAGAATATGAAGTTATTTTTTACTTTGTGGTTATAAGAAAATAGTATGGTCTGGGCAGCTTGTACAGAACAGAAGTAGATTGCTCAAAGTTCTTTAAGTCTGGTGTCAAGATGCCAGCATGGTCAAGTTCTAAAGACAGATGTAGCAGGATTCTTAAAAGTTCTTATTAATAAAATCAAACCTGAGGCGAGTTATTGGGGTCCATGCTGGTAGATCAGAGAGACAGAACAAGCCACAGCTATCTCACCTCGCCGGATCCTCAGCTGGTCTTGTTTCCTCAGACTGGAGGCTTCTGAGTCCTCATCCCAATGGCTCTCAGCTGAACTGCTGCTAGAAAGCCTGAATGCTTAACCAGCCAAATGCTTAACCAACCAAAAGCCTTCTAGTTTCTGGTCCTCACGCCTTATATATCTTTTTGCTTTCTACCACCACTCCCTGGGATTAAAGGCTGGCTTTCTGGGATTAAAGGCGTGTCACCATGCTTGGCTATTTCCAATGTGGCCTTGAACTCACAGAGATCCAGAGGGATTTCTATCTCTGGAATGCTAGGATTAAAGGTGTGAGTGCCACCATTTTCTAGCCTTTGTATTTAGTGGCTGTCTGTTCTCTGACCCCAGATAAATTTATTAGAGTACACAATATTTTGGAGAACACAATACCACCACATCTCCTCTCTTTTTGTCTAAAATTAAAAAAAGCTTATACCTAATACAAGAAAAAACTATCCAATAAGTATATACAATATATACAGCCAAAAATTACATTAATGATGTCTAGTCCATTAACATTTGACAGATTCAGATAAAAACTCCATTATATATATTAACAATGTCCAGTCCAGTAACGTCTGATAAACTTAGACCAAAAAATTTTCATTACTTATCTTGTTTAAAACAAGTAGTTCCTTTTAAAAAGTAGATTCCATAATCTCCCTTTTTATCTTATTATATCCTTTTTTTTTTTTTTTCAAAAGAGAAAGCCGAGAGGTCAGAGCTCAGAGCTAAAATCTCACCCTTCCGCCTGCGGTGTCCCAGCTTCCCGAATGAGGGCTCTATTTCCTGTCTGTTCGTCTATTTAAAGTATTTTGTTCTGCCTTCTCATTGGTTGTAAACCCAAACACGTGACTGCCTCGTCACTGTCTGAATGTACAGCCCCCTAGGTCTTAAAGGCATATGTCTCCAGTGCTGGCTATATCCCTGAACACACAGATATCTATGGGATTAAAGGCGTGTGCCACCACCGCCACACTCTTGCTATGGCTCTAATAGCTCTGACCCCCGGGCAACTTTATTTATTAACATACAATCAAAATCACATTTCAGTACAATTAGATTACCACCACAGACAGCCCCTTCTGTTTGGAGATGACTAAATTCTCATTGTAGCTTCATAAACCAGAGAACACTGTGTATCATGACTTACTCCTTTCCTTTTCTTCTCTTTCTTTTATTTTCTTTGTTTTTTAAAATTTTTAGAGCAGCATCTTACTTTATAGCCCTGGCTGGTCTTGACTTTGTGAATTTTGGCCTTAGCCTCTTAGTGTTGGGATTCCAGGTATGTGCCACCATGCCAAACTTTATTGTTATGTATATTTGTCCACTAACTTCATTCAATATGATATCATCCTCATAATGTCTGTCATCTAGTCCTAACTACCTTTTTAAAGCCTCCATTATTCAAAGCTCTGAGAGCTCTCTAATTTGACTTGAGGGTCTCTCAACAAAAGAGAAACCAAATCTGGTACTGAAATAAGCTACCTAACTGGGGATAGAGAAGTCATGGATCTTGAGAAATACCTACAACCACCAGAAACCTGTGATTCATAACTACATTATAAATACTTATCTTTATATCCACAAATAAGTGCAGTTCCACCCCTCTTCAAAGAAACAGATGGAGATCATTACAGAAAAGCACAGCTGATCCAAATGCACAGAACAAGATATCCCGTGGTGCCCAGTCCGGCTCACACATCTACAGCACAATTCCTGCACCTGAGGTTTGAGGGTCATTGTAGAAGAGCATGCAGAAAGACTGTAAGAGCCAGAAGAACAGGAAATTTGCTGTGAGATTGTATTTACTTAGAAATGTAAGAGAAACTACACCCTTGAAGTCTCACCAATATGGCTGCCTAAATAGGACCAGAACCATGGCAACAATAATTGAAGGAACCAGTGGACATCCTAACAGGGAAGGGAGAAAAGCTCACTGGGCCCCAACCCTCAACAAGGAACTTTAAGCAGCCAGGGAATGCTGAGAATGGGAGAAATGGGCTTCCCCAAGGAAGAATCCTTCATTTGTTTATCCAACACCATCTGGTCAACCCTGAGATTAGACACACCTTCTGAAAAAGGCCTGCTGGAATTTTGTTGTTTTCACTTTGAAATAGTGACAGTTACCTTAGTAAATTTGTATATACTTCTGAAAAGTGACAGAGTGTCAAACTGGATGTAAAATAAATTTCAAAGACTTAAGAAAAATACTTACTTTTGAAATATTTATTTTTTTTCCTAGAAAGGAAATTAAAGTAAGTAGTGAGCTCTTCATACTCTTTAGTCTTGATTATGATGGTTATTGCGTTTCTCTACAAATTTATAAGATTTTTAAATTATAAAGTTTAAGTATGTGATTTTGCTTCCTTTTGTGACACTTTCTCTCACTGCTGTTCAGGCTGGCCTAGAAATCACTTTCTAATGAGGCTATCCTTTAACTCATGGCAATCATTCTGCTTCAAATGTCAGGGTGCTGGGATTACAAGTGTAAGTGGCCATACTAGATTAAATATATGTGTTTTGCAGTTATGCTATTTGTAAGAAATTTTAAAACAGGTACATAGGTGTGTAACCTATCCATAAATTTTTCTGAAGTCTTCTCCATTGGGGAGTCCTCTGGGACCTTTAAAACTAAGACAACAATCTTGCCAGTCACAGATTTGTAAGGATTCCCAAGTACCTTACACAATGGAATTCTCTCTAGAGTAACCCAGACTTAGAAAGACAAACATGGTATGTACTCACTCATAAGTAGATATTAGTTGTAAAATAAAAGATAACTATGCTATAATCCACAGATCCAGAGACACTAGGTAACAAGGAGGGTTCATTGCGGGGACACCAAGATTTTCCTGGTAAGGGGGAAAAAAAAATTTGTGAGTAGACCGAGGGTGGGTATGGGAACATGAGCAATCAAGTTGGGAGTGGAGAGCAGGGAGGGGGAGACTGCTGAGGGTGACTGCTGTAGGTGCGGTTGCAATTCGGGATTGGGTGGAAGCCTGGCACAGGGAAATCTCTCAGGAATCTAAGGGGAGGACACCAGCTTAGACTCCTAGCAATAGGGGATACAAAGCCTGAACTGGCCATCTCCTGTGATCAGATTGGTGCCTGGCCCTTGTCATCAGAGAGATGCCATCCAACAACTGATGGGGGCAGATGCAGAGACCCACAGCCAAAATGTAGGCAGAGATCGGGAATCCTCCAGAGAAGGAGGAGAAAGTGGTGTAGGAGCCAGAGGACTCAAAGATATCATGGGAAGACTCACACAGTGAACTAACCTGGGCTCTTAGAGGCTCCCATAGACTGAACTGACAACCAAGGAGCCAACATAAGACACACCTAGGCACTCTACATATATGTTACAGTTGTGTAGCTTGGTCCTTTTGTGGGACTCCTAACAGCGGGAACAGAGGCCATGTTTCTGACTCTTTTACTGGCTTTGGGGACTCTACTCCTCACACTGGGTCACCTTGCCCAGCCTTAATACATATGGAGGTACTTGGTTTTTAATGCAACTTGAAATGCCATGTTTTATTGATACTCATGGGAGACCTGCCTCTTCCTGGATGGAGACAGAAAAGGAGTGGATTGGTGGTTAGGGGTGGGGATAGGGAGAGAAACTGGAAGATGAGTATGGTGGAATGACTGTGGCTGGGATGTAAAAATAAACATATGAATAATAAAAAAATTCTCTGGTAATCCCATAAATAGAAGTGTAGGTAAATAAAAGAGAATTTCTAATATATTTGAAATTCCCTTGAATAGTGCTCTGTATAATAAAATACCAACTTGCTGAGTGCTCAAATGAATTTTTCATGGTAAGAAAAATGAGAGTTCCTTTGATCTATTGAAATTGAAATATGGACCACATGAAGGTGTGTTTTTAATTTATAAGGCTTTAAATGAAAAATGAAATCAATTAAAACAACTTGAAGGTCAGTTCCCACTTTTGTAGGTTAAGATTAATATGTATCAATAAATATTCCTTCAAAAATATTCTATTAACATAATAATCTTCTACTTCAATATTAAGAATCACCAAGAAAGGAAATACTACTTCATACCTAGCCTGAGTCTTTGGTATCTATTCAAACAAGAATGTGAGATATGAAGAACAAAACTGCTTGTAAGAACTGTAGAAAAATATCTATTCTTTGAAAGATATTCATTGTACATGGCATTGCAAAATTATTCAAGAATGCTAAGACAGTGGTAGGGCAACAGAAAAAAAATGTTTGACTTAATAAAAACATATAATTGACTTAGCAGTACAGGCCTGGCAATTATAGCAACTCTATGCTGTAGTATACACTAAAAAGAAGCTATTAAATGAGTAACTAAACAGAAAGACTTATATTGCATTCTTACCACAAGAAAATGACATTCATTTTAAAGAAATTATACATTTACAATAGTTTTCTCTGAGACTGAAATACATTATTTTTACATATATTACATAGTTACACTTATATACATGACACATATATGTCACACACATGTACATAATACACACACATATATATAAGCATATTTATCTCACTCAACTCATGGAATGTGATATGTATGTGAATATATATATATATGTTTTATAAGGAAAACTTATTATAAAATTAGCAGGAAGATAAAAAGAATAATTCCTCAGAATTTTTCAAATAGTTTAATTCTTGATGACTATATGTAAATACCAAAGCAGGAAAAGAAAACATGGATACCATATTTCAGCTACTTTATATTATTTTAGAATAATAAAATTTAAACATAACTCCTTTCCAACTCACACACCTTTTCTCTTGCACATATTGTTTCCCTTTTCTCTCTTCCACTTCTTTTCCTGTTTGATCTTGTCCTCTTGTACTTGCTTCCAAAGTTTTATACTCAATGAGTTCTGCTCATGGCAGTAATTACAAAAAGCTCTGACAGGAGTTTCAGCTCCAATTTTTCTCTTCTCTGAACCTCTTCTTATCCTTGGCTGCACTACATTTTATGGCAATTTTCTTGGAGGTTACTGTCATTTAGTATCTGATGTCACAAGGGGCGTGGATCACAATTGATTCAAAATTGTTGTTGAAAGCAGTTATTTACTCAAGGTTTCTGACTCCTCGGTAGGCTGCCTCATGAAAGGTGCTTGGTGGAAATTTTCATCTCTGAGGAGAATTTGGAAAGTATGTATTTTGAGACCTATGTTCTAAGGATTTTGTGCTCTTTATACTCATCTAAGAATCCTTGTCTCACCCTCAAAAACTGAGATTTATTTTGTTGAATGCTATACATAATTGAAAAATCACAGCTTTTAAATGGAGCATATTGTCAACAAATCTGAATTTTACAGAAGATTATGTAGTGTATTAATTTTATAATTAATTTATTCCTTTCTCTATTTTGGTGATTAGTATCTTTAAAGGTATACTTTAAAGTATCTTTGATTGAGGGTAGCCTCAATTAAATTTAATTTCATAAGCTGCTTTTTTTCTGATTTGGAAATTTATAAAAATATCATTTCAAACTATTTTTTTTTGGAAAATGAGTAAGCCTACATCTAGAATACTTATTAGAAATTAGGTAAATTATTCCATATAATATAATAACTAGAAATTCATCCACACAAACACAAAGTTATTGATTTATTTTTCTCTTTTCAATTTTTTTTCATATTCTTATTTTGAATATTTAACAGGCAAAAAACAATCCTCAATTCCCTTTGGAGCCCAGGGTATACCATATGCCACTTTTGAGATTGTAAGACATATCAGCAATGTATAGTTTATTTATTTATTTTTTTATTGGTTTTTCGAGACAAGTTTTTTCTGTATAGTTTTGGTGGTTTGGCCTGGATCTCTCTGTGTAGACCAGGCTGGCCTCAAACTCACAGAGATCAGCCTGGCTCTTCCTTCTGAGTTCCTCCAGGATTAAAGGCATGCACTACCACTGCCTGGCCATCAATGTATAGTTTTTAATCCATATCCAAACTCTATACAATGTTATGAAGTTATATCTGGATACAACTGATATTTAAAATGGAAACTGTGAAGTTTCACATTCAATTTTACACTTTCTTTTTCCTGGATCTGTTTCTTGTGCCTTCACTTGGGCTCTTTTCCTTCTGTTTGCTTGTTTTGTTCTGTTCCAATGTCTTAGGCTTGTTTTATCTTGTTTTATGTTATGATTATCATTTAGAAGCCTGTAGGTTTTCTAAAGAGAGACAGAAAGGGTACAGATATAGATTGGAGTGGAGGTGAGAAGGAGCTGGGAGGAGCTAAAGGAGGGGAATCCATAATCTGGATATATTATGTGACAAAAATATCTATTTTCAATAAAAAGAAAATAAAACATAAATAAACATTAATTTCAAAACAATGATTTTACTTTATGTCTTTTCAGTGAAATCACTTTGCTACTACATGTTTCAGTTTATTATGATATAAAACAGAAACTAAGAGTAATTCTTAGTAATATAATTGCTGCCTATATGCATTATGGGTAAGTTATTACCCACAGTGCCTGGCTAGTGTTTAGAATTCAATATGTGGAATTCGTGGCAGTCATGATTGTTCATTGATTAGTTTTGTGGATAAAGTATAAGCTATGGAAATTTAGAATTTATAAGAATGGTCAGCTCATATGCAAAATCTCACATGAATAACAACAATGTATTCTAAAAACTATAAACAAACCTAATTCTAAAGATTATAAAGAGTTTATAAAAGCAAGTAAACAGTTCCCAATGTCATAAGTTTTGTGGGAAAATGCATTAGTGGTTCTAGCTGTGCATATAGACACTAAAAAGGCAAATAAAATTTTTTCAAAAGAGAAACAACAAAATTGCCTGTTTCAAATGTTTATTTATATAGAAAATTTAAATAATCTTTAAAATGTATACTAAAATAAAAAGGTATTTACTTATTAATTTTGTAAACTGTTGTAAATAATTAATGAATGCTATTAAATAACCTAAGATAAAATAGGGCCTTAACATCAGGTTTCTATAGCAACCAATAGCCTTGGCAATAATCTGAGTTGTTTGTGGGGTTTCCATGAGGCCCCTTTGGACAACAACTCAATTAGATGCAACCCATTCATGTCACTGAAACTTTCACTCAGCAATTAACAATGTCTAGTTGGAACATTGTCTCTCTTGTTATTTGGTGACTCCATTTATTCTCCTTTAACATGTTTATATATTTTAAGAAGCTTCAACAGCAGTAGCTTGTTTGTGTACCATTTACTCTGTTTCTAGGCATGGGGTTTTGACTTTTAAACATGCAGAGTCAAGAGTAACAAACTGCTGTCTATACAATGCTTATATCATATATTTCTAAACATTGTGATGTTAATGCTTCCTTAGTGAATAAGGCACTTCTTTAAAAAAATATACAAGATATGAAATATAGAAAATTAATTCACATTTATATATACAAAATACATCATTTTTATTGTGTTCTGATAGTGTCAATTATGTGATTCCACTAATGAAATAGACTATTAATCATGAATACCATCTTGTGGAATAATCTACTATTACTCTATTTCATTGTGCCTGTGCCCTTTTGGACACTCAAAACATGTACAAAGCATTTTATCATTTTGCTTCTCAGACCCTGTAAACACTGTAACTTTACAAATTATAACCATCAATAAATATTTTTGCCCTGAGAGACAAACTTGAAATGTAAGTTTTCATATACCCTCTCCACTTTGCTGACACCCCATGGGAGGCCTTACCCTTTTGGAAGAGGGAATGGGGTGTGGGTCGGGGAGGAGGATGGGGGAAGTGGGAGGAGGGATGAGAGGGGGATCTGTGATTGGTATGTAAAATGAATAAAAAAGATTTAATGAAAAAACAAGAAATGCAGGTCTTCAGTATGAATTTCATAAATTGTCAGGCCTTGGTTTTGTTTAATCTCTGCTCTGATCATGTTATATACTTATTTTGAAAATGTGCTTCTGTCAGAAAAAAAATACAGAAAGCCAAATATTATATATATATATATATATATATATATATATATAATATGAGAAAAACAGAAACACACACTTATGATACTCTCAACTAAGACATTCTTAAGCAAAATAAAATGCAATAGCTACAAAGACATAATATAAACAGATCAATGAATCCCTGTGGTGGAACTTTTTTGGCCTAAATTAAATAGTGAGAGGAAATGATGTGCAAATTCTCAAGTCCATTTAGATTGTTATTTATTCATTTAGTTGTGGTAGTTCTGTTTGTAATGAACATGATGATTTTGAAAGTATGTGATACTTCCATTTTTGGGACTTCATCTTATCTATAATTGAAGTTTCTATTTGACTTTTTGATGTAGAAATATTCACAAAAGCAATCAGAATAGTACCACAAACTGCCTTGTGCCCTCTACTCAGGCTTAACAGTTACCTTTATAGAAAATGCCATTTTCTTGATTCTCTCACTGAATTTCTTTACATCCAGACACTGTAACATTTCATCAACAGATATTTTATTACATATTTTTAGAAGTGATTAACTTAAACACAATAACTATAGTGCAATTGTCACATTGAAACAATATTCAGATTTACTTCTTTTTTAATATTTTACTGAAAGTCATTTTTTTCATGTAATATATAAAATATATTCTAACTACAGTCTCCCTTACCGCAATGCCTCCTAGTTCCTCCTGCCTGAGAGTGGTATAGCAGGACCACGTGCTAGATCTATTTCTAGAATTTGGAGGAAAATCTACATGAATACTGTAGTGGTGGCACCAGATTGAGTTCCACTCAGCAGTGAATAAAGAGTTCTCCTTCCCCATATTCATGCTAGCATTTGTTGTCATTTGTCTTTTAGATTATGACTTGAATCAGATGAAATCTCAAAGTGGTTTTAATTTGTTTCCCTCATGACTATAGATGTTGGACATTTAAAAAACTGTATCTCAGCCATTTGTATATCTTAGTTGTTGATTCTAGATGCAAACCCTCCCTGTCAGATGCATATCTGGTAACTATATTCTTAATTCTTCAGGCTGCTTCTTTACTCAGATGAAGGTGTTCTTTGCTATATAGAAAATTTTCAGTTTCATGAAGTTCCATTTTTCAACTGTTATTCTTAATGCTTGCATTATGGCGGTCCTGTTTGGAATGTTCTTTCATGTGCCTATAAGTTGAAGCATCTTCTATACTTTCTCCTCTAATATATTCAAAGTATGAAGTTTATCTTGAAGCCCTTGATCTTCTTGGAATTGAATTGTCCAGTGGGAAGGATGAGGGTGTAGGTTCATTCTTCTACAAGTAGCTTTCAGTTTGACCAGTACCAGTTATTGAAGGTGTTGTTTATTTTCCCGTGTGTATATTTTGCCTCTTTGTTAAAAAGGTGGTTGTAGGAGCATGGGCTTTTATCTGTGTCTTCAAGTCTATTCCATTGATAAATATCTTTTTTTTTTTGGCTAGGAACCTGATGTTTATATCATTATAGCTCTGTAGTATAATTTAAAATTGTGCATAGTGATATCTCCAGCAATGTTTTTATTGCTGAATGTTGTTTTAGCTATCATGGGTATTTTGTGTTTCTATATGAATTTTAAGATTATTTTAATGTTTTCTGTGAAGAATTTAATTTTAATTTTATGTCTTGATGCATATGATCTAATCAATTAAAATAAACCCATAACAATCAGCAAGATATAAGCAATAGTTCAAAAATCCCCCTATTAAAAAGTGTCTAGATTGAAAAAGATTTAATGCAGAATTCTGTCAGACCCTAAAGAAACTAACAGGAATACTTGTAAATCTTTCCCTTAAAATAGAAAAGTAAGTACCACTTCCAAATTCTTTTTATGAAGACTGATATCAAATAAAGATTAAAAAATAAGAAAATAATAAGCCAATCTCACTGATGAAGGTAGATGCAAAAACAGTCAATAAAATAATCGCAAACTGAATTCAAAAACACTTCAAAAAGATTATCCATCATGATCAAATCAGCTTCATCCCGGAGATAAAGGGGTGGTTCAATATTTGTAAGTTAATAATGTAACTTGTAACTCCACATAAATACACTTAGAGACAGAAACCCTGTGATCATCACATTAGCTGAATAAAAGCTTTGACAAAATCTAACATGGCCTTCATGGAAGGTCTAGGGATAGATATAAGGGACATATTTCAGTACAGTAAAGGAAGTATACAACAACCTCACAGCCAACATCTTGGTAAAGAAAAATATTCTAAGCATTTCCAGTAAAATCAGGAACAAACAACAAAGACAATGATGTCAACTCTTCCCATACCCAAATACAGTTTCTAGAGTCTTGTCTAGAGCAATAAGACAATTGAGTGAGATGATGAGGATGCAGAAAGGAAAGGCAAAGGACAAAAGGACCTTTTGTGCCGATGATAAAGTTCTACAAAAAAATGACACGAATGCCACCTGAAAATTACCACAGGCGATAAGTACACACAATAAATTAGCAAGATACAAAAATGGCAAACAAAATCCTTCCTACATGCCACCAAAAATTTAAATAAATAATAACACACAGAGAAAGAAATTAGGGAAATAGTCCTATTTACAGCAGCCTTTAAAAAGATCTCTAGATAAATTTAAGGAAGGGGAAGACATGTGCAGTGAAAACTTTAAGACACTCAAGGAATAAATTATAGAAGACATCAACAGATGAAAAGACATCCCATGATGATGAATTTATGAAATTAATATGTGAAAATGGCCATCCTACCAAGGCAAGCTACAGAATCAGTGAAACCTCTGGCAATTTATTCTTTGATCCTAATCAAACTCAGGCTGCACTTTGCATTTTCCACCAGTCTTGACTCTCTTAACTTTCTTTTCTGCTCCCTCAAGCTCTCTCTCTCTTCCCTCCTTTTTTAGCCCTTTCCCCCCATCACTGCTCTTTTTCCTGTGTAAATTACTGATGGAAGGCTCTGTCATGTATTCAGTCGTTGGAGTCTGGATTTGTTTCAGATTTCCTAAGCTTGGTGCTTTTCGTCATGCTCCTCCCCTGTTCACTGCATTCTTTATACACTGTTAGTTAGACCAGAACGTTTCCTCAGACATTTGATACTAAGAAAGGTGATTTTGACTAATTTGCTGTCTTCCTCCCATCCCCCATTTGTGGTGGATATTTTCCAGTCATGTTTTGGCCTACTCTCTTGGTTTTTTCACCCAAGCAAAAAATAATATCATAATTCTGAGCAATCCTGAGTTCAGTTCAGTAGACAAATGGTAACACCGTGGATATGGATTGTTCGTGTTGTTATATCACCATAGGTTACCCTGAGAACATTTTGTTGTTTTCTTGTGGCAACAAATGCAATGATTATGCCAGTTTCTAAAGGCTCTGATGCTTCTGTATAAACTATTGCACTATCTGAAAATTGAAACCTTCAGAAAGAGAAAACACTAACAGAAATGGTGAAGCAAGGAAGCACACATTGCTAAAAATAGATTTATGTCATGAAGAAACATTGATCCCATGATGGACATTCTAGTTTGATTTTCCTCTGCATAAAACAAGTACATTTTGAAAACCTATATTGTGTTGTCAAGGCTGAGAACCATAGCTTTGGATCATGTACTTTGTGTAAATTACTGACACAAGTAAAATTGATGTTGGTTGTTCTTAACATTTTCTTCCATTATTGGCAAGGTCTGTATCTATTTGAACAACCCCACCTCAGTCTCAGATTACTCACCAGCTGTGGCTCTCCATCTCTGGACTATGACAGCCAACTCTGCAATAAATAATATTTCAGGCTTTTTGCTTACTCCTGTCTTGTTATAAAAATCTATGCATTAATTTCTGAATTTTCTTTCACCTCACATAAGATCACATGTTAAGACTCAGTAGGATCCAGAAGCAGCTTTTGAACTTCAGAGTTATCAAAGAATATGTTTCCTTCCCCAACCCCAATGGAGCTTACCTAGTCATGCCATGAAACCATACAAATGGTATTGTTCAGATGCTGGTGAATTCCATTTGAGCTTACACAGCTTGTATTCAAAATTAAAGTTTTACTTTTCCCAACTCACTTGATCTGAGAAAGATGAGAGAAAACTTCAAAGTGTTCATAGAGAGCTTCTGTGACTATTACGTTAGAGAGATCTAATTAACAGCTGATAAGATCTGCATGTTTCAACTGAGTTGTATATCCAAATTTCACATGAATAAGTCATTTTTATATTCTGAGAATAAGCACAAGTATGATTCCATCAAGAAAGTGTTTTAGACCAAAGCTCATATATTTTTCCAATTGAGATTCCCTTTGGCATGACTACTTGCCTTTTCCAATGTGTATAATAAAGACCAAAGAATGTGGTATGTCTTTTACTAAGTCACACCAGATATAAACTGCAATGGTGTTTCTGAAAGGAAATTTATAGCCATCATCTTACATAGCAGAAATTTTAAGAGGAGAGTAGTTTAGACAGAAAAGGAATATAGAAATCATAGGAAGAGAATGTAGCATGCCTCACCCACATCTAAAAATATTTTTTCATTAATCAGGCATCTGCTCAAAAACATGCAGATCATTAGAAATTCACTGGCACCGACAAAGTATCTAAAATATAGAAAGGACAGGATATGTGAATTTAAGTCTGTTGATTCTGTGTCCAGTTGGAGATCCCAGTGACTGCATAGACTGAAGAAAGTAAGTGTGGATAACTGGAGGAGATAACAGTGAATTAATACTCACCTGAAATAACACAACTATCATGAATACACCTTATATTTCCTAGTGTTTGAAGACTGAAAACAGTTTGGAGTACATAAACCAAGCATAGAATTTTATGTATTTTAATCATAAATGATAAAATGATTTTACTGCTGAGTCTACTGGACAGTAAAAAACTCCATTTGTTAAGCCGTGGTTAACTGCAATAGAGAGGGCGTTGTTTGCTTCTAGCCGGGAAGCTGTATGTGTATATGAGAAATCGGGTGTGAGGGCGATGGGGGAATGGTACGAAAGTGCTAAATGATTGGACAGTAATTCTTGAAAGCTATTCCCAGGCAAGAATCCATTCTCACCAATGTATGTTTTATTACACTGAAATAACTTAAAATAAAGCAGTACCTCTCATCTTTGAGGCTGATCATGCAGGTTTGTGCTAAGATGCCTGTAGGTGTCAATACACAGAAGCTGGGCAGGACCATGTTCTTGAAGCCCGGGGAGATCTGTGTAATAAGGGCAGAATGTGAAAGCTGGTTATTTTCTATATAATCATTTAAATGACACTTTCTATTATCTACCTTTCTGGTCTATTTAAGAAACTGATTCCTTTGAGGAAATGGGTATTGAGTCACAAATGAATAAAGAGGAAGAGCTCGATTTGTTAGTGATTATTACCACAATTGATTGTAATGAAATATAAGCCAATATTCTTTTAAAAGCAATTGTGTTATCTCTCTCTACACTTGGCCATCAACAGTAAAGGAAAAAGTGTCAGTATTTTCTCATCTATACCTGATATTATTGAGTCTTGGACAATTTTAGATGTATTGTCATTAGATCTTCAGAGTCCCCTTAAAAATCATAGTGAACTAAGTGTTTCTATTATATCATGAATTTTTTTGTTTCTAATATCTTTTTTTAATTACACTAATGATATTCATTACTTACACTCATGATATTAATCACATTTGTTGTATTCATAGATTACATTTGCAGTATTCATTCAATTATATATGTATATAATATATATAATATATACATATATATAAATTATATACATATATATAATTTTAAATGTCGAATGTCATTTCTTGAAGGGGGTAGGAGGTCTTAAATACAGGCTTACAGCAAAACGGGAGGACCCTGGAGGGCAGAAGTTCGCTACTGATGTTTTACAATCTTGCATCCAAGCTGTTAACGCCCATTATTCAGGATACACAGACAGGAACTTCCCTTAAGCATTCAGGAGGGTGGAACCTGGCAGAGAATTAGCATTGGGAGGATATCAAGGTCAAGGTCCGAAAGCAAGGCAACAGTTATCCAAAATGGGGGCCAGGGCCCTGCAGGTCCCCCTTTTATTAAAAAATGAGCTTCTGACTGGGTTGCATGGGACGTTAGCAGGTCACTTTACCCATCATGGAGACACCTGCCCAGGCCACACAGGTGCTCTGTCTTAGGTTGGTGAGTGCCCCCCAGGCATTACCCGTCTCTGAATACTCATTATCATACCGGCTCTGTAGCAAGAATCTTAAAAGTCCTTATTAATAAAATCAAACCCGAGGTCAGTAATTGGGGTCAATGCTGGTTGATCAGAGAAACAGAACAAGCCACAGCTAACCTTACCTGGCCAACTTCTCAGCTGGTCTTGTTTCCTCAGACTGGAAGCTTCTGTGTCCTCATCCAGAATGAATCTCAGCTGAACTGCTGCTTGAAAGCCTGAAGCTTAACCAGCCACATGCTTAACCAGCCAGATACTTAACCAGCCAAATGCCTCTAGTTTCTGGTCCTCATGCCTTATATATCTTTCTGCTTTCTACCACCACTCTCTGGGATTAAAGGCTGGCTTTCTGGGATTAAAGGTGTGAGTCACCATGCTTGGCTTTTTCCAATGTGGCCTTGAACTCACAGAGATCCAGAAGGATTTCTATCTCTGGAATGCTAGAATTAAAGGTGTGTGCTATCACTGCCTAACTAGTGGCTTTTCTGTTCTCTGACCCCAGATAAGTTTATTAAGGTATACAATATTTTGGGGAACACAATATCACCACACGGCTCAATCATGTGTGAGCTGCATGGTTAATTGCTGTCAAAGATCTCAAAGTGGCACTGGGCTTGCAATCTGTGTGTTCAAAACAGAAAAGACCAACACAGGTACCATCTCACCCATAGCCAGTAGGCTAAAGGCAACTAAGCCATTCCCTTCCTTAATGAGCCATACTGTACATTGGAGTCCTTGTAAGATAGTAATCCAAAAGCAACTGGAACTTGAGTTTATAAATTTATAATTTTCAAAGTCAATCGAGATGTATACAACTACCGAATTAAATTTATCATGCCCAATAGAATGAAAGATTAGCTAACTGTGGTAGCTACTTTTGTTGCCAGGGTCTCCACTGTGCCAGCTGTAGTAAGCAATTATGAAATGGTAATCCCAAAAACAGTAGCAGCAGTGTGCGCCATTGTTATAACAGCAACAGCGGCAGCAGCAATGTCAAATTCTCTTCTGGATTGTGTGGACATCCACTGGCATGGATACAACTCCAGGAACACAAACCACCAAGATCCGGTTTTCTTGATCCCAGCATGACTTTGGCTGGCAGCTCTTCTGGAGAATCCAATCTCATGGCTACAGTTCCTAGGTTTACATTAATGCTTGTCAAAGCTGGCCATATTGGGCTCTCAATCTCCATTGGCATCAGAAGGGTAGATATTTTCATGAAGACCCATTAGGTCTCTGTCATGTTGGGCTTCAGCAGCAGCCACAGGACGCATTCAGTGCTCAGGAATCCAAAGAGGAACCTCATTGTCTTGAGGAAAGACATAAACCAAACTCCAGGGACATACCAACACTAGATCGGGTCTCCTCTACATGCTAGTAGAAAGATTCTTCCATTGCTCCAGAGGGTGATTTGCAACAGGAGCCCTCCAGTGTTTATCTGCATTGGATCCTCCAGCAGAATCCACCAATAAACTCCAGCAGAATCCACCGATAAAAAATGTTTTAAATATATAAAACAAGGGAAAGAATAGAATGTGGAGAGGAATGATGAGTCCCTAGTTCTCCCTTTTTTTAACTTTAGTAAAATGTTTGTTTGTTTGTTTACTATTTCAAAATTTTATTTTATTTTTATTTATTTCTTATTGTTTAAAATTAATTAATTTATTTATTTTTCTATTATCAGCTTGATAGCATATGTATTCTTATCTTAATAGTGAGATGTTTCAATGAGGCTTGCTCAGTAATTGAGTAAAACCGAAATTTATTATAGGCCACAGTCGTCCTAGGGACCTCCATGCTATATATATAGCCTCCATGGTTCTGTGGTTTGTAGTCTGATTATTCTTTATTTTATATCTAGAATCCACTTATGAGTGAGTACATACCATGACTGTCTTTCTGGGTTTGAGTTACCTCACTCAGGATGATTTTTTCTAGTTCTATCCATTTGCCTGCAAATTTCATGCTTTCATTGTTTTTCTCTGCTGAGTAGTACTCCATTGTGTATATGTACCACATTTTTTTCATCCATTCTTCCATTGACGGGCATCTAGGTTGTTTCCAGGTTCTGGCTATTACAAATAGTGCTGCTATGAACATAGCTGAGCATGTATCTTTATGGTATGAATCAGCATTCCTTGGGTATATGCCCAAGAGTGGGATGACTGGGTCTTGAGGTAGTTCGAGTCCTAACTTTCTGAGAAACCGCCATACTGATTTCCACAGTGGTTGTACAAGCTTGCATTCCCACCAACAGTGGAGGAGTGTTCCCTTTGCTCCACATCCTCTCCAACATTGACTGTCATTGGTGTTTTTGATCATAGCCATTCTGACAGGTGTAAGGTGGTATCTCAGAGTCATTTTGATTTGCATTTCTCTGATGATTAAGGATGTTGAGCATTTCTTTAAATGTCTTTCAGCCATTTGTAGTTCTTGTTTTGTGAATTCTCTGTTTAGTCCTTTAGCCTATTCTTTAATTGGACTGTTTAGTATTTTGATGTCTAGTTTTTTGAGTTCCTTATATACTGTGGAGATCAATCCTCTGTCAGATGTGGGGTTGGTGAAGATCTTTTTGCACTCTGTTGGCTGTCTTTTTGTCTTATTGACTGTGTCTTTTGCCCTGCAAAAGCTTCTCAATTTTGAGAAGTCCCATTTATTAATTGTTGTGCTCAGAGTCTGTGCTGTTGGTGTTATATTTAGGAAATGGTCTCTGGTGCCAATGTGTTCAAGAGTACTTCCTACTTTCTTTTCTATTAAGTTTAGTGTAACTGGATTTATGTTCAGGTCTTTGATCCACTTGGACTTGAGTTTTGTGCATGGTGACAGGTATGGATCTCTTTGTAATCTTTTACATATTGACATCCAGTTATGCCAGCGTCATTTGTTGAAGATACTTTCTTTTTTCCATTATATAGTTTTGGCTTCTTTGTCAAAAACCAGATGTTCATATGTGCATGGATTACTGTCAGGGTCTTCAATTTGATTCCATTGGTCCGTATGTCGGTTTTTATACCAGTACCAAGCTGTTTTCATTACTATAGCTCTATAGTAGAGTTTGAGGTCAGGGATGGTGATGCCTCCAAAGGTTGCTTTATCATATAGGATTCTTTTAGCCATCCTGGGTCTTTTGTTTTTCCATATGAAGTTGAGTATTTTTCTTTCCAAGTCTGTGAAGAATTGTGTTGGGATTTTGATGTGAATTGCATTGAATCTGTACATTGCTTTTGGTAAGATTGCCATTTTTACTATGTTAATCCTACCTATCCATGAGCATGGGAGATCCTTCCATTTTCTGATATCTTCTTCAATTTCTTTCTTTAGAGATTTAAAGTTCTTATCAAAAAGGTCCTTCACTTGTTTAGTTAGTGTTATCCCAGGGTATTTTATATTATTTGTGGCTATTGTAAAGGGTGATGTTTCTCTGACTTCTTTCTCAGCCCTTTTATCATTTGTGTATAGGAGGGCTACTGATTTTTTTGAGTTGATCTTGTATCCTGCCACTTTACTGAAGGAGTTTATCAGCTGTAGGAGTTCCCTGGTAGAGTTTTTGGGGTCACTTATATATACTATCATATCATCTGCAAATAGTGAAAGTTTGACTTCTTCCTTGCCAATTTGTATCCCTTTGATCTCCTTTTGTTGTCTTATTGCTCTAGCTAGAACTTCTAGTACTATATTGAATAAATATGGGGAGAGTGGACAGCCTTGTCTTGTTCCTGAATTTAGTGGTATCGCTTTGAGTTTCTCTCCATTTAATCTGATGTTTGCTGTTGGCTTGCTATAAATTGACTTTACTATGTTTAGGAATGTTCCTTGTATTCCTGATCTTTCTAAGACCTTTATCATGAAAGGGTGTTGGATTTTGTCAAAGGCTTTTTCAGCATCTAATGAGATGATCATGTGTTTTTTTTTCTTTCAGTTTGTTTATATGGTGCATTACATTGACAGATTTTCGTATGTTGAACTATCCTTGCATCCCTGGGATGAATCCTACTTGGTCGTGATGGATAATTGTTTTGATGTATTCTTGGATTCAGTTTGCCAATATTTTGTTGAGTATTTTTGCATCAATGTTCATGAGGGAGACTGGTCTGTAGCTCTCTTTCTTTGTTGCATCTTTGTGTGGTTTGGGTGTCAGGGTAATGTAGCCTCATAAAAAGAGTTTGGTAGTGTTCCTTCTGTTTCTATTGTGTGGAACACTTTGAAGAGGATTGGTATTAGATCTTCTTTGAAAGTCTGGTAGAATTCTGCACTGAAACCATCTGGTCCTGGGCTTTTTTTGGTTGGGAGACTTTTGATGACTGTTTCTATTTCTTTAGGGGTTATTGGTCTATTTAAATGGTTTGTCTGGTCTTGATTTAACTTTGGTATGTGGTACCTATCTAGAAAATCATCCATTTCTTTCAGATTTTCCAATTTTGTGCAGTACAGGTTTTTGAAGTATGCTCTGATGATTCTCTGGATTTCCTCCTTGTCTGTTGTTATGTTTCCCTTTTCATTTCTGATTTTGTTAAGTTTGGTGCTCTCTCTTTCCCTTTTCGTTAATTTGGCCAGGGGTTTGTCTATCTTGTTGATTTTTTCAAAGAACCAGCTCTTTGTTTCATTGATTTTTTGTATTGTTCTCTTGTTTTCTATTTTGCTGATTTCAGCCCTCAATTTGATTATTTCCTGGCATCTATTTCTCCTGGGTGAGTTTGTTTCTTTTTGTTCTAGAGCTTTCAGTTGTGCTGTTAATTCATTGGTATGGGATTGCTCCATCTTCTTTATGTGTGCATTTAGAGCTAAGAATTTTCCTCTTAGCACTGCTTTCATAGTGTCCCATAAGTTTGGGTATGTTGTATTTTCATTTTCATTGAGTTCTAGGAAATCTTTAATTTCTTTCTTTATTTCTTCATTGACCCATTGATGTTTCAGGTGGGCATTATTCAGTTTCCATGAGTTTGTAGGTTTTCTATAATTTTTGTTGTTGTTGAGGTCTAACTTTAAGGCATAGTGGTCTTAAACAGGAGGTTATTCCAATTTTTTTTGTATCTGATGAGATTTGTTTTGTGGCCAAGCATGTGGTCAATTTTTGAGAAGGTACCATGGGGTGCTGAGAAGAAGGTATATTCTTTTGTGTTAGGATGGAATGTTCTGTAGATATCTGGTAAGTCCATTTGAGTCATAACATCTGTTAGGTCCTTTATTTCTTTGTTAAGTTTCAGTCTGGTAGATCTGTCTTTTGGTGAGAGTGGTGTGTTAAAATCTCCCACTACTAATGTGTGGGGTTTGATGTGCGTTTTAAACTTTAGTAGTGTTTCTTTTATGAATGTGGGTGCTTTTGTATTTGGAGCATAAATGTTTAAAATCGAGACTTCATCTTGGTGGATTTTTCCTGTGATAAATATGTAATGTCCATCCTGATCTCTTTTGATTGATTTCAGTTTGAAGTCTATTTTATTAGATATTAGGATAGCTACACCAGCTTGTTTCTTAGGTCCATTTGCTTGGAAAGCCTTTTCCCAGTCCTTTACTTGGAGGTAGTGTCTGTCTTTGAAGTTAAGGTGTGTTTCTTGTATGCAGCAAATGGATGGATCCTGTTTTCTTATCCATTCTGTTAGCCTGTGTCTTTTTATAGGTGACTTGAGACCATTGATATTGATGGATATTAATGACCAGTGATTGTTAATTCCTGTTATTTTTTGTGGTTGTGTTGTGTTGTCCTTCTTTGGTGTATGTTGGTATGGGATAATCTACTGCTTGATTTTTCATGGATGTGTTTAGCTTCTTTGGGTTGGGTTTTCCCTTCTAGTGCTTTCTGTAGGGCTGGTTTGTGGACAGGTATAGATTAAATTTGGTTTTGTCCTGGAATATTTTGTTTACTCTGCCTATGGTGATTGAGAGTTTTGCTGGGTATAATAGTCTGGGTTGGCATCTGTGGTCTCTTAGTGTCTGCATAAGATTTGTCCATGATCTTCTAGCTTTCATAATCTCTATTGAGAAGTCTGGTGTTATTCTGATGGGTTTGCCTTTATATGTTACTTGGTCTTTTTCCTTTGTGGCTCTTAATGTTTTTTTCTTTGTTCTGTGTGTTTAGTGTTTTGTTTATTATGTGTGCGAGGGGACTTTCTTTTTGGATCCAGCCTATTCGGTGTTCTGTAAGCTTCTTGTATCTTCATAGGTATTTCTTTCTTTAGGTTAGGAAAGTTTTCTTCTGTGATTTTGTTGAATATATTTTCTGTGCCTTTAAGTTGGTATTCTTCTCCTTCTTCTATCCCTATGATTCTTAGGTTTGGTCTTTTCATGGTGTCCCAAATTTCTTGGATGTTTTGTGTTATGATTTTTGTCTTTAGTGTTTTCTTTGACTGATGAATCTATTTTCTCTATTGTGTCTTCGGTGTCAGAGATTCTCTGTTACATCTCTTGCAATCAGTTGGTTATGCTTGTTTCTGTAGTTCCTGTTCATTTAGTCAGGATTTCTATTTCCACCATTTCCTCAGCATGTGTTTTCTTTATTGCCTCAAATTCATTTTTCAGATCTTAGAATGTTTCTTTCATCTGTTTAATTGATTTTTCTTGGCTTTCTTTGATTTCTTCCCATTTTTTGTTCGTTTTTTATTTCCTCTTTAATGGAGTTTTTTATTTCCTCTTTAAGGGAATTTTTTATTTCCGCTTTAAGGGTCTCTATCATCTTCTTAAAGTCATTTTTACGATTGATTTCTTCTGTTTCTTCTGTCTTGGTATGTTCAGGTTTTGCAGGTGTAGAATCACTAGGTTCTGATGTTGCCATATAGGTCTTTATGTTGTTGCCTGTATTTTTGCACTGGCGTCTACTCATCTCTTCCTCTGCTCGGTGCAGACGGTGTCTGTGTCTGAGAGTACCTCTCTTGTTCTAATTTTTAGTCTTGGTTCAGTAGGAGTTCTTGGTTAAATTGGTGCTGTTGGGCTCTTTCTTCAGGAGCAGCTGATCTCAGTCGGTGAAGTATATACTTATGATTCTGGTGATCTGGTTTGGTGGCTGGGCAGCGCCTTCTTCTGTGTTCCCAGGTCATTTGTCGACTCCTCAGCTTATCTTGTTTCTTCAGACTTCAAACTGTAGGCATCTGAATCCTCTGCCGGATGGATTTCAGCTGAGCAGGGTAGTCTCACCAACACATCCAAGTTGTTGGGTTTTGCAGGATCAGCAGCTGGGCCCTGGGTTGGCCTCAGATGGAGTGTTCAGATTCGTTCTGGTTCCATCCCACGGAGATAGCTTCTTCCCCGGGTGTTGGGGTTAGAGGTGTCCCTGTTCCAAGCTTTTGATTAAGAGTTTGTTTTCACTAGCTCTTCAGCGGGTAATAGCTCAGTTTCTGGTCTTTATTGCAACTGTGTTTCGCCTGCTGCCTGCTGTGCCTGCCTGCCTGCCTCCACGCCAAGCTTGTCTACCTCTGTGGGCCGCTGCCAGACCTACCTGCCTCTGCGGGCAGCCACTGGGCCTGTCTGTCTCTGCCTGCCGCTGCCGGGCCTACCTGCCTCTGCCAGCTGCCGCTGGGCCTACCTGCCTCTGCGTGCAGCCACCGGGCCTGTCTGTCTCTGCCTGCCGCCGCTGCCGGGCCTACCTGCCTCTATGAGCCACCACCACCGGGCCTACCTACCTCTGCAGGCTGCCCCCGGGCCTGTCTGTTTCTGCCTGCCGCTGCAGGGCCTACCTGCCTCTGTGGGCCACCGCCACAGGGCCTACCTGCCTCTGCAGGCCACTGCTGCCGGGCCTACCTGCCTCTGCCAGGTGCCGCTGGGCCTGCCTCTGCCAGCTGCCGCTGGGCCTGTCTGTCTCTCTCATGAATTTTTAAGTAACCATTTAAAAACTATTTTACATTTTGTGTCTTTCAATGTCTAATTCTTTGATAAACATTTTATTAATGTATTCCTTGATAGGTTTATGAAAACTCCAAGATAAATTTGATATTATTTTATTTTCTAGTATTCCATAGTTTATGACATAGACTTTCATACAAGTTGCTGAGCTTATAAATCAGGACTTTAGTCAACGAATTCTCCAAGGCAGCCATACCATTCTCTGTGTTATTGGAGGAATCTAAGGGGAACTCCCAAACAGAAAACCCAATCTGCCCCCCCTGTCCATCTTACGGAAGGTGCTGTTTTGCAGATTTAGGATCCAAGGAATCTCTTAAATTCCCAAAAGTAAATAGTTTGAATTTTGTGTAAATATATGTGCATTGCCTTTTAAACTTTCTCCATGCACTGTAATAATGCAAACCAGTATCAAACATACATACAGATTTTTTTAAATTATCAGTACTCACTACTGTCAGATATCTTTTTTTTTATTGAAAAAAAATTGCTGCAACAAAATTCTAACAAAATAGCAAAAATGTTAGAGCATAGACCAGGCAACATAATGATAATCTTAAGACTCAGGAAGCTCAATATAAAAGAGTTCTAATGAAAATTTTAAATTAAATTAAATTCATCTTCTCTCCTCAGAAATGGTAGACTTACTGCCTAGTGTTAACTTATATTTATAAAGAGTCTTACTCATCTAGAACTTTGTACCACACACCACCCAGCTTAATTTGTCCATAATACTATCCCTTCATTATAATTAAGTTGGAGTTCTCAGAAAGATTTTCAACTACAGTTTGATTAACGTATTTTAATGTGAAAAACTGGAGTAAGTCATTGTAAGTCTGAAGTAAATATTTTAAACACTAGTTTTCAACTTTTCTTCCTAAGGACCTCTGTTTATATAAGTAATAATTGCTATGTATAAGATATAATATATGTGTTACTATTACTTTATATTAGTTTTCTCAAAGGTTATTAATGGAATTTTAATTATCACAGGTACTAATTTTCCTCTTATTTTCATTTATTTATTGTATTTACTTTCAGAATGTGAAATACCTGATCTCCATTCTTTTTTTTTTTTTTTTTCTGAAACAGTGTTTCTCTGTTTTGTTGCCTTTACTGGAACATGCTCTGTAGACCAGGCTGGCCTCCAACTCCTGAGTGCTGGAATTAAAGGTGTTTGTACCACCGCCCAGCTTCTGATCTCCATTCTTAAAACATGTCCTTGCTATCTTCCCTCCCTTCCCTTCTCCTTTCTTTTACTTTTGTAAATGGATAGTTTGAAGAGCTAGAGTCTAATGTAGCAATAGTCACATCTGCAAACATCTGCATACTAGCTATTGACCCAGGGCAAACTGTTTGGCCTTTCTAATGTGTGTGATGCCAAATTGCATATTTTGAGCATAACTACATTAGAATTCACTGTCACCTGCAAAAAAGAAAAGAAAATGATATGGGGAAAATGTTTCTCAGGGCATAGAATCATGAGTTTTGTTGAATTTCTGACCACTTTTGAGACATTCTCATATCAAGGATATGACTCTAGGTGGAAAGTCTAGATTCATCTCCACAAATCAGCTGACAGACACAGACAAGTCTATGCCTGACCTCTCTGCTGGATGCCATAGATGATCTTTTACAACGTCTTCCAGCATTGTAAACTCACAATACCCGTGAAATTACTGTTTCTTCACTTATTATTCCAGATAATTGAAATTCATTTGGCTTCTTTTTTGGCCTGATTGTGCAGTCAGTTGCTGAATCTGACAATTCCTGTCTTCCTAATTCTAATATGACAACATCTATATTCATACTTATCAAATTATGGCTCAAAATCATTTTACTGGAGGTAATGCAATAGCTTCTGGAATTTCTTCCATCAGGTTCTTTCATTCTTGAATTTACTCTCCTAATGCCTACCACAAATAAGACTCTACTTAAGTCATTATTAAACAAAGCCCCTCCTCTTCTGCCCCCACCACCAAGATAGCCTTAATGGCTTTATTTGCTTCGCATATTTTCTCTCTGTGCTGTGGCCTCAAACTGCTTTATCCACTTCACTTTTCTATTTAATCACTCCACGAACAGGCAACAAGAGACAACTGATAGTATACTAACTATACACTAGAGCATCTTCCATCTCTGTTTGTGTTTCATACAGACATTGATGACAGAGTTGTCTGTATTGAACAAAAAACAATAAGATCAGATAAAGGAGGAGAGAATTATGTATTTCATATGGGTAAGTGGGAAGACTTCTCTATAGCAGAAATTTGAGCTGAAAGGAGATCTGAATCAGAAGGAGCTGACTATGAGAAGGCTGGCCTGATGTCAGAAATTTCAGAATGGAAGATGTGGACCAGCTATAGCACATGTTGCATACTCAAGCAGAAACACTACGTCTGTCTTTGATTTCAACATTTTTTTAACTTTATCATTACTGATTATGATGATTATACCACTGACAATTTTTTCACCTTGAGATCACTATTAAAACTTTTCCTTACATATTGACTCAAATGCAGTTCTCATGTTTTCTTTCCCTCACTATCATGTGGGATGAACATCTTCTTTGGACTCTGACTGTATTCTGTTACTATACATGACTATATTCTATTACTAAGGTATCATTTGTATTATTAGTACATGTACTCATAAACTATATGTTTCCTGAGGACAAGACAGACAACTCAGAATTGCTAAGAGAGGGAAAATTAGTCTTCTCTAGAGATGAACCTCCTAAATGTTTTATCCAATCCCAACTGGTCAGCCCTAAAATAAATTACACTCTATATTAAGTGGACTAAGAAGTTTCATTTTTATATTGATTCATATATATGAGTAACAATAATAATTAGAGAATAAAAGACTGAATTTGAAAAGAAAGGTGTGGGACAGGGCAGATGTTGGAGCGGGGAGAGAGAGAGAAGGGAAATGATAGGATTATATTTTAATTAAAAATTAAATTATTCAGAAAGACAAGAAACATATTTTCTTTTCCTACAGCATGTGGTACAATATCTTGAACACAAAAGTTGCATATAAATATTTGTGGAACTTAGGAGAATATACGCATTTGTGTATAACCACGCACTGTAATTTATTGAAGTTTAGTGCATAGAGACAGTCAGCTTCTAGCAGAATATGTTCACTTTGTTCAACAAATACCCACCACTCTTTGTATTCTGGCCACTACATTATACCCTGCAGTACCACTTTCTGATACCAGTCTTTTATTTTTCTATCATCCAGGCATATTGATCTAGTTTCACTTTTTAAAGATATTTTGTAGAGCTATGTATTTTATTTTATGTATATAAGCGTTTTGCTCACATGTATGTTTGTGTACCACATGCATTACTTTACCAATGCCAGTGGAGGGAAGAAGAAGGCTGCTGGTCTCCTAGAACTGGAGTTACAGATGGTTGTGAGCCACCATAAGATGCTGGGATCTGAATCCAGGTCATCTGCAAAGGCAATAAGTACTCTTAACTTTTTAGCCATCTCTTCACCCCCAATTACTTTCATTTTTATTAATTGTTCATACTGTTTCTCAGTATTTGCCATTGCACATGCCATAGAATTGTTCTAGATTGACCTTTTACACTCAACTACCAACTCCACCCTCTCTGTTGTTTCCAAGGGTAAATCTTCCTGCTATTTCCTATGGCAGCCTAAACATCAGATCTTTCAGGAATCCTATCTTTCCCTATTTTTCTGCCAGAATAAAAATGAGATCTAGTTCATGTGTGTCTCTAGCCACATACTTATACCTATCATAGAACAGATATACTATGATATTATGTTTGTATTGATTGTGCTTAATGTACTACATAATTCTGAATAATATTGTATTTTCTATGTTCCTAGGGATATCTTAGATCTTGGCTTGTAATCATCATTCAATAAGCATCATTGAAAGAATAAATGAATTGAACTAGTGTAATTCAGACAAGAGCATCTTTTCTTATTTAATGTATCTCTGGTACCTAAAAAATTGATTGGGGTTCTGACTGATGCTCAATTAATTTTGTTTTTAGATATGTAGTATTTGGAACTCAGGGAATGTTCATTTAAGTGACTACATTAATCTTTACAAAAGGTCATTACATTAAAGTTATTGTTTATAATAATAAAATATATCTGTGACATACACAACTGGTAGGGAAGAGAGAACATTGATTGAGATGGGAAGAATATAAGCAAACTGGGGGAGAGATTACTCAAGATGAATTATATACAAATAATGTTGTTAAAGAACAATATACACTTAAAGATGAGCATCAGCATCCCATGCTCTCAGTTTTTGCATCTGGTGATTTGTTCTAATGAAAATTAAAGAGGTAGGAAAATGTTGAGTGCCATTTGGGGCAATTTTCAAATTGCAAGGCATATAAAAACCATCATTTTAAAGGCATTATACTCAATCTAGTACTTTCAATGTGTGTCTCATCAATTTGCTTTTATCCACATAAATTATCCAGCAATTCTTTTATCCATATAAGTAATTTTTCACTTTTGGAGCTTCTATAAGCATCATTTAACGTTTGAGTCCAAATAATTTATACTTATTGTAAAATTCTTTGTGCCTGTCAGCTCTTATCTCTTTTATATCACTATCCCCTTCCCCTCCTCCTTACCAGTGCTTTTGCCAGATTCATGATTTTGATTTTATTTTGTGAACCATTGAGTTAAACCAGAGCCATCTGTATGACCATTGGATTGGAAATGCACACTGGAACTTGATTGGGTCACAGGTGGATACATAACTGAAGTCTGTAACTATTTCTTTTTCAGGACCTCCCTGTGACAAACAGTATTCTGGTACAGGTGTAATTAAGTACATACTTTTAAGAAGCAGTCAAATTTAGTTCTGTAAATCATCTTTGGAAAACTGTGCTCAGTGCTGTGTGATGACCAAAACAAATCTCATTCCCATTACAAGGGACTATAGGATGGATTACATTACTATTGATTGGCAATAAAATAGTAAGTGCAATTTAACAGAATTATTCTTTTATAAGACTATTTAGAAGTCAACTTGACGAAAGTTAAGTGGTAAATGATATCATGAATATATTTGTATTCCATGTGTTAGTAGGAGTAATCACTACTAACACAAAAGAAAGACCCAGTGTGGCTACAGGAGTCAGCAACATGGGAGCTTTTTTAGAGTGAGCTCTGGGTGTCACCATGGGGATAAGAATGGCACCTCTGGGTCAGCACCTTAGTTGAACAGTATATTCCTCTTGGGAACATGTCTTAGCTTCTGAGGAATTTTGACTCCAATGTTCTTAAGTCCATTTAATATCTTTCTCTGTGGTAAATAGTTCCTACTTTGACAATAACTCATCCTTCTTCCTCAAACTCCAGCTACCTCCAGGGCCATCCATCTGGTACTCAAGCAGCATAATTTCCTTCCAACTCAGATCTTATGGCTAAGGATGGCTAACCCCTCTGTCATCCTTGATAAGAATACTGATTGAATCTATTTTTCATACAAGCAATAGCTGCTACATAAGTTTTATATCACACTTTGAGGATTATTTAACACTACCTTATCTACCCAAGTAAGTTCTGTAATTGTTTTAAGAAAAAAGGAGGGGGTTAATCACATCTCTAAGTGCACAGAAAAACAGCACCTACATGTTATGAATTTTGCAAAAATATGTTAAACCTTGATACTACAATTTATAGAAATAATGTTTAGCACCAAAACACTAACTTCTAAGCAGTAGTTAAAAAATAACAAGAACAACCACAAAAATTCACAATAGAACAAATACACAAAAAAGGGCATAATTACAATACTCTCCAGTATTTTATATGAAAATAATTTTTGATAAGTATCTAGCATAATATTGTGAATACTTATGTAAGTCAATAAATGTAGCTATATTTAGTATTATAGTCTTTTAAATAAATATTAATGACAGAAATTCTAAGCAAATGACTAGTGGGACCTTTATGTGTATTGTTCTTTGGGGTTGGGGTATGCAAAAGTAGCACAATCATTCACACAGTCATGCTGAGAACAGATGGAATACACAGCTCATATGCCAGTATAGCTTTTAGTCAGTTGGATACCTTTTACTCTCATGTCTCAAAGTTAACTAAATAGCTTTGAAATATGTTGTTTTCCTAGGATGTGGAATCAAGGAGTTCTGTGCAAAGAAGCAGCAGCAGTGAAATCTGATAAGAACAAAGACAGGGATTTACATTCAATGGCATCCAAGAAGCAGCAACTAATGATGTCTGCCCCAGTAAAGTGAGCTACCTGACTAGGAATGAGCCTGTACACAACTCTGGAGGCAGAAGACCTTCTATGGAGGCACAGAAAGAAACAAACGAAGATGATCCCAGGATGTATGATCGGGCTTAGGGATGTTGCTCCACACCTTAGAAAAGATCATCTAACAAAAACTACTGAAGCACAGGATCCACAAGGAACTGACTTTTGGTAAATCGGTTGGGTTAGAAGCAAACACAGACTACTCAGAAAGGAAGGCAGTATATAAATAAATATAAAAATAGCAAATGAAGCAAAACCATGCACATTTATTAATAGCTATTTAAAGAGTGTTGCCTCTTTTTATTCCAGATGGGAAATTCAGCTTCAGTCTTAAGTTCAAGTCCTATCTCTGTCATTGACATTCATATTTCCTTGCCCAGGTTTTATAGTGGGGATTGAATGAAGGGCCTTGTACATGGTATAATAAGCAAACACTGTATTCCTAGGATACATTCTTCATTCTGTCTCTCAGTTTTTAAAGTAGAAACAAAGAATAGCCAACTCACTTTGGAGTTGTAAAGATATAATGAAGAAATACACACACATACCATAAACATACATGGACCCAACACACAGGAATAGTAATGACCACTAGTATGTAAATGAAAGAAAGCTGAAATACAGAGATTTATAACTGGTCAGCACGCAAACAATAAGACACTGTGGAGTGCTCAGCTTTAAGTGGGACATCTATAGCACACTCCCTCCACACCAGGGCTCAGCGATGATCTCATAGCAGAATAACATACAGAAAGAATATTAGAGACAGTGCTAGTAGAGGCCTGCTAGAAAAAAAAAATTGCCAGATGTTACAAGGTTGTTGCAAGACATGGACTCAAAGTACCAGAAAACATGCACGGTATCACCATGGGTGAGGGAGGGTCTTGCAAAGTAACATACCTAGCAGAAATGTTATTGACAATTGATGGCTGCTAGGGAAGGAAGAATGGCAGCCTGCTTCAGGGGTATGCTTCCTGACAGGCTGTCTATCCTTCAGTGAATGGCCCTATGCACATACTGGCAACACTAAGTGGACTTAGTGGCCTTGGAAAGAGTATATAAAGTTGAGAGAGGAAGTATCTCAGGGATGGAGGGGTACATGATGGTGGGTTTGACAAAAGTACATTACATGCTGTATGAAATTCTGGAACACTGAATTTTAAAGGAAGGAGAAAATAACAAATGCTGATTAAAAGCAAAAAAACCAGAAGATAGATGGTTCAGCAATTAAGAGCACTTGCTCTTATGGAGCATGCAGGTTCAATTCCCAAGCTGCACACTGTAGCTCACAACTGTCTATACCTCTAGTTCCAGGGAATCTGATGCTTTTGCTGTCCTCTCTCCTCTCAGGTCACCAGGCATGCATGTGGTACACATATATAAAATAAATAAATTTACAAAAAGTAAAAGGTAAAAGTACAAACAAACAAACAAAACACAGAGAATGGAAAAGAAAGTCACAGCATGACAGGGAAGTTTCATTCCCAGAACAAAGCCAAAGTTCAGCTCTCTAGGACTAGTCAGGACTTGTCTCTGATGACCTAATCTATAATCTCCTGAGTAACCAATGCTAACATGAGACTACCAAATTGAGATAATGTTTGGATAGTAGAAGATTCTCCTTGCGTGTAAGTTCAGAAAAGGTATAGGACAAAGAACAAACAACCAGAAAATCTATCACATTGAGTTTTGTCCCCCAGAAGATTGTTTACAGTTACAGGGAATGGAAGTTACAATGAATTTACAATTTCATTAGGTTTTTCAGGAGAGCTGAGAGATGCACATAATACACTCATAATATGACAAATTTTAACAGTTCCAGGAATGTGTCAACTTTAGCTGTTATATAAAATAAGGTAACTGAACTTAGTGACATCAATTTTTTATGTACTTATTTTTAACCACCAAATGGTTTTATTCTGTATTATTTTCAAGGTTTGGCTCCCCATAGGCATTCGATTCATATGTTACAGCATGCTTTTGTGGAGAGAAATTATACATACACAGGAATCTGACTCCATCAGTGTAACACAGAAATGAAAAGCAGCATGTTATCACCCATAGAATCTGTACTTTTAAGTGAAAAGCTTAATATTGTTCAGAAATTAGAGAGCCTCTCACAGAAGAACAGAAGTAAATGCTATGTGCACATGAAATTCCCAGTGTGCCTCAGGGCTTCAGGGTCAATCCTGGGGAAGCAAGGTCTCTCTGTTGTCACTTTCAGTAGCGTTTACACACTGTGTAAGCCTAACCTTTGAAGATTTATGTGTTTGATAAAAATGAGAAAATAGACTTGAGAGTACAAGTTCTATTTTTACTTCATGAGAATAGAGCAGACCTCTATGCTTTAGAATTTCTAAAAACTGGCCTCCATTTACTCTCCTTCACTTGACTCTAAAGGTTTTCTGCTGAAGTAATGTGTATTTGGCTTTGATATTATTAGCAAATGCAAAGCCACACACTTTTTAACTTGTCCTAGATATTTTGGATAGCTCCCAACCAAACAGAAAAGGTGATAATACATGAACAAAGTAAGCTAAGGTGAGGACCATAGAAAGCCAGCTGTTCCACAGCAGGAGGTCAGAACCCTGTCTTCCAGTGGAAGACAAACCTTGGAAATGGCATAATCTTTGGACTTTCAGCTGCCAAAGATGAAGTTGTTTCTTTCCTCCATTTGAAAGGCAGGTCACTAAATTCTGTGATCTTTCCTATGGAACACCTTACAAGATCAAGACTTCCAAGAATAGACATTATAGCTCTCCACCAATGGATGACTTTTGTCTCCTAGAGGAACACATCTTCTGTGAAGCAATTATCATCACTGATATTATAGAGTTGGAAATGTTGCAGGTTGACTAAGGCAGACATTGAGAGCCACTGACTGTCTCCAGACTGACTGGAAACCCTAATTCTAATATCAGGAGTAATTTAGATTATGAGAAATGTCAAGAAGTTCAGCCTGTGCCTCAGCACTTCTGACCATAACAAAATGTACTCCTTGCCAAGAGAGTAGTTTCAGGAACAAAATCCTCCTCCAATCATTTACACTGTATTTGCTCATCTGAAACAGGAAGCTAGTTTGCCAGGAACACCTTCAGTTGCATGTGACTTGAGCATCTGGTCATTGGAAACCACTCCATACCATCCATCCAAGTCTAGGAGGGAATCTATTTCCCTTCATCAAAGATGGCCTCTAGAATGAAGGCAGCATCCTGTTATAAAAAGCACAGAGCCATCTGAAAGGCTTTTGTCATTTTTTTATTCCCTTTGTAATTTAATCTATCTAGTGGTCTCTTTCTCCACAACAAAATAAGTATTAGTCAAAAAGTCTCTTTTTTGGTCTTCTGTTCATTGACATCCTAGACCATTCTGCATTCTCTGATATCCACTCTGTGTGTTATCAGAGATATTGATAACCCCTTGCAAATGAAAATTTAGTTTTTCCTAAGGAAGTCTAACTGGAGAAACAAACTATAAGGGCTCTTTGCATATGTATTATGGATTCCAGTTTAGTGGGTTTTTTTTGTTGTTGTTGTTTTTTTAAATGGGGCTTTTCTGTTTTTTTTTTTTTTTTTTTTTTTTTTTTTTTTTTTTTTTGTGCCTTCTCTTGGGCTCTTTTTGTCTGTTTGTTTTGTCCTATTCCAATATGTTAGCTTTTGTTTTATCTTATTATATTTTATTATTGTCCCTTAGAAGCCTGTTTATTTTCTAATGAAAACCAGAAAGGGGGTGGTTCCCCTGGTAACAGAGTTGCACGTGATTGTGAACTGCCATGTGGGTGCTGGGAATCAAACCCAGGTCTTCTGGAAGAGCCGGTGCTTTCAAACACTTAACCATCTCTCCAGCCTCAAGTAGTAATATTTTAATTAACCCCATTTTTAGTGGACTGTGGTCATGTTTTATCTGAACATTATAAAACATAATAAAAATCAACATTATTTTATTAACTACTGAGCTAGAATACACAGATATTATGGTGATCAAAAGAGACAGAACAAAATAAAAGTTGGTTGTGAGTTAATTTCCAAAGCTGAATATGTAGAATAAAGGATGAAAATTTAAAAAGGAAAAAAATAATTTTAATGAACCATTGTGGGGCTCCAAGGAAGAAAAATACTGATTGACGGAGATGGACACACAAGCTCTATGAATTCACCTGCTCCCCAAATCAGCACTTTTTTTAAATCTGTCCTCCAACACCAGCTTTCCCAAGAGGGAGGGTCATGCCACCAGCCACATCAGAGCACAGCAAAAGCATTTCTTCAGTTTCCTGTTTCAACAATTATGCATTGCCATGCCATTCAATTTTAGTTTTAAATGTTATTTTCCTTTCTAGTCAAAATGCAAACAATATAGATTTTGGAAGAATATTCTCTGCACAAAATTCAGTTCAGTACATTCATTGGCTTAGCATATTGAGTTCTTGCCATTAGGAAGAGGCTAAGTTGAATCTCATTTTCTTCTGTATTATCAAGCTACTGAAAAGTCAACAACGAAATAAAGTAGAGTAACAGTGGTTGACTGGGCATCAACAAACTCATAAAACATCAATTAATTGTTTCCTATTGCCTGAAAATGAAGTGTGAGCTTTATAACCATAGTTATGGACACTTCCACAAAGAAGCAAGGAGAGGATTAATTATCTTTAGTGAAGTGTTTCTCAGATACTCTATTCAGCAGGCTTTGAAGTCTGTTAGGGAAACTTTGCAACCACACTTTGAGATAGACCAGTTATTTCTCTTGGCAAAAGAATGTACTCCAAGTCTATATATTGAAGTTTTATAGTGAGCATAAAAATTGAGTGACTTAACAATTATGTCCAATGACTAATAAAATCCATTCTCAATCAAATAAATGCACATCGTTATTATGTTCCCATTCCATTCCTCTGTTTCTGGGAATTGCCTAACTTTGCTTTTTGACTTCACTTTCTGGTACAATGGGGCAGAGATATTTTTATTGGTTGATCTTACCCTCTGTCTCACAGACAATGTTGTCCAAGGACGGATCTCTGACTCATATTAGTTCTTTTCCCAGAAGGTGGAAGCCAAGCAAGTTTTATTGTTTCTCTCCTAAGAACACAGGAAAACATGCAAACTTGGAATTTGTTACAACCATGCTTTAAACCAGGTGGACTTGACCCACAGAAGAAAGGGGAAGTGGTGCAAGATGAAGAGATCCTAAAATCCTGTTGTGTACGCTTACGTTCTTTTTGATATTCTGCTGCATTACATGAAACCAACATAATATATTAAAGCTTATTTTCCATCTCAATTCTTTTGGGGCTGTGCTTATGTTTTTTTGACACCAGAAGAATTCTCACTAATGCTTACTGTGATTCCACTGAATATTTGGAAATAAATGAGGACCAACATTCACCTATGGGAAGGAACCTTTAATGATCCTTTACCTCAGTATTTCTAAGAGATATTTATTATTGAAAGATATACTATTTATAAGATTTAAAAACTTATTTGAATAAAGTTACAGTATGTATGTATATATATATTAATTAATTAATTAATTTATTTATTGTGTGTGCTTCCCAGAGACTTATGGCCTATGTTTCAAGGGTATACTCCTGTGGTCCCAGTTAATCTTTCATGTACAATGCAGGGCTTAATGCCCAGCATTACAAAATAATGACGAAAAAGCCATCTGTATTTGTGTTTCTGAGACAATATAGAATGAATCATTTTCAACTTTAATTTTTCACCATTTCATTCAATGGATCTTAACAGAGTTCATGGCTAGAGACCAGCACTAAAATTTAGTTTTCAGACTCTATATCCATTATAATGTTCTGTATTTTATCAAAGACAATGGGAATGAGAGATGGATCAATATAAAAATGACACAAAAAATTATTGACCTTGATGTGTATTCTAGTTACTCTCCTCAGGGCATCATACTTGTTGAGTCCCTAGTGAATCACCTCAAATACATGGCTGGCTGCACAGCTGACTGAGGAAGGTGTGATTGAGGTTGAGAGTCTTAATTGACTTCCTTCCAGTTGTGTGAGATTGGGAAGGAAACATGGCTACTTATTTTTACCATGCTCACCTCCAGAGTGAGAGTACTGCTGCTATTCTATGGTGTCTGTGGTAAGGATGGTTTCAGTATCTGTGCTATGGAAACTAAGGGGTTGTCAACTTGCCATCAGTTCTAATCCAATCCTTATCGGTCTTTCTGTACTGTCTATAAGATATCAATAATGCTATGTCTACTAAATCTGCTTTCAGCTAAGTCTAGTTTCTGGGTATAATTAAGGCTAGAAAGACAAGCTTAATGCTCTATTGTGAGTTTTGAAACTCAGTCTGAAACCAAGTTACATATGGAAAAGGGAAAATTGCAGATGATAAACTTTATGGGTATAGAGTCTGTTAGTGACACTCTGATGGTGGAACGGGCAACCCAGTCTTTCACCCAGAGGCATCTCCTGAGAATGGAAGGAGCTACAGTTCCTGCAGAGATGCCAATGTGCATTGAGTTTGGGAGTTTCCCAAAGCAAGAATTCTACAATCCACTTAAGGCCTCTAATGAAACCCTTTAAAACAGGTCATGGTGATAGGTTCTTAGGGAAAAAAAAACTCTGAAAATAAACATATCCTCACAAAATATAGTGTAAATACACATCTATGACTCTCATAATTATTTGTATTAGACGACCTTGATGAAGTATTTTAAGATAGACTTGCCAGATAAGAATATCAAAATAATAAAGATACCTCCCTATGTCGAAAAATTGACAAAATAGTTTATGTGTTAGGAAAATCAAAGGGATTATATGATCAAGATTGATATCACTGTATTAATAAGGTTGCATTTATTTTATTTAGGTTGCTATATCTAAATTTCAGATGTGAATAAGGAAGAGAGGGAGGGTGGGTGGGAAAGACAGACATAGACAGACAGATAGATGATAGATGGATGACAGAGAATTTTGACAGGTTCATGGAGAAGTGGTCGTACTATAATACTATTTCTTTTTTAATTTTGACCACAGAGTCTAATTTGTAAAGCTTACTAGTTACTTAGTCACCTAGGAAATTATTTCAAAGCAGAAAATGTGATAATAACATCTGGGAAGAAAAAGAACACATTTATGGAAATCAAACTACTTTTGGCGAATATACCCTCAAGTTTTACTGGATTTTGGTATTAACTTATCAATAGAAACCAGCTTAGACTGAAAAAAGAGCCCTAAAGTCTCTTTTTCTTTGATAATATGTTTATATTAAATGAGACATTATATGATTTTCATTTTTTTTTTATTCAAGAGTATATGGCTATTTCAAGTTTATGGGACAGGAAGTAAATGCCTTTCTTCTCTTCCCTAGTTTTTCTTCCCTTTTCTCATAAAACTGTGAGTTATTTTCCCCATCTCCTGAGAGCAGTCATTACATGCCTTTTGTTACTTTTAAATATTGCCAATCATTTAAAGCAAGCTAGCATGTAACCAGGAAGCAAATACACTGGTTCAAATAGATGACTAAGAGTTGTGATAGTTTACAAGACATGAACTACATTAAAAGGCAGTCAATTATATATTTACATAGATGGCTGCCTTTAGTTACTTTGAATCTTCAGCGGGAGGGAGAAGGAATGGTGCTGATGTGCGTATTTATCTATAATGTCATAGTTCTAACATAACTAATAACAGTGACATTGACAGGGCTGAAGAGATGAAGATTCAGTGGATTGGTCACTTGCTCCCCAAGTGTGAATAACTGAGTTTAGTTCTGCAGAACCCATGCAAATCCTTGTGAGGAAGTGTATTTGAAGACCCTATGCTTCAACAGTTATATAGTGGTCTGGGGCGGGAGAATCTCTAGCAGCTTGTAGTCTGCCATTCTTAAAACAAAGAGAACCTGTGTCAAACCAGATGGAACCTGTAGGAACTGACAGCTGAGGTTGTCCTCTGAGTTCCACATATGCACTGTAATATACTCTTATAAACACACACACACACACACACACACACACACACACACACACACACACACACACGAGATTAAAATAAAAGCTGGTATTTCCAGGTAAGTAAAGATGGAGTGGCCACAGTCAAGTTGCCTTAAATAGACACTGAGAATTCCTACTTTGTATTTTGTTTATCTCACAACAGTTTGTTATTTTGTTCTATAACTCTGCATCCTAATTCCAAAATGCCTGTTCTGCTTAGAATTTGTCATCTTGTCACAAATACTGTACAGGATTCCTTTCTTCACTTTTAGTCTACTTTCTACTTGTCCATCACTATAGTACAATGATAACCAAGTAGGTCCATACTATCATTTTTTTTTCTTTTTCCATTTTATTAACTATGTCTGTAATCCAACCTGCTTAAAACATATTATCGTGAGTAATGATAATTCTGACTGTTGTGTTTTCTCCATAATATGTGAAGTAGACATGATAGCCAAAGTTTCAAATGAATTTCTATCATTTTTGAATGTTTTTTTTTGTAATTATTTGGTGAATACCACGTCTCTTTCATGAGAGTTCACCACTATCTCTTAACTATTCCTATTGTGCCATAAAAGTGTGGAAAAGACTTATTGTTAAACACTCTATAATTTTGCTTTCACCTAAAATATTAATAAAGAATTAAAGCACTGATTACATAGATGACAATGTAGTTTAAAAATTAGAAGGATGAGAAAACACATCCTAAACATTGATGCCAGCATTGGTTTTAGAAGTCCTGCCAACAGAGAAATCAGTGTGAGAAAACAAATTATAAAATTCTACCTTCATTTTCCCACTATACAAAGTAGGTCAACCTTTTATCATCTTGAACAATACATTTATTTTGCATATTTTACATGAGTCCACTATAAGTAATATAAGCCAAATTTAAATTCAAGAAGAAACTAAGAGGATAGCAATGGAGTGAGTCTGTTTCCATAACAGGATTTCATCTGATCCTTCTATCAAGGTCCCTCAATGTTTCATTAGGCATGTTAGTCTGATATAGTTGGCTTTTATTTGTTTTTCAAAGGATTGAAATGGATTGAAGCTGAGAAAAGCCTAAGAAGCAATGAGTCTGTCATTAAGAACAGAGATTCTCACACATACCCACTCACTCATGTCACAGATTACCAGACTAGAGAATTGGAGCATCTTGTCCCTTGGGGTACGTAAGCGGGGCAGCACAGTGGCATAACAGGAAGATAGAATAAATCTCAGTCTTATGTCCCAGAATGTTGATCGAGCTATGTTTTTTCTTCTTTTTTTTTTTATTAAGAAATTTTCTATTCACTGTACATACCAACCACAGTTCCTCCCTCTTCCCTTTTCCCACCCCCCAGCTTTTTTCCCTACCCACCCCCATCCCCACATTTTCCAAATCAAGGTCTCCCATGGGGAGTCAGCACAGCCTGCCCCACTCAGCTGAGGCAGGTCCAAGCCTTTAACCCCTGCACCAAGGCTGTGCAAGGTGTTACACCCTAGGCACTGGGCTCCAAAAAGCCAGCACATGCACCAGGGATGAATCCTGATCCCCCTTCTGGTGGATCCCTGCAAACAGTTCAACAAAACAACTGTCTCCCATTTCCAGAGGGCCTAGTCTAGTCCTATGGGAGAGTCACAGCATTTAGTCCACAGTTTGTGGGTTTCCACTAGTGTGGCTGTCCTTTCTGTATGTTTACCCATCATGATCTTGATGTCCCTTACCACAGAATCCCTCCTCTGTCTCATTGATTGGATTCTTGTAGCTCAGTCTGGTGCCCAGCTTTGGATCTCTGCATCTGCTTCCAGCACTCACTGGATGAAGGCTCTTTGATGACAGTTAGGGTATTCACTAGACTGGTCACTTTAGTAGACCATTCCGGAACCCTCTTGACCTTTGCCAGTATTCCAAGGTGGGGTCATCCTTGTGGATTCCTCAGAGCTTCCCAGGGGAGACACCATGATCAAGCTATGCTTTTTTTACATTAGTTCTGTGACATGAAAATATTGTGAGCAGTGAGGTAGTCTTTGGTTTACAAGAAAGAGATGCTATCTTATGATGAGTGGATTAAAAGAATGAACCCATTGTTAACATCAGGTACACAGTGTCCAAGAGCATTAGCAGATTATTTGATTTAAAAAAAAAAAGAGGCTGATAAGAGAACATATTAGATCTATTTATACTTTAATTGCCAAAACAAAAGTAAAGAGGAGTTTTAGTTTGTTAGCCATAATTTTGTTTTGATTAAGATTTTAAAATTCTCAGTAATTTTAATGTTTTTTAGACTACAGAAAGACACAGGAATTTTCAATGTATGATCAAAGTAACTTGTTGACCACTGTACCTTTATTTACAGCAGTTGTCAATCTGTGGGTCAAGATTACTTTCAGGGTTGCATATCATATATCCTGCATATCAGATATTTACATTATGATTCATAACAGTAACAAAATTACATTATGGAGTAGCAATGAAATAATTTTATCATTTGGGGTCACCATAACGTGAGGAGCTGTATTAAACGTCTTAGCATTAGGAAGGTTGAGAAGCACTGATTGAGAATGAAATTCAAAGATCTGGTTCTCTATGAAGGTTAATTTTGAAAATTTACTTTCTAGTAATATCTGTTTAAGGGGTTTGTTCTCATCACATTTCAAATGCATTTAAAAATAAAATCACAGAGAGATGTGAAATACAATTAACAATTTCAATGGAACTGAAATTGGTAAATATCAAAACCTCAATTTTATATTAGCTTAATTTTTGAACTATAGTGTGAAACTGAAGTGAAAATTGGGAGATATGCAAGCTCTTAAATGTTTTCTTTATACATAATAGATGCTCACAAAAAACGATTTAAGTATTTTAATTTCTAATAAACTTGCAGAACTCAGTTTCTGCATGGAATGGTTTACTCTTTTACACACACACACACACACACACACACACACACACACACACACACAACCGTAAAGTGACAGGAAGTTCACCTGGGATTATTTTTGAACTTGATTATCCTTTATTCATGTGAATGTCAGAAATGTCTTCAAATTGATGAAGTAACTATTGTTAGAACCTACTGATTTCCCCAGGCCAGTTCAGAGCCAAATTCTATGTTAATTATAACTCCAATATGAGCTTAAATTTCTTTAGTACACCTTTTTAAAATTTATTTTTAGTCTAGTGGTTCTCAACCCATGTGGGATGAAATTATTTGTTTCAACTTGTAGTCATTATGACAGAAGTGTAGCAGTGGTTGAGACACAATGGTAAGACTCAAACACAGCTGGTGAAGAGACCTCTTCATCTACACTGAATGTGGGAACTATTTCTATGTTCTAGAACAGTGTTTCTCAACCTGTGTGCCACGACTCCTTTATATAAGATCACTTATAAGATATCTTGTATATCAGCTATTTACATTATGATTCCTAACAGTAGTAAAGTGACAGTTATTAAGTAGCAACAAAATAATTTTATGGTTGGGGGTCACAACAACATGAGGAACTGTATTAAAGGGTCAAACATTAGGAAGGTTGAGAACCACCGCACTATTCCCTTCTAAAGCATCTAATCTGTTTTCTTTATAGAATTTCAAATTTTTAGCTTAAATAAATCCATATTTGCTTCTAACTCCCATTGCTTAGGATATTTCTTGTGACACCAGGCATGTTCCTTGCTTTTTAAAAATCCATATATCTAATACTTAGCAATATGTCTTCTTTAGCATGAATCCAACCACACATTAGCTAAAAGAATGAATAAATGGATGGATACAGGACCTTTGGTTTATTAACAGCTTTTTCAAATGAGAAGTGCTCTTTTGTTACTTATACTTAGTTCCCGAAGTCCTCACACAATTAGGAATCTTGAATAAAATGTGCTCTGATTATAGTATTGCCTTAATTAAAGGCAAGACCAAACTTTTGCTAGGTTTTCAACTCTGGGGGGAGCTGTGTTGTCTGTTTTAGGTGAGGCTCTTAGACAGTGGCAATGGCAGCAAGCAAATTGGTGTTGTCATGATTTCACACTTATAAATCATTTCTATGAAGGAGTCCCCCAGAAAAAAATCCATCTCCCCTTCACATAGGTCTTATAAACACTGTTTCAGGTGGTTTAAAACATCTTATAAGGGAATAGACAACAAAACTCAGTCCCATTTGTGTTTTTCCTTTTGGAAAGAGGTTGACTTTTATATATTTGATAGTATGTTCCTGTTGTTTTTCCCACAGCCTTATACCACTCAGCTGAGACTCTTCCCAGCTTGCACAGCCAGTAAGTACTTCATTTCTTGCTAAATGTTTTTCAGAATCTTTATATAGCCCCAGGGTCTACAGCTTTCCCAATAATGCAATTTAAATGTGAGTTGCTTTTCACAGCCTGATGATTAGAAAAAAAATGTACGCTTGAGTGTACACTCTTCTAAATCATACTTCTACGAAAAGAGCATGTCACAAAAAACAAAGAAGCAAACAAATAACATGTCTCAAAAGTACTCAGGAATCATTATTTCATACCAGAAAGTCTGCCTTGAATTGATCTCTCCTAGAAATGGCTGCATAAAAAAGACCAGAACAATGGCAATATCAAAAGGCATGTTAAAGTGAAGGGGGTAGTATGTCAAGGAGTTTCACCCCTAGACAAAGAACTACAGGCAACTAATGACTTCTGGGAGAGGGAGAATTAGCTTCCAGTGTGAGACCCTTTATTGATTGTCCAACGCAGAGTGGTCAGCCCTTAAACTATGCATACTCAGTTCTCATTTTTTAAAATGCTTACATTCTAATCTGGTTAGGAAGACAGCCCTGTAAAGTACTTAGCTAAATTTGGTTATAAAATTTTTTCCAGTTAATGAGTCATTATTGAAAATGTCAACTGTCATTTCTATTTCCATTAGAATATCATGATAACATTATGCTGTTTTAGATGAATTCAAGGCTGGTGACTGCTTCTACATAGAATGTATGTGACGTGACCACATTTTGAAACTTGGAACAACTGGAACTATTAATGTACATGCTTAATTATTTATACAGGTACATTATTTGAAGTTATACACAAGTGAGTGTCTCTGCAACAACAAGGCTTGCATTACCAGTGATCTATAGTAACATCACTGCAGAAGCTCTTAGTTGGTTAATACCTTGTTGGTCCCTAGCCACCTAGTTTGTTAGCACTACCATGACCAGGCAATAAGCTTGACAGCTTAACAAGAGGAAAGGTGTTACTGCTTCATCCTTCAGGATTTTAGAAGTTTAACACAAGGTGTTAGCACAGTTGGTTTCTACTGAGAGCTTGTGGGAAATCTGTTACACAAGCCTGTAGACACTTCTGGAGTTGGAGTTGTTATTTTTTATATATATATTTCTTGTCTTACTATAAGTTCCACTTAGACCTTTGACCTCAGTTTTCCATGGTCTTATGTGTGAGCATTGTTTGTTTATAAGAACATAGTTCTATTGAACTACAATCCATCCCCATGATCTCTTGTTACTATAACATTTAATTAATGTTAATATAACATATGCAATATAATTATTCAAGTAAGGATGCATTTTGAGATACTGGGGATTAGTACTGTAACATATAAATTCAGCCCATAGTGTTTAATGTATGTTATTTTATTGCTGTTTGTTAGCCCTTTTAATCCCTGAGGCATGAAGGACAGTGATGTTCTTGTCACTTTAGAGCAAAGAAAGAAGAAAATTCAGTAGATTAAGAAATTATCCAGTTGTAGAAGTGACAAATGGAAGATCTATTAGCCAAAATGGATCCAAATATCACGTCCTTAGAATAAGATCTTTTAACTTCTAATCAAAATACTACTTTCCAACAAATTTCACAGCAACATGGATCTGAAGGTAACAATATTTATTCAAGAAGTCAGCTTTCATAATGCAAATACAATAGGGAAATATAAACTGATATGAGCAATAGGAGGAGGAAAAGCGATGGGGTAGAGAGATGGCAAGCAGCTATGTAAGGGGAAAGATTGCTGTGTATCCCTCCAAGCTTTTGCTGATGACTTCTCTGTTGCTCTGGGATACACAGTAAATGAAAAGTGATATCCAAAGTTGGTTTTCCAAAGTCATAATTCACAAAGCCTTTTGAAAAAGATACAGGCTCCCAAATGATCATTGCCTATAAACCCTCCTAGAGCCACACAACTTTTCCATCACCCTTTCTATGGCTTCTAGGACCATATAATTTATTTCTTGAGAGTCAAGCGTCTGGTGTGAGGAAATAGGTAACACTGTAGAAACTTTTCGAGCTGTAACTTTTATTACCAGCACGTAATATCCAGACATTTCACGAATGTATAACTTTGATCTTGCCATAGTTCACATTATGCACATACAAAGTTGACTTTGCCTGTGGAGGAGCAGGGATTTGCTGGCAACATATCACTTGGTATTACATTTATTTTCTCAATATTGGTTCTCATTTTTTCCTTCTCAGGGACCCAAACTGTAAGTTTGTTCACAAGTGCTCCCTCATATTTGTGGTTGGGAATCATCAAGGAAACCTGCTTCCCTGGACCTATGTCCAAAATTACTGGGGAAAAAATGGCTCAACGGCTTACTCCAACAAATACTTTCTCCCCGAAGATGGAATTAAACCAGACCACATAGCTTACTTAATAAAACCAATGGCTTACTTTTCGAGACTCACTCAAACAGTCTGCCTTTGCTGTATTTGACAGTCAAAAGCTTTTCTATTATAACTTCAGTCCAATCCTACAAGTCAAATTATGTCCCTTTTATAAATATAATACTCAAGATACAGAGAAATTAAAAGCAAAATTCACTCTGGCACTATGTGAATAAATCCTGTAGATTTAAAAAGTCATGTTTATTATTTCATGTTAAACTGTTCCTTTGATGCAATATTGAAGCAGTAATTTACTACCTGGGTGACATATAATTTAATACTCTGGAAATTTTATAAAGGAAAACAACACATTATCACTGTATATTTCATTGTACTTTAAAATAAGTATTGCATTTTCAACATTTTTATTAGCACTTATTTTGTGGCGAGATTGTTTTCTCTTTGCGGGCAAAGATTGGGTGGCATTCATTTATTGTCTTTCACTGAGGAGACCTGGAAACAGGGACAGAGCATACAGTCCTATGCATTTGTTGAAAGCGTGAATGAGTGAATGGGTGGGTGAGTGAGTGAGTGCATGAATGAGTGGAGGGTCTTGAAAATGGAATATTATTTGGCATAGTTGGTTGTTTTAAAAAGAACATATCATTCCACTGCTATCCTTGTTAAATGCTAATGTTTTCATAGTGACCCCTGTGTTTTCTTGCCTTTTACATCATGTAATGTCCTCCTTTTAATATACATACTACTTGAGCAGGCAACTTGCCTCCAAGAGGCAATTGGGAGAACACATTCGTTTCTCACTACAGTGGTCTGGATGGGTCATGATTCCTGGTTGAGAGTTTTACAGAAAAGTCTGGAAGCATAGTAAGTAAAATACCCCAAGTTAATTTGCAGATAGAGTTAAGTGAAACAAGAAGTTCTTTATGGGCCTAAATATTTGTGGACAAATGTGTCACTTACCATAATGTCCATGGGAACACACAGTACAGCACAGGATAGGGACTGTAACACTGAACAGTGGGATACTTGAGAGAAATTAGAAATGCCATACATCCCAGTTGGCACGCAGCCGGAAACAGTTTTCAATTGTTCTAATAACGGAAAGTGTTGCAGACCTCCGTCCCATAGTTCTTCTGTTCACTGATAGACTTTTTTTTTTTTTTATTGAGTCTAACCTCAGAAAGCCAGTCCCATTGTTAAACTGCTCCAATTGCTATTCACCCCCTTCTGCTTCCTTCCCTGTACGTCAGCACTGTGCTGGGACTCCAGTACTTCCGAGGGCCTGTAAAACACTTTTCTTGCTTAGCAGACCATGAGCACAAACGCCAGTGCTTTTGTCTCTCTTGGGTTGAATAAGGAGACCAGAACCTTTCTTAACCTTTTACTTAAACTTATAAATTGGTCTTGCCAAGCTCTGCTGTGGAATCTGTAAGTAAATGGGTGGTCTTGCTGACGTGCACCGTTAAAACAGTGCCAAAGTGCTCCTCTGAGCCAGCTTCTTCCAGAGCAAGCTGCTTGTTGAAGGATGTGTTTTAATGTCGTCACATCACCCCGCGTAATTAGTGCACTCACAGTACCCAAATGGGCCTTTGAAAGGGCCTGACAAAATTCTTAAGTGGCACCTTAGTATCCTAAAAGAATGAATAAAACTGTTTCTACCTTCGACTCTCAATGCAATTTAAAACATTCTCTAACTTTGTTTCTCACACTATTCCCACAGGATTCAGAGGAGGCAAGTGATCAGTCCTGGCACAGCTACACTGAGTTCTTTTACCAGCTGCAAATGTCTCTGTAGTGAATCTTTGGTGATTTTTTATAGCATTTTAATTAAAACAAAACTACAGTACAAAAGGCAGAAGTTGTGGAATATTCCAAAGTGAAATGGAGAATAAAAAATAATAAATCCTCTCTTTATCAGTACAACAAAAGCTATGCAGCCAATACCTCCACAGCTTTAGAGACCTGTGCATTTTTCTCAGGGACTCAGGCTACTCATTTTTATTCACTTAATATATCAGAAACAGTTTCTAAAATAGAAACTCATTTCTGTTAATGCAATTTAAATATGTATAACTTATTACATAATTCAGGCAATCTACTTTTTTTTTTTTTTTTTTTTTTTTTTTTTTGGTTTTCCGAGACAGGGTTTCTCTTGTGTAACTTTGCGCCTTTCCTGGATCTCACTTGGTAGCCCAGGCTGGCCTCGAACTCACAGAGATCCGCCTGCCTCTGCCCTCTGCCTCCCGAGTGCTGGGATTAAAGGTGTGCGCCACCACCGCCCGGCCAGGCAATCTACTTTTAACTAATTGTCTGTGGCAATAGCTTTATAAATAAAAATTTGTATTGAAATATGAGTCTTTCTTCATAATCTATCCCAATAAGTACAAATTATAGGTTGAAAGTACGTGTATGCTTGGTAACTACTGACAAGGTATGCATATATTGGTGGAAATAATTATATTACACTACAGCTCTGGATATGGCAATCAACTCATCTCTTGCCAATCTTGGATAAACCCAATGATTTGTCTGAAAACTTAAGAGGAATAACTTAAAATTATTTTAATGTCTATATTTTCATGTTCTGGGAGGATTATTGTGACTACTACTAAACTTTCTGTTAGGTTCCAAGATGTAACTTCTTAGTTCATAAATATGAGTATTGGAATTGAGCTTTAAATTTCTTAATTGAGAGCCATTATGCAAGTTATTTATCTTCATTCTATTTTATTTATTGTTATATGTGAATTTAGAGTCATTTTATAGTATTAAAGATAAATCATCAGATTTTCAATGGTATTAAATATATTCACTATGCTGAGAAAATTAGCAAGCACATGTTTTATACTTTTAAACTTAGGAATGTAAAGTAATTATATAATATTCATTTTTTTAATATCAGAACAAACTAAATCATTGTATCTGTGTTGTTCTTATTGCATGTTCCTTACTAAGGGTTATATTTAAATGCATCTTGAGTATGTTCATCAAGTCCATGGACCTGAATATTAATATTCTGGGAGTGAGTTTGGATTTCCAGTCAACCTTTCTACTGCATTATGAACTTCCAACCATTGATTGAGCTAACATAATTGCTGGCATGCCAATGTTCACCTAAATTCCGACTAGACAAGAATCTAATGTTCCCTTTTCTGCATACATAATGGCATCTATTTAGGAACTCTCCCTTGCATATCTACAACCTGCTAATCAAAGATGAGCCAGTATTTTTGACTCGTGCCATGTAATACCCATCTTTGATTTTTTTTTAAGGCTAATGGTCACTGATTAAATTAGATTGTTTATTCATTTACTGTCTCCTCCAGACATGCTCCAGAATGTACAGTACATATAAATAGGAACTTTTGTCTTTTGTATTTATGATAATAATTCCTAATAGTGGATTTTGTATACATACTCCAAAAATATATTATTTAAAAAATAAAGTGTATTTTTAATTTATGTCCTTTTGTTTTGCTGTTATTTTTATTTTGAATTTCTTTACAAATATTTGTATGTATCCATATTAATACAAATGTTTGTGTGAATTACTGATAATTTCTACTTTCATTTTTAGATATTCATCCTTTATTCACTTTTTATTTTTATAATAATGTTTCCAGTTTTGTTCTTAGTCTTTTTTGTAGTTTTCAGTTTTGAAATACCAAAGAAATATATCAGTCACAATACTAGGCAGTGTAAAATTGAGATCGTTGTCATATGTAACAACACTAAAATATTTACATTGTATCAGTGAGGGAAATAACACAGTCTTTAGAGGTTGATTGTATAGTATAATTCTTAAATGTTTTGTGTAGACTTTAACTTAATTTTTCACAATTTACACTGTATGGTGAACATCACCTGTCATAGATTCTTAGCCCTTCCTACTTCTAGAGACTCCCTTCTTTCTAACTAGTTCCCATAATACTTTTGTGTCTTATGCTTTTGTTCATAGTATGAGGTTATAAATATACAAATAAATATTTGGAAGACAATTTGGCTTTATATCTATTCTTCATATCAGAACTCAGTTCCATTATAGGTCTTGTGAAATTCCCAATCATGAATTTTTTTTTGACCAATTATTACAGTACTGAAGAGCATGTTTCTTCATGGAAAAGGCCTCAAATCCAATCAGAGAGCAATTGCTTACTGCCATAATCATCATGCCGTGACACCAGTAAGAAAACATTGTCTTACAAGTTGCTTTTTTGCGACATTCAGGATGGACAACTGGCCTTGCCATTTTTACCTCAGCAACCCGCATAACACCTTCTGGCACTGTGAACTCTGGCCACTAAAGTGGAGGTTAGCCAGCTTATTTCTAACTAGATCCAACTGTGTGCCACATCTTAAGTATGTGGTGTTGTCAGCACAGAATCTTGCTGTGTGGTTCTGCTGAGTGACTAAGAGAAATAACAATGAACTTCACCGCTTTGGAAGCCTCTGAGGACTCCTTGGCTAACGACTCATAGGGAGAGAACTTATATGAGGAACTGGGATTTTATTGAAAGATCTATGGTGTCTGAAAGTAGCCTTATTCATTCAGACAGAGTACCACTGTTCAAGCTGTTTTTTAAAATTAATTAAACCTTTGATTCACAGAAATTTCCATACTTCATATGGCCCCATTTTTCAGTTTTTTTTGGTAATTTCCTGAGCAACTAGAGTTCTATTTTTAAAGTTCTTACCTTTACCTGGAAAGAACACTCAGTGAGTAAAAAAAAATATTTGCTTGCAAGTCTGACAATCTGAATCCTATCCTTGAATTCATAAATTATCGAAAGACAACTAACTTGAGGAAACCTGTCACATGACCTTTGTAGGCATGCGGTGTCATGTATGAACCTGCACTCACTTCACCCAACCACCCCAAAATATAAAATAAACCTTAAGTGTTATAAAGTCCTCACTTAAGATTAAATCCCACAGAGCAACCTCTAGGGTTTTCTCTAACAATTTCAGAGTTTTAGGTTTTCTGTGGAGGGCTTTGATTTATTTTGAGTTGACTTTTATGTAGGATGAGAGATAGAAATCCAGTTTCATTCTTCTGCATACAGACATTTGATTTTTTTCCACAGCACTATATATTGCAGATGCTATCTAATGTGTGTTTGGACACCTAAAACACTCATTTTTTTGATTTGTCAAAAATTAAATGGCTGAGGTTTGTTTTCCTTTTTTTCATCTTACAGGTTCTTTAAAATTCATAATAATATGGTAGTGGTTCAAGTGTGCTCCTAATATATGTATATATTATATATATCAAGAAAGTAAAGATCAAATATTTTATATTTCTCTGCCTTTTAGTTTGTAACTACAAATATTTGTGTACATTAAGATGTATCTTTCATAATTATTCTTTTATGTGTTTGACCTGTTTTTACTTTTCTAATGTTTATAATAGTATCTCAATTTTAGGTCTGAGTTTTAACTATGCTATGATAATATTGCCAAGTGCTTATACCTTTGACTTATGATATTTCTAATAACTTTTTTTTGGTATAATCCTTCAAATTGTGGAAATGGGAATGGTGATCCTGCTCTTATCCCAGACAATAAAGAGATAAATTTTTCTATTTTCCTATTCTATTACTAAGGGTCACATTTGATTCTGTTTTCATATATTTCTTACTATTTTAAGAAGCTTTCTTTAAATAATTACTTCATGATGATTCTTAATCTCAATAAGTGTTCCTTATTTTTCTTTTCAAGCAAGAACTTTATGGCATTTTTAGAGGTAACATTTTTTTTCTCTTGCTTGCCTACCCCTGACATGGTATGTGCTAATAGATGTTTATATTTGAAGCCATTCTGATCATCCTGGGATGAGTCCTTCACCACCACCCCAGTCACCAAAGCTTTCCTATCTGATTAAATATCATAGCTGTGCTAGTTTCAGATAGCAAATCAGAAAGAACCTTTTTTTTTCATTTTGTTTAAAATACATTTATATTAAAAACCAATCTTGTTCTCAATATTTTGAACTTCTTAATTTTCATGAGAATTATTAGTTTGGAATTTTTTCAAGTGATTGTTTAATATATTTTATTTCTTTGTTACTGATCTATTTAGATATTCTAAATGTTGTTGTCATATATTGAACATAAATTCATCCCTTTTGTCTACATGCTCAAATATATTGATTGTGTTGTATAATGCATCCCTTTAACATTTATGATGATATATTTTTACTTTAGGGTCACTCCTTTTCACCACCACCCCCACGACCAGTGATTAGCTTTTCTTTTATTTCTTTCCTTAGTTTATTTTTTTCTCATACAATGCATCCTAACCACAGTTTCCTCTTCCTCCACTCCTCCCAGCTCCCCCTTCCCTCTCCCAATATTCCTTTCTCTTCCTTGATTGCTGGTCCTCTGTCCCAAATTGATCCTTTTTGTCCCATTATTCCACTTTAACCTTTATATAAGCCTGTTCTTATCTTTTCACCATCTAAATCTCTCCTCATGGCTCCTTAAAATTTTCCTGACTTGTGTGTGTGTGTACCAAATTAAACACACATATTCGTAAAATAAAATCTAACATCCTCAAAATGACAAAAAACATGTGACCTCCTTCTTTCTGGGTCTGATTAGCTCAGCAAGTATGATTGTTTATAGCTCCATCCATTTACCTTTCAATATTTTCTCTGAATCGCTCAATAATAAATATTCCATCATGTAAATATATCACATTTTCATTATTCATTCCTCAACTGATAGGTATCTAAGCTGTTTCCATATACCAGCTTTTGTGAATTTAGAGGCAAAGCAAGTGGCTGAGCAAGAATCTCGAGTAGAGTGTGGAGTTCTTTGGGTATACACCTAAGAGTGGTATAGCTGAAACACATGTTAGGGCTACATTTAGCTTTTTGAGGAACTTGCACACTGATTTTATTGTGGCTGCTTCAGTTTGGAGTCTGAACAGAGCTGAATAGTGTCTCTCTTTCTTCACACCCATGCCAGTATTTTCTTCTTTTGTTTTCCTTTCTTTTCTTTTTTGACCCTGGACAATCTGACTGGGGTGAGATGGACCTTCAGAATAGTTTTAGTTTACATTCCCCTGATGGCTAAGTGCTTTGATCCATTGCTTTGCTTTCTGCTGTTAATTATAGATATTGTGTAAAGGGGTTACACAAGTTCCCATCATTTAGACTTCTCCCTCTTGACTCCACAACAATGGACTAAAACCCAGATTGTGAGACATATAAGTCTACTCTCTCGTAACTTTATGTTATCAGAGTATTTCATCACAACAAAAGGAAATTTAGCTACTCTTTCTTAGTTTGTAATAGTCCATGGTGTTGTCTACTCTTCTTAAGTCACCATCTTCTCTCATTCAGACAATTAGCTTAAATACTTCTATAGAGAAATACCACAGGTATCATGGGTTGAAAGAAGAGTGGCTTGCTCTACTGGTACAAAGGAGATAATGCATCACTAATGCATTAAAGTTACATAGATATGGGCAAAGTGTAATTATTTTAGAATAATTACTATTAATAAATGTAGTTAAGTTTGAAACCCTGTAATTTCTTAGGGACTACTCACCTTAGTGCTCTTAAGTTTATTTTCAAAATGCTTTTTAAGTTATATTGTTGTACTTTATTGTCTTCTACCACACCAGAGAAAATAGCTATGAAGTACAGAAATGCTTCTTCTCTTGGAAAGTATCCATTCCTATAGCTCTTTTTCAAGGAGTATGGCCTTGCTGCTTTCCTCCCATCCATATTGGAGTATCAACTTCTGTTGTCATTGTACAGTTCTTGTTTAGGTGATACATAGGGTATTGAATATTGGATCTTTTGGCTATTTGAGTTTGTCTATGCAACATGTTTTTCCAAGTGTCTTAGATGAGGTTTTAATATTTTCTGAGTAAAGTATCTGTGTCTGTTACTAAATTTTACACTGCATTCAATCTTAATTTTCTCTCTGAGTCATAAATTCAGTTCTTAATATTTTCTAGTGAAGGTTTGTACAACAGTTAATTTCAGTAGCAAGATTATTTTCCAGTATGTTCAATTTCTACCTTTTATTTAGTTATAAATGCAGAAGTTAACTGATAGACCTTCAGTAGCATTTCCTTCTATTTATTTATGTTTTCTTTTTAACCTAAATGCCTCTGAAACTTAAGTCAATAAAGAGATCTGTACTCAGTAAATAAATTTAGTAGTTACAGATTAAGCCATTTCTGGATCATTGATGCTAGCTCATCCAGTTATGATGAACTATTGATTTCTCACATTGTAGTTGATAGAAACTCAGATAAGTACTGTCTAGAATTTAAAGTTATTTTATTTTATTTGTCTTAAGACTACATTAATTATAAACTTATAAATTCTAAGTAATTGAAATCCCCTTTATGCATAAATACAAGATTTCTTATGATCCCAAACATTAAAATAAAAAGTTAACATTTATCACCAAACTTCTATATAGTTAACATGTGCTGGATAGTTTTGTCAAATTCATACAAGCAGAAGATACCTGAGGGGAGGGAACCTCAATTAAGAAAATGCCTCCATAAGATTAGGCTATAGGCATGTTTGTAGAACATTTTCTTAGTTGTTGATGGGGGGCAGTGAGCTCAGCTCAGTGTGGGTAGAGTCATCCCTGGGCTGGTGGTCCTGAGTTCTAAAGGAACATAGGCTGAGAAAGTCATAGGGAGAAAGCCAGTAAGCAGCACTCCTTCATGGCCTCTGCATCAACTCCTGCCTCCAGGTTTCTGCCCTGTTTTAGTTCCTGTCTTGACTTCCTTCAACGATGGACTATGTAGAAGTGTAAGCCAAATAAAACCTTTCATTCCAAACTTGCTTTTTGGTTATAGTGTTTCATCACAACAATAGAAACTATAACGAAGATATAACCTAAAGTTATCAAATTCTTAGTGGTAAAATATAGGGGACTCCTATGTTTACTATGTGGTATGTGGTACATCAAATATCAACGATGCAATGATAAAATTATGAACTTACGGATGTCTGAAGTACTAATCTGATTTACCAATTCTTAATAAGATTAATCCATTTTGAAGATAAGACTGGTTCATAGATATCACTCTGTCATAGTTAATGATAGTTACTTTAAAAAGTTTAGATAGGGGAACCCATGGCTGATATGTAGAACTGAATGGTATTGTAAAATTATATATATATATATATATATATATATATATATATATATATATATATATATAAAATAAATAAAAAAAGAAAAAAAGTTTAGAATCCATAGATCTAACACATTTTCTGTTCTTATATTTGGGAATGATCTTATATTTTCCTCCCATATATGGTGATAATATGTGTCATCTTTAAATATTAATATTTTCTTAATTTTGGGGGATTCTTAAAAATGCACACAATGTATTTTTATCATATTTACCATCCCTGTTAGCTCCTCCTAAGTACTTTTGTATTCATCCCCCTTTCAATTTCCTATCTTTATTATTTTTTAAGAATTTTACACATGAATATTATATTTACATCATCTCCATTCAACTATTTCCCCAATCCAAACCTTTCCCTGTCTCCTTCCAACTTCCTGTCAAATTCATGACCTCTTTTTCTTTAACTGTTATCGTTAAATGTATCCATTTATATCTGTATATATGGACATACTCATATATATATTAAATTATATATATTCTAATATTTATATATAAAACCTTCTGAGTCAATTTGGTGTAGTTCATGTACATATGTGTTCAGAGCTGATCATTTTGGATTGGATAACCTACGAGGGGTCTTTTACTGGAGAATATTGATTCTCCTTCTCTTAGGAGCTTCAATTACCTATAGCTCTTCATCAAGTGTTGCAGTCTTATGCAATTTCTCCCATCCATATTTAGATGCCAACTACAGTTGTCTTTGTGTAGTTCTTGTTTAGGTGAATCATACTATATTATATACTAGATCTTTGATATTTTTTTTGAAATTGCTTGTGAAACATTTTTACAATTGGTTTTTATCTTTTTAAAAATATGTTTTAATTGAAACAGAATTGTATCACTGTTGCTCTTTCCTTTCCTCCCTATGGCCCCTCATAGCTACCCTCCCTTGTGAAGTCCTCGAAGATGGTTCCCTGTCTTATAGTCTTTAAGCCACTAGGAAATACCTCCCCTGTCACATAAGTTATCAAATTATTGGATGTTCTTTAAACATACATAAGCATGAATATATAAATATGTGTCATATAATATGTACACAAATATATATATATATATATATATATATATATATATATATATATAAATTTTATTTATACATCCTAAAAATCTCAATACACACACACACACACACACACACACGGTCTATGGTTCACAAAAGGGGTCTAGAATGGTGTAACTTGATTTTCTGCAACCCATAAATTTTCATATTTTGCATATGTAATTAAGATAATATGAATTCCTTGAAGTTTTGAACTTCAAATGGTGAAAAATTATTAAAGAAATGTTCTACATCCTCAATCATGAGGAAAATGAAAATCAAAACTAATTTGAAATTTCATCTTACACCGGTCAGAAAGGCCAAGATGGTGGAAACAAATGATAGCCCATGCTGGCAAAGATTTAGAGTAGGGGGAACACTCATCCATTGCTAGTGGGAGTGCAAACCCAATTTGTGTCATTTCTGCTCCTGTATATAACCTCTAATCCACATTTCTGTAAGTAACCCCATAAAACTTTGGAGTCACCAAGCTGGATTTTGATGGTATCAGTAATTAGAAATGTTGGTTCTTATCTGGGATGAGTAGATGCTGCCCATTGCTTATATCTCTTAAGGCAGAGTGTCACAAATTGTGGCATGAAGCAAAATCCCCTCAAATTCTGTAGTAGATATAACCATTTATTTTTTCATTTGGTGTGTTTATATATAATATAGGCAAAAAATTTGAGATTACTTTTTTTAGCATTAGATTCCATTCATCTTTATAGTTTTAACAATTTTCCTTTTGTAACTGGATCAAATTACAGTCCTTTCACTCATTTTATTTGGTCATATTCTTTTAATGAATAAAAGTGTTACTGTCTAATTAGAAAGATATAGAACACACAAAAATATATGAAAAATATAAAAATCTATACACATTACTATATCATATAGTAAGTATTCAATGCATATATTTCCTTCTCCCTTCCTACCTTCATACCATTTCTCATTGTTATAAATTTTAAAAAGAGAAACAATTGAGTTTACAATAACTGCGGATATTTAGCTGTGGAGTTTATACAGTTAACTTGCCTTTCTATAACTGTATGTATAATACATACTCAAGTATGTATTGTTTTAATGGAAGTTTCCTAGTTTAGAATTACTTATACTTGGATTTTAATAAAATAACCTTGAGGGTAAATAATAAAGCTTTGGGGAACTGAGTTATATGCAGAATAGAATTTTAAGTAAATAAGATTTATTGAACATTAAAAACAAACACTTTACATTTTTCTACAGAGAATACTTTATCTTTGGTTGTATTTATGATAAATACTAAGTAGCCAAATGAGATTCAATTTATACTCTTAGGATTCTAAACATCAATTTTATTCAGCCTACAACTCTGATACTGTAATTTTAACAAAAACTGACATTTAATAATGTCTATGATATTATCCAAACTGCTATCTGAATTACAATAAAATATGTAAGCTACTATCAAAAGTCACATTAAGAAGCCTTGTTAACTATTCATTTATTTTATAGAAATGATAGAAAATGGAGCTTCATGAACAGAGTATAAATACTTTATTCTTTAAAGTATTTAAAGTATTCTTAATAACTAATACTTTCTTAAATGTTCTTATTTTCTTCATGCACTCACATAATCATCCCAAAATGTTGCTTATTTATCTCTTCATTTTTCCACCAAATATGAACTCTCCCTAAAAGAACTCTATAATAAATATTCATTCTAGTGTAATAATTACAAAATTTAACTTACTAATTAAAAAGCCTCCTAAATAATTTTTTTTTTGGTTTTTTGAGACAGGGTTTCTCTGTGTAGCTTTGCACCTTTCCTGGAACTCACTTGGTAGCCCAGGCTGGCCTCGAACTCACAGAGATCCACCTGGCTCTGCCTCCCGAGTGTTGGGATTAAAGGCTTGTGCCACCACCGCCTGGCTAAATAAATTATTTTTAACAGCCATTACTCTTTCAGAAGGAACATTGCCTAACAGTCTCTCTCTGTCTCTCTGTCTCTGTCTCTGTCTCTGTCTCTCTCTCTCTCTCTCTCTGTGTGTGTGTGTATGTGTGTGTGTATGATCTATCTATCTATCTGAATAAGATTTTGTTATTCTAAATGTATATTCTCAACCAGGAAGCTTTCATGTTCATTTACATCATGTAAAGTACCATTGTACCTTGAATATGAACTATTTCTATTACAAAACCATACAAATCATTAGGTTAAGCAATATTGCCCTGAATTTAAAGCACTAAAAATTATAGTAAACTTCAAGATTATTCTATCCTATATTTTTAATGCCATGTGTTTACTATTCCAAGTAGACAAATAAATGGTGCCAAAATGCATTACATTTAAGATAGTCTAAGGTTGAAACATATAGCATACATACATAGAAAATGTAAAAGTTACAAAATGACATGAATTTAGTTTAAAAATTACGACTGATTAATGTATTACAAGCATTTTAAAAGTTTGAGATAAAGAATCTTGAGGTTGATATTTTTATGCTTCATCTATTCAAAGAAAATTTCAAAGACATTTCTTTCCAAAAGACATGGTATAATACTAGAGAGATATATGAATATTAAAAGTATCTGAGATAATGGAAATCAATATGGAGAATTATCAAAAAGAAAAAAAGACATCTACCACATGATCCAACTGTATCACTTCTCAACATCTGCCTAGGGAACTCAGTATCCCTCTCCATGGATAGTTGCTCAATCATGGTCACGGCTTCTCTAGTCACTTTTATTAGGAAATGGAAACAGCCTAGATGTTCTTCAATGAACAAATCATGAAAATGTACTCAAACACTTCAGGATGCTGTTCAGGTATGAAGAAAAACGAAATCATGAACTTTGCAGGCAAATGAATGTAACAAGAAAATATGATATTGAGTAACCAAAACCCATAAAGATAACATGTTTTCTCTTATTTGAGGCTATTACATATCCTGGAGTAACTTCAAAAGACAGGAACGTAAAAGGGACCCTTTCTGAGGGTATGGATGAGGGGCTGCAGTAAAAAAGGGAATAGAAGGGTTTAAGTGATCTATGGGGAAACTGGAAAAGAGGGAGCTAGAGTTAGGAAGGGAGAAGGAAGATAAATGCAGAAGAAGAAGGGTAGATGGAAAAATAGGCTATGATATCTGAAAGATGCATAACAAATTATAATATATATTTCCCTCTTGCCTCACAATGCTCCCTTCAAAGAGCCAAACAACATCTTTCAAAATTCCCAATACCAGACATGAGAGGCTTTCTTATTGGTCGTTGTCCAAGAGAATCTCCAAACATAATATGGTATTGTTTTTGCACTTGGTAGATAGGTAAGTCTCCATTGCTAAAGACACTGTGCACTTTAGGAACAGTACCCATAAGCCCCTGAGCTGGAACTGACCTGAAAGCATTCTCCCTGAACACTAGTGTTCACAGTACCAGAAAGCACTATGAAAACCTCCAAAGGAGGTAAGCAAGAAGCAGTTCTGCAAGATATAACACCTATGAACTACAATAATATCATTCATGGTACAAGAACACTAAAGACAGTAGATAGGTACCTACTTTGGTGGTAACCAACAGCCCTTTTGTTGAACTTAAGGCCTGGTCAATAAGGGAGAAATCATGCTTGATACTTGAAACATAGCCAACTCCCCAGGGCTAGTGACTTTGTAGGTCTTGGACAATAACCTACATTTTCCCACTTTATCAAATCAGCATGATGCCTAACTACATTCTATATATTTGAGTTTATATCCACAAATGAGTGTTGTCATTACCCTTTACCAAGGAAACTACTCTTTGCAATAGGAATAGATCATTGCAGAAAATCCCAGCCATTCAAAAGGCAGAGCTATGGAGCCCAGTCCAATCTAATACATCTACAATACCACTGCTGCACCTAATGCTCAGGGGTCATTGTGGAAAAGGGATCAGAAAGACAATAAGAGCAGAACTGTGAGTCTGTGTATCCCAGGAATGTTAGAAGCTATACCGTCAGTTCTCATCAATATTTTTACCTAAACATAAACTGAATAAGGATAACACCAATAGACATCCTAACCTGGATAAATGGAAGCTCATGTGGCCTCGGCTCTACACAATGAACTATAAATAGTTAATGAATTCTTAGAGCATAAGAAATAGTCTTATCCAGGGAAGAGAACACTAATTGATTAAGCAATATTAAATGGTCAGGCCCTGAAAACGTATGCATGTAGCAAGCATTGTACAAACTCAAAGTGTATTTATGTGTTTATGATTATATATATATATATAATTTCTCAGTGTGTGTGTAAAAGAACCATGAAAACAGAGACCACATATATGATAGAGAGAAAGAAGAGGTATATGGGTGGGTTTGGAGGTATGAAAGAGAGGAATATGATGAAATTATAATCTCAGAAAAATATGTTTAAAGAGTCTGAGTTAATATATCATATAACAATGTATTTTGACTAAACTATGCTGTCCTCTATTGCAAGTGGCTGTCATCCAACCTAAAGAAGGCTTATTCGAGGAAAGACTGATTTAGAAATGATATGTTTGAGCAAGTTTACAAAGGGTCAATTTGTTTGTATTTGAATGAACTAGAAAGCACTCCTCCAGATTTTTCTGTGAATTCAAGAAATGTTTAACTGAGGTGAGAAGACCCACTGTAAATATAGACAGCTCTATGCCATGGACTAGGGTCTTGGATTGAGTAAAAGAAAAAAGAAAAAGGAGAGAGAGAGAGAGAGAGAGAGAGAGAGAGAGAGAGAGAGAGAGAGAGAGAGAGAGAGCACCATGTTCTTCCTTACTTACTACAAATACAGTGTTTCAAATGTCATGCTTGTCCACCATCATGGACTGTATCCCTTGATACAGTCGCTATGTATCCAAACCATGAGCCAAAATATATTCCTTCATCTTCTTACCTCCTTCCCTCCCCCTCCCTCCCTTCCCATCTCTGTTCCTTCCTTCCCTCCTTCCTTCCTTCTTCCCTTAACGCTCTTTTATTAAAAATTTTGTAACTGCAAAATGTACACACACACACACACACACACACACACACACACACACACACACATATATATATATATATATATATATATATATATATATACCTAAATCCTACATTTACTGAACTTTATAATTTCAGAATATCTTCTAATTGATGGACTCTAAATTTAGCCTCATTAATTTTTTCCAGTGATTTCTAAATAATCTAATGATTCAAAGAATGCCAATGGAAAAGTACTGAAAATAGAGTAAATAAACTCAGGCAACAAAGACAGAAAAACCAAGTTCTGAGTAATTATCAGCCTCTTATGGGCCATTCAGTCACATCAACATCACCTTAAATGTTTATCATTACTTAAATCTGATAAAAAACAGTTTCCAGTGTTTACAAAAGAAAATATTTTAGGTGACAAAGAGTAAATTATGTTCTTACACAAAAATTAAGGTAGATTTTGATTATCTTAAAAGATATAGAGTTGGCCAGGTGGTGGTGGCTCATACCTTTAATCCCAGGACTGGGGAGGTAGAGGCAGGCAGATCTCTGAGTTCCAAGGTCATCCTGGTCTACAGAGTGAGTTCCAGGACAGCCAGAGCTACACAGAGAAACCCTGTCTTGTATCACCCACCCCCAAAAAGATGTTGAGTTATTTCATACAATAATTACTTCACTAGAATTTTGACATAAATCTAATTTTGTACATATTTGGGATCTTAAAATCATAGCATTGACAGTATAAAATCCAGAAATATAGAGAACAAAAAAGGTATTGTAAAATCTTTAATATGCACAATTTTTCTTATAATCTGATTATTATCCCCTTAGACTCTCAGGCAGCTCCAAATATGAATAGAGATGCCTCACTTTTCAGAATGATTGCAGTTCATGCCATTGTAGCCTTAGTCATCTCGATGTACCTCTTTTGCCCAGTGGAATCACAGTATTTTAATACATAGCCATAAAGCCATGACTGTTCTAGGGTTCATCTTGAGATAGCATTCAAGGTTCAAGGGAGATAGCATTAAGTGCAGACTCAAAAAGCTGTTATGTATGTGCCAACTATGCTTTTCCCTACCTCTACAATTTAAAGGAAACATTTGTGTCCATCATGCTATAGAATGCAAGGACATTCTCACTTTGTTCTATTTGTCAAAACAGTCTGAGTCTACACTGATTCAAGGTGGGAAAGAAATATATTTCACCTTATATGGCTTAATAGCAAGTTTGCACTGTAAAAAGAGTATATTGATTCCTTTTTCATTTCAGCAGTCATTTGAAAAATATTACCCAACAGAAAAATCTGAATGTATGTAGCTCCTTGGCTACATTTATTGCATAGATTAGGCAAAACAGACACTTGATAATCTGTGGTAACACAGAAACACCCTTTTAACTTCTCTCTCCTAGTCTGGAAACTAGGAGACTTAGAAGGTGACCTTCCCTTCTACTGAATCTCCAAAGGACATTAGAGAGTTTTCAGTGGCAATGATAAAGTGGAAAAAAATTAACAGGATAAAAACTTTCTAAGTTACTGGCAGATAATTGCCTATTCTGCTTCATGTTGGAGTTTTTTTTTTTTTTTAGCATGATGTGACTGAAAGTGAGGAACATCATCACAGAAACTGACATCATGTGTGGTGGTGCATGTCTATGACCACAAGATTCAGGAAGCTGAGGGAGGGGGATCACTATAATTCTGCTGCCAATGTGGCATACTGTATCAAACTCTGTCTTCAAAAAAACAGAAAATTTAAATCAAAACCAAAATGAGACTGTTTGAAATGTCTATTTCATCATGATATCAGAAAACTTCACATATACCAGCATCTCCTAAAATAATCAGGGATAATAAATGCTGACTTGAATGTATATTAAAATTAAGAGAATTTAAGATTTGTTTAAAAACAGTTAATGTTGGTATTCATTAATAATATGTTCATGATCCATTGTGATCACAGAAGTCTAAAGGGGGATGTGACAAAGAGCAGCAGTTCTTCATTGAGGTGGCTCTGACACCACACCTGTATTCTCCCTACTAACTTCACCAAATAGTAAATGCTTAGTTCATTTTAAAATAAAACCTAGTTTAATTCCTTGAACTTTTTTTTAGGTATATAAAATGTTAATAACAGTTCGTTTTAGAATCTTAGGGTTAGAAACAGATTTGTTTAATAGTTTTTACAACATGATGATGGGAAAATATAGAAAGTCTACAGATAATTGACATTTTGTAACATTAAGATAAACATTTGCATTTAGTGTATTTCTTAATTCTGTTTAAACCAAACTAATGAATACTTTGTAATTATTTACACTTATTTTTGTTTATCAAAATGTTTTTCCAAACTGTAACTGCTTTGACGGTTGGATATGCACATTTCTACGGACCTCAGACTACTATTACTGCTGTCAAATTCTTAATTCCTCCTTTTGTATAAGAGAAAAAAAGATTTAAATTACAGGGAAAAAAAGAGAAACATTGTAAAGTGCCACTTAAAATGATTTCTTGAAATTTGGAAAGAAGTGAAGTATTATTTGCATGCTCATAGCAATGAAAAACTGAAGATAATGCACTTAGTATTGTTAGTATTAGATAGGGTGAAGGCCAAAACCATCTTAAGGGAGTAGGAATACTTACTGAGTGACAGATATTAGTTTATATTTTTCTGATTCAGATGTTTAAATGATTTTATTTTGTAGGTCATTTGATTGACATATCTAAAAAAATAATTCCATTAACCATGCTAATTCTTTCTGGTGGAATGTGTGTGTGTGTGTTTTTTTTAAAAAGCTGTGTGCCTATACAGCATTGTAAATGGCAAATTGAACTGACATTAAAATTACTTGTGTGTCAAATTCAAAGCCTCAGTGCTTAATGGGAACATATTGACTGACAGAAGTATCAAAAGTCTTATTCAGAATCTTATTTTTCATTTTTTAATTACTCATGAAGTTCAAAGTATGAGTATATGTCCTACATTAATTCAATCTTTCCCTTTGCATGGGTTTTGTAATAAAGTATAAAACTAAGCTGAATTGACATAAATCTGTCTTCAGAAGATATTTAGCATTAATGGAAATAATTATTCTATTTCTTTCCAGAATGTCGTGATAAATTGTGAATTGAGCATAATTCATCACAGTGTTTCTTCCCTCTTAATAATGAGACAAAGAAACACCGTGATGAAGTCAGTTTCCATTATTCAGCTTTCTTTAGACATTTTACCACATTATGAGCTCCAACAGGGAAATCATTATCTTTCTTATAAGGAAAAAATGAGGCCCATATTTCAAAAATTTAAAATGTCTGTCCTGGGAGATCAGTGTACTTACTTGTCTGTGCTTTCACAAGCACCATCACTCTTAGCTATAACTCATTTTTGAAAGGCCAACAATGAGGTAGAATAATGTTTACCAGATTTAACCTCATTCATTTTAGTGGTTAGATGAATCCATTGAATATGTGTAAAGGAGATGAATATGTCCATTCAAAAAAGTATTACAATATATGCCATGTAGAAATTTCTGTTCGCACTTAGTCATATTTATTACCATGACTTTGAGAGGCTTAAATACTATGCCCCTCAACAATAAGCATTAGGTGTCAAACAATAGCAGCAATGCATATGTAATGACAAGTTAATGCAAGGTCTGTATGAACTTTAGAGTACATTCATCTTGATTTTGTGGAGTTAAGAACAATGCAAACCCTTTTCCTGGCACATACAAACACACCATGAAGGATTACTTATGACCACAGTTTCAGTATCATCATTGTTATGCTCTACTACTCAGATATTTTTGTGGGGACTGACTTTTTAATTCTCCTATCAGTTCAGAAAGTTAGCCAGGAAGTGACTTCAGTTGCTAGTCTTTTCCTGGACTTATTATCATGTAAAGATCACTGTCTTACCCTAAGCTATTTCACTCTTGAAGGTCAGAGAAGAAGTCAAGATATCTGCCAGACACTTTTGGGTGTTTAAACTATCTGAGTAATAGTTGGAAATACAAATCTAGTGCACATATTAAGTGATGCTAATGTTGTTAATTGGATGCAGCCCAAAACAGAGGAATCTTTGGCTAATGGGCAAGTGATCTTGTCTCATATGCCCTTTGTGTTAGCTTTTGGCATACCTTAATTATCATGCAGACCCTTATGATTCTGTAACAAGACTATGATATCATTAAAAGAATATGATGAGCCAAGTAAAGTATGAAGTCAAAGTTTGGTTCACAGATATATCAGCTCAGTACAACTCTGCTAATAGATACTCTGGAAGTGAAAAAGAAAGAGGACACTTCTTATCATTAGGTCACTTACTTTGAGGGGAGACAATAATATCTTTTGGATAGAATACATATGGACTCACAAGCAGTAATGAAAGACAATGATATTAAATCAGGAATGGAATGGAAGACTCAAGAAAATGCTAATGGATTTGGGAGTAGGCTGAAGACACAATTGTTATTATTTTACTCTAGGAATGCCCATCACAGAGCACCCAAGAATGAAATATTACCAAACAATATGGATAGCTGATGTGTGATGCCATGTGCTGTCAGCCAGCTTGGTGCTGATGTAAGGGACCATGAATGGAAGGTCCCATGTGTATGATGGAGCCTGAGCTTGTCTAACAGAATGGACCCCTTACTCCAAGCTTGGCATGTTTATGTTTGCTCTTCAACTTCCAGCATGTCAGAATAAGGTTAACCCTGCACTTCCAAAAGAACAGCAGATCCGGATACCTGGATGTTGCAACATTAACACTCTGAGGTAGCAATTTATTTATTTTATTTTTAAGATTTATTTTGTTGATGTGTGGGTATGTGTGTTTGTTTGTGGTTTTTCCATTTGATGTAAGTGCAAGGCAAAAAGGGGCTGTCATATCCCCAGTAACTGGAGTCACAGATAATTGTGACCAGCCTAACATGAGTATTTGGAAACAAATGTGGGTCCTATGTAAGAGCAGTGAGCATTCAGAGTCATTTCTTTAGCCCCCTAGGTACCAATTTAAACTCACACACATAATTACCATCTTCTTTGTAGCAGAGTGTCAGTCAACACCATTACTTAAGGCCTTGAAGAGTTGTATATGCAGTAATTATGAATCCATGCAACACCTGACTACTGGGACCACTCTTCAAGAAAATAAACGTGGCATGATTAAAACACAGGATGTTTGGACCCTAACACTCACTGCACCATTTAGAATCTGCTTGCATACTAACATGCTCAAAGACACTTTTGTAGGTGCAACTAATGCACAGGGGCTCCATGAAGTAAGGCAATTATTCTCGGTAGATTAACAGCTATTGTACTATGCAGTTTCCCCCATAGATAAAACCCTGAAATCTTGGAATTCTAGAGTAGAAAAAAATGGCCTGTGTATTAATCCCCTTCCCACCTCCAGAAAACCACTTTCTGTGTTCTGCAGCCACTTGGTCCTAAACAAACATATAGAGACTTGTTATTAATTACAAACTGTCTGGTCTATGGCTCAGGCTAATTGCTATCTAGCTCTTACATCTTTAATTAACCCATTTTTATTCATCTATGTATTGGCACATGGCTGTGGCATTACCGGTCTGCTGGCATCTTGCTCCTTGAGTAGCTAGATTCCTTCTCCCTGTATCTCTCTTGTATTCCCCACCTGGCTGTCTCCTGTCTTTCCATAGACCAGAACAGTTTCTTTATCAACTAATGGTAGCAATACATATTTACAGTATACAGAAAGTCCATCACATAGGACTTCCCCTCTTCTGGCTAATCAAAAAGGAAGGTTTTAACTTTAACAAAGCAAAATTATATGTAACAACACAGTTATCAAGGAAGAATTATAGTTAGAATAGCTAGTCTATTTGTATTGTATTTGGCAAAATTAAAGAAAATATTCTATCATCTATCCAATCTTTGTGAGTCTAAAGTTTTATATCTAGTTTACTTTTTATTATAAATAAGGAAAACTATAACTATCTAGTCTTCAACCCCATAAAAGACCCCAGAAGGGTAAAATGTCACCTAATGACAAGAACCTCTAACTTCCTTAACAGTCTCCCAAAGTTCTTTTGTAATCTTGGGATGTCCATCTTCAGCCTATAGGCCTAGAGTATCTGGTGGACTTTTTAGTGAAGCAGTTAATCTGAAGGACTGTTTGCCTATTTTGGCAAAGTTCAACAGTCACTTTCCTCTGTGTCCTGTAGAATGTCTGGCCGTTTTTCTGTAAAGCAGGAACCCGAAGGACCATCCTGCCTTGTTTTGGTAAAGTTCAGTAGTCACTTTCCTATGGGTCCTGCATGTCTAGTTTATACAGCATACTGTCAAGCAGTTCGGGCAAGAGCAGTTTCTTGCACAGATGGCCAGTTTTGCCATGAAGAAAATAAATTCCATATGGAATGTCTCTGATGCCCATCGTCCTCTATGAAGTAAATTGATATTGCCAGGAGTAGACATGTCTCATTGTCCAGAAAAGTCTAAGTATTTAAAATATTTTAAATGCCATATTCTGTAGGTCTTTAAAGTATATGAAGATTACTTACCTAATTGAAATATATCTTTGTATACCTAAAAGTCTTAACTAACATGACTATAAGTTTGATTATCATAGATGACTAATTATTAATTTGTATTTGTTAATTATAAATTATAATTTTAAATGAGGCACATAAACATAATACCTTAAATAAGAGTAGAAATATGCATACAGTGTAACAAAATTATCATTAAATTTGTATCAATAATCCAAAATCCATACCAATATAAAGTATTTTGAGATTAAAAATTTTTTGGATTAAAGTACATTCAATAATCTACCCTTTTTTAAAAATCATTTCTATGTCATATCCCCCTGTTTTCTTTAGAAAGAGATTGACTATGACTATTAATAATTTATAATTTATAATCAATTCCCTTTAAATAAAAACAAACGTTTATAAACAATATTTGGGGAATTCAGGTGTAGCTTTTCATACTACTTCCTGCTGACTGGGGGCACTGGTAATCTTATGGGGATCCTGAGAAATTTTAAAATTATGGTTAAATCTTGGCTGTAGTAGTCTGTGAGGCTGTATTATCTCAGCCAGTTGCCTTGAAGTTATTTTGGATGTTGGATCATCTGAGTCATCAATCCCATTGGAGACCTCTCAGGGAGTCTTTCTTGATGGAAACATATTAACCTTGAAGGAATCCATAGAGTCTCATCCTGTGTGGAAACAGGGAAAATCTCTTTTCCAAAGCAACATATCCTTATATTCAAATTTTGAAGTCAAGATATCTTTAAAATATATATGCTGGTTTAACTTAGCAGCCCCTAAAACAAATGTCTCTCTGTAATTAAAAATTCCAAAGACTATAGTAATATACAGTATCCAGACTCTGTATATTTTTCATCTTTATGTGACTTTTTTCTTTATTATTCTATTTCTTTTTAAAAGACTCTCTACCCTTTTTTTCCTCAAACCTATGTATATTTTTAAATATATTATAATCTGTTTAGAAGTTTTTTTGTCCATCTGAGTCTGTTTTATTGTGCATCTTTAATCCTTTTTGACCAAGAGAGTTTTTAAACTCTTAAGCTATTTGGCTACAACCAAAGCAATAGCCCTGGCTTCTGGCTCTGCCCCATTTGACTTTCCAACACTGAGCAGGTATCAATCATGCTTACCTCCCCATTTCTGGAAAGCAGTATTAGGTAGCATGCAGTTGTATTCTTAAGCCTATGGCTGTGCTTCCAAGCCTGCAGGCAGTGGCTGAGAGAGAAGCCTTTCTGTATCATGGCCTGTGAGAGATAGACATGGGAGTCCACCATGTTGCTGCTGAAGCCGAATGTGGCCAGGGGACACATCCCTGTATCACTGGTCCATAATGAGACCTGACTAGGAAGCTGTTCCTGGTTCTGTTTTAGAACCATTGTTTTTTTTAAGCACTAAGGTTTTATGTGGAAATTCTTGCAAATGTCTGGGTGCCAAATGTGGACTAACCCCATCCTATCCTGTCCTGGAGCTGCCTGCCATTATTGTAATAATTTGTCAGAGGCTTAATATTAATTATAAACTGTTTGGTCTATGACTCAGGGTTATTGCTAGCTAGCTCTTACAACTGAAATTAACCCATTTCTATTAATCTAGATACTGTCATGTGGCCATGGCAGTATTGGTCTGCTGGTGTCTTGCTCCTTGGGAAGCTAGATGGCATCTCCTCTGAATCTGCCTTCTTTCTCCCTGTATCTCTCTTGTATTCCCCACCTGGCTGTCTCCTGTCTTATTGTAGGCCTAAACAGCTTATTTATTAACCAACAGTAGCAACACATATTCACAGCATGTGGAAAGACCATCCCATAGTAGTTATCCTGCTAAAAGAAGAACAGGAAAGAAGAATCATATTCCTTGGGTGGGGCTGGGATGATTGACAATCACTGTCTTCAGGAAGTAGGACTGCTATTATACAATGATGATAGGGAAGGCTCCTTAGTATCCATGGAAATCAACTGAGTGCCCCAAATGATTCATTTATTCAGTTTTCTTAAAAAATGAACAGATGCAGAAGATTTAGCTTGAGAAAACCATGCTAACCACAGACTTGGGTTTCCCAGGGAAAACTATCTGGCTCACTTCAGCAAATAAGGAGTCTCATCCAATAGAAGTATCAATCATCTCAAGGAGAAAAGAATTAGAATAGACAGGAGAGTAGGCTGAGTATTAGCTGCAGCCTTGTGTACTACATCAGAAGCTGTAGCTTGTTCCATTAAGCTTCTTCTCTGTGGTTCCTTTTAGGAAAAGAAATACAACAGGGTCCTATTAAAATAACATATAGAACTTACTTGAAAGAAGTGACTTCTTGAATCATTTGGCAAGATTTCCTGTGACACTCAACTCTGCTTCTCAAATTGTTGTCAGCCAATGAATTTTAACTGCCAGTCTCCGAGTAGCATCTTTGGCTAAAAAAAATTATCAGTCCTGATCAAGGGCACTTCATGTACCCTACGGGCAACTAGATTGCAGTGACTAGTCAGTGTATTGGTCTCAACTCAGGACACTTTGGAAGGATCATTCCTTCTTTGGTAGTTATCTGAGGTCAATTGAGACTAAGCTACTACTTGAGTTTCTCTATCCAACCACATCCTCTCCATCCTTCCAATACAAATATTGCTTATAAGAGTTCTTCATAATATTATACTTGTATGCTTATCCATTCTACATTCCACATATTGATCTGTAGAAATGGATATTCATATCAACATCTAAATTGTGAGGATTATAACACTACTAGCCCTTGAAAAAAACAGGTTCTTCTCTGCTTTGGTTTTCTTCTGAACATGCACCAACAGAGAAGTTATGCAGCATCTTTTAAGGCAATAAGACCTAAGACAATAACATACATTTTGGCCATATGCACTTCCAGCTTAATTCTTTCTTCTGAAGTCATTTTTCCACAGAGTTTTGCATGTTTTCACAGAAAACATGCTATTTTAGTCCTATTTTTTGTTATTTACCTGAAAGTCTTCTCCTGCTCTTTATTATTATTGACTTACTAATTATATTTATGTTGCTTTTCCAAACATCATTATATATTTCTATGTGCATGTAAAGTAACTTAAAGAATAACCAAGTGACTTTTGTTTTCATAATCAGTGAGGTAATAGTGTGAATATATAGATCACAAAAAAATGAGATCTGGCTTAGTTGGCACTTTGTTGATATGCAAACCTATAAAAATTATGCTAAGTAATTTTGGCTTATTATGAGATTGTTTCTAAAAATTAATGTGTCTCAAGATATTTAATGCCAAACTTTTACTTTAAAAACAGATAGCTGAGAAGTTGCCTGAACTGGTCTACTCCGGAGATCAGATGAGTGAATACTCTAATTGTCATCATAGAGCCCTCATCCAGTGACTGATGGAAGCAGATGCAGAGATTCACAGCCAGGCACCAGACTGAGGTCCAGGAGTCCAATTGATGAAAGAGAAGATGGATTCTATGAGCAAGGGACTTTGAGATCATGATGGGATAATGTACGGAGATGGCCAGACAAACTAGAGGAAATGCATGAACTGTGGACCAATAGCTGTGGAGTCCCCACGGTACTGGACTAGGCCCTCTGGATAGGTGAGACAGTTGTTTAGCTCAAACTGTTTAGCCCCCTCCCCCCCCCAGGCAGTGGGATCAGGGTCTGTCCCTGGTGCATAATCTGGCTTTTTGGAGCCCAGTGCCTATGGTGGGACACTTTGCACAGCCTTGGTGCAGGGAAGAGGGGATTGGACCAGCCTCAGCTGAATGTACCAGGCTCTGCTGACTCCCCATGGGAGACCTTGCCTTGGAGGAGGTGGGAATGGGGGGTGGGCTGGGGGGGAGGTTGGGATGTGAGAGGAGGGAGGAGAGGGGGATCTGTGGTTGATATGTAAAATGAATAGAAGATTTCTTAATAATAATAAAAAAACAAAACAAAAGATGAAAGCTGGGACTACTTTGTGACACATTTTAAAATTCCCATGTGTAATTTTGATTGGGGGCACCTCTGTGAAAGTAACATGGTTCATTCAGAAATAAAACCTCAAAGAAGTTTCCTGTTAAGGAGATCATCTAGAGCTGAGCAGCAGGATTTTGAGTTCAAACATTCATAACCTGATTTCTGGGTATATATAGTTCCAACCCCAACTGAGGTTAGGAAGGAGTCTGAAAAAATTACAAAGGAGAATCAGTTTTCTACTTTACAAATGCAAATTAAAAATACACCAAATGTCCTTTGCCCTACAAAAGCTTTAGGAAGTGATCTTCGGTCCCAGTGCATTCAAGAATACTTCCTACTTTCTCTTATATCATGTTAAGTGTAACTGAATTTATATTGAGGTCTTCAATCCACTTGGACTTGAGTTTTGTGCATGGTGACAAATATGCATCTATTTACAGTCTTCTATGTGTTGACATCCAGTTATGACAGCACCATTTGTTGAAGATACTTTCTTTTTTCCATCGTACAGTTTTGGCTTCTTTGTCAAAAATCGGGTGTTCATATGTGTGTGGATTAATGTCAAGGTCTTTAATTCAATTCCATTGATCCACGTGTTCGTTTTTATGTCAGTACCAAGCTGTTTTTATTACTATAGCTCTATAGTAGAGTTTGAAGTCAGTGATTGTGATGCCTCCAGAGGTTGCTTTATTTTCAGGATTCTTTTAGCTATCCTGGGTTTTTTGTTTTTCCATATGAAGTTGAGTATTGTTCTTTCCAAGTCTGTGAAGAATTGTGTTGGGATTTTGATGGAGATTGCATTGAATATGTAAATAGCTTTTTGTCATTTTTATTATGTTAATGTTACCTATCCATGAGCATGGGAGATCTTTCCATTTTCTGACATTGTCTTCAATTTCTTCAGAGACTTAAAGTCCTTATCATACAGGTCCTTCACTTGGTTAATTAGAGTTACCCTAAGGTATTTTATATTATTTGTGGCTATTGTAAAGGGTGACATTTCTCTATGACAGCCTACAGATGGGAAAAGATCTTCACCAATCCCACATCTGACAGAGGGCCAATTTTCAGAAACTAGACATCAAAATACCTAACAATCTAATTAAAAAATGGGCTTCAGAGCTAAACAGAGAATTTTCAACAGAAGAAGCTCAAATGGTGGAAAGACATTGAAGGAATTGCTCAACATCCTTAGTCATCAGGGAAATGCTAACCAAAATGACTCTCAGATACCATCTTACACCTGTCAGAATGGCTAAGATAAAAACCACTAAAGACAGGTTATGTTGGAGAGGATATGGAGCAAGGGGAACACTCCTACACCATTAGTGGGAGTGCAAACTTATAAAGCCACTTTGGAAATCAGTATGGCGGTTTCTCAGAAAATTGGGAATCAATCTTCCTCAAGACCCAACTATACCACTGTTGGGCATATACCCAAGGAATGCTCAATCATACACCACAAGGACACTTGCTCAACTATGTTCATAGCAGCATTATTTGTAACAGCCAGAACCTGGAAACAACCTAGATGCCCTTCAACTGAAGAGTGGATAAAGAAAATGTGGTACATATACACAATGGAGTACTACTCAGCAGAGAAAAACAATGACGTCATGAGGTTTGCAGGCAAATGGATGGAACTAGAATATATCATCCTGAGTGAGGTAACCCAGACTCAGAAGGACAAACATGGTATGTACTCACTCATAAATGTATGCTAGATGTAAAGCAAAGGATAAACAGACTGCAACCTACAGCTCCATGGAGGCTAGCTAGTAAGGAGGACCCTAGGAAGGACACATGGATCACCCAGTGAAGGAGAAATAGATGATATGTACATGAGCAAACTGGGGGTGAGGGGGGTAATGGAGGGCAAGGGATGGGGGATGAGAACATAGGGGAATGGGAGGATCGAGCTGGAACAGGGACAGAGTGGGAGAGCAAGGAAAGAGATACCACAATAAATGAAGACACCATGGGAACAGGGAGAAACAGAGTGCTAGGGAAGTTCCCAAGAATCCACAAGGATGACCCACCATAGACTACTGGCAATAGTTGAGAGGGTGCCTGAACTGGCCTACTCTGGTGATCAGATGGCTAAATACCCTAAATGTTATCATAGAGCCCTCATCCAGTGACTGATGGAAGCAGGTCCAGAGGTCCATGGCCAGATGCCTGGCCAAGCTCCAGGAGTTCAATCGATGAGAGAGAGGAGGGATTCTATGAGCAAGGGACATTGAGATCATGATGGGAAAATGTGCAACAAAAACTAGCCAAACTAGTGGAAACGCATGTACGGTGGACCAATAGCTAAGGAGCCCTCATGGTACTGGACTAGGCCCTCTGGATAGGCAAGACAGTTGTTTTGCTTAAACTATTTAGCCCCCCCCCCCCCAGGCAGTGGGATCAGAACCTGTCCCTAGTGCATGAGCTGGCTTTTTGGAGCCCAGTGCCTATGGTGGGATACTTGCACAGCCTTGCTACAGGGAGGAGCAGATTTGGCCTGCCTCAGCTGAATGTACCAAGCTCTGCTGACTCCCCATGGGAGACCTTGCCTTGGAGGAGGTGGGGATGGGAGGTGGGTTGGGGGAAGGCTGGGGGGTGGGAGGAGGGAGGACAGGGGAATCTGTGGTTGGTATGTAAAATGAATAGAAAACATCTTAATAATAATAACAGTAATACTAATAATAAATCAAATGAAAATGTAAAATATATCTTGAAAGAACTAAACAACAGTCAAGCAAAGACATTAAATGGAAACAAAGATGGGCCATTATTCAAGGTAGACATTTGGAGTTGACTATGGTTGCACTTTACCAAGGTTACTGTTCTTGAAAATTTCTCTAAGTCTAATCATTCAAACTGAAAGCAAGCATAACTAGTGCATAAACTAGTTCTTCACTATAGCAATTCTTTCAAGTTTTTCTTTATTTTAAAAAATGTAAAATTTAATAAACAACCCCTTATTTCCATGTTTTAGAAATCCAGTACCTACCTTTCCTAAGAGGTAGACATGCATGTTAGAAATTAGATAATGAGTACAAACTGATTTAGAAAAGGTAAATAGTATACAAATTAAATTGTGAACAGGTATATAATATATATGTGCACATACACATATATATATACATACATACATCTATATATAGTTTTTGTTCTACAATCAAATAATATGATAGTCAAAGCACAATGATTCAGTTCTACACAACAGATCAAGTAAAATTTTGTAATATTTATTTATAATAATAATAATATTGGTTTTTATTTGATGTTATATTACTTGCTATGCTATACCCTCAGCCATATAAGATTTATAATAAAATAATACATAATGACTATATAATGTTTTGTTATAAAATGCAACAGTCATTCTCATGAACTTGACCTGAGGCTAAGACACTGGAAGCACAGATAATTTTATTTTTGGCTTTCAAGATGCACAGCTTGGCAGGGAAACATAAGTATCAGACTTGTTCTTGAAACCATTTGTATTCTGAGTGAAGAACTAATTTATACTTTCCTGTAAGTTCCTTGTTTAATATGTTTATTCTATTTTAAACTCACAGATGTGCTGTGGGGTGTCTTTCTGTATGCCTGAATATGTGTTGCTCTCATTGGTTGATAATAAGGCTATTTGGCCAATGATGAGGCAGAATACTGTTAGGTGGTACATTTAAACTGGAGACTGAGATGAAGAAGGGTGGAGTTGGGAGAGACTGCAAACTGCTGCCAGGAGACGCAAGATGTGACAGAACAGGTAATGCCATGAAGCCATGTGGCAAAACACTGATTAATAGGAATAGGTTGCATTGAGTTATAAGAGTTAGTTAATAATCAGCCCGAGCCATAGACCATACAGTTTGTGATTAAGCCTCTGAGTAATCATTTTATAAGCAGTTGTGGGATCTCAGGTGGGAGAGGTTTGTCTGTACAGTGGGGCTAGGCAGGACCAAGAAACTTCCCCCTACACATATGTGTAATTTACAAAGGTCAACACTTCCTCCTGGAAACTGTCCCTAAGGACTGAATTTACCTGTGTTAGTTTTCTTTCTTCCTTCATATATACATTATCCTGGGAAACCTGTATCCATTGTAAAGTAAGAATTCTAAACATCTCTGTAAGCTTTTTTTAAAAATTAACTTCTGAATAACCTATCAAAATTTTGATTACTAGATTACATTTTTAAAATTAAATTTCAAATTAATTTTCAATACCAAGACTTACTTCATACATTTTTTTTATAATTTGATTTAATATTACATGTTAGCCACGGATTCCCCTGTTCTCCCTCTTCCTGCCCACCCATCTCCTCCAGTGCAAGGACTCCCCTGGAGATACATTATTTTTTTAATCATATTTATTCCTCTCCTGCCCCGTCTCTTCCCACACTCTCCCTACGTTTCAATCTACCCAACTTTATGTTATCTCTATCTTTATCTCTCTCAAAACAACAACAAGGAAAAACAAAACATAAACCGCACAAAATTAACCTGGAGTTCTCTTTGTGTTGGTCAATTACACCTTGGCACAGGGCCTGCCCTGGAATATGGTTGTATATCCAGTGAGGCTCCACTGTAGAAAACTGACTATTTCCTCTGCCACTAGGTATCTATTGCAAATAGCTTCTTGGTTGGGATAGTACACTTCCCATGGTCAGTCTGGGACCCTCTTTGATTTGATCTTGTACAAGTCTTGTGCATGCTGCTACAGTCTTTATGATTTCATGCATGCACCATTCCTGTTCTGTCTGCAAGACCCTGTTTCTTTGGAGACATCCATCACCTCTGGCTCTTACAGTTTTTCTGTCTTCCCTTCTTCACTTATTCCTGAGCCTTGAGGGGAGAAGTTTGATGGAAATATATATCCCCCTTAGGACTCAGTGTTCCAGAGTCTCTCACTCTCTGCCTAGTAGTTATTGTTTTTTAAATGCTGTTATGTATACTTTCAATTTTTTCCTTTCTAGAATAAACTTCAAATTTACCTGAAAATATGAAATAAAATGCTTTAAATGAACATTTTTTTTCTTAACTAAAAATACTTGCAGTGAACAAAAGGAAGGATTCTGTATTAAGGGGCAAGTCCAAATTCTACATAATTATAAATCAAGAGGAGTGATAATGGCTGGGGAATTGGAAGTTCAAGGCAAAGCTGGAGTACATCACAAGATGGGAAGGAGGGAGGGAGAGAGAGAGAGAGAGAGAGAGAGAGAGAGAGAGAGAGAGAGAGAGAGAGAGAGAACTGGGAATAACTAAACAATTAGCACATTTATTTTGTTTTCTGGCTTCCCTTAGTCTCTTTCAAAGTTAATGTTGCCAATGATTTTTAACATACTTTTTTTCTCCTACTATTCTGATTTCTTCTATGAAGACACAGAGGAAATACGTAACTATCTCAGAAGAGAATGAAATAAAAAATTCACCAATGAACATGGCAAACTGGATAGAGAAAAGCCCATCAGGCCTCAACCCTCAGAAAGAACTATAGGCAGCTGAGGATTGAGGAACTCAAATGGTCACCTTTCTCAGGGAAGAGGACACCAAGTGGTTGCCCAGTCCATATAATCAGTCCTGAAAACATACCTGCAGAAAGTAGTATTCATACCAAACAGGTTATATTTGGGATTATGGAGTTATATGAATAAATGCATGCAACAGCAATTAGTGAACAAAAAGGACATGAATTTGAAGAATAGTGGAGTGATCAGTTGAATGGTTTTGATGGCTAAAAGGAAGTGGATAAATGTTATAATTAAGTTAAAATCCCCCCCCCAATCTAAAAGGAATAACAAACAGAAAAAAAGTCATTTTGACATGGAGCCTCTAAGTCTTCCCCTAGTGTGCATTTCTGTCAGAAAACTTTTTTGTTTTATTTTTTCTTGTTTTTGTTTGTAGAAGAGATGAGTAGGATTCAAACTGAGGATAATTTAAAAGGTTATACTTCTGAAGATAGGAGACATAGATACAAGGTTTTAATGAGATTATTGATGTCCCAAACACAGTCAACTTTGTTCTACCACTCACCTAAATTCATAGAGAGTTTGGATTTATAGAGAAATGAATTATAATGGGGTGAATATGTATTTCCAGAGCATGAGATATTCAAAGCACCTGCCCTCTTAGCTATTGGCTTTTAGGAATCTGAGATGCTCAGACTTATATCTTTTAATTTCCTGTAACTTGTCATCATTTCAGTAATTTACAAAATTCCACACCCCCAAAAAATACTCCCAGAAATCAATCACATAAATAATTTCTCCTGATTCTGAAATACTATACCTGTAGCTATTGTAAGAGTTTCATGGGTACTATTTTCTGGATAATATATTCACAAAAGAAACAAGCTGTCCTAACTACTACAATTACAGTATAGGTAATACAAGAAAAATAAAAAGAAGATATTTTATTGATATAAGTAGTATCCACATAAAAGACATTTTCAAAGTTCAGTTCTAACAAGAGACAAAGATTGGAATTTAAACCACATACTCAGCTTGAAACTAATTTATAAATTAGGAGTAACCAAAAGTAACTTTCATAAAAGTTATGTAGAGGTAAATGGAAAAAATTAACCCCCTCAAAGAAAGGTGGATTAAATAGATTCCCTTGGGTACTGGAGAAAAATACAGTTCCCCAGATAATACATAAAATATATTAGCTCTTTATAAGTCTGGGTTACAATTTATAATTCCCCTTCCCTCCTCCATGCCAAATATGATGAGAATTAAATTTATGTCTGGCCTGGGTAGATAATGTACAGTATTGAACCTGTAGAACAGAAAGGAAAAGTTCCATAAACTGGAGTAATCTATTTAAAACCGTTTCATAAAACATGAATTTGCAGAAACACACACACACACACACACAGCATTTGAAGAAACAAATCAATATGAGCAAGGGCAGAAAAAGCAGACGCCACAAGAGTGATGATTAGGCTGTTATACATGAAAATGTAAAGTAAGTATTTTTAAAATGCTTAAGAAAGTGTTAGTGTTCAAAGAATAATGATACAAGGAACAATTTAAAATTCATTTTAATAAAAATAGAATTCCCCAGTAGAAAAAGTCTGTGTAATGCTTAAAAGAATAAATGAGGTAGCCATTGAAAACTAGTGAAGCAGAAAAACTGTATTTGTGGAAACATAACAGCAAGATACTATCAAAAGATTATGTCAAAAATATGGACGAGAAAAAACAGCCCTGGAAATTAGAGAATAAAGTTTAATGGAGAAATTCTGCATTAGAATGTCTAAAAACTGAGAAAGAGGAAGGAAGGAAAGAAAGAAGAAAGAAAGGGAGTGAGGGAGGAAAGTGCATAAAACACAAACACCATGAGGAAAATCTTACAATAAATGAATGAGTTTTCCCTTATAAACTGTTTATTTCTCAGCAATGAAAGTTACATTATTAAGAGACAATCAATAGTTTAACTACTTAGATGAAAGTAATGGCCAATTTAATCTTATTTGCCTGGTTGAACTATCTTTCAACACTATGAAAAAATTAATATATATTATATATGTATGTATATTTGAATGATGTCTAAATATCTTGCAAAGGAACTCATCAATAGTAAATTTCAAGGAAAAAAATAAAGAACTAACTAATAGCATATGTGGAAATCAAGTAAGTAATACATAATTAATGTGATAAATCTTAGTAAACTTACATCTTCGTGGATCATACAAAAAATGCTAATAGTGGGGGAAAATGTCATATGATGCAGACTCTAATTAATTATAAAAATAAGAAGGCTCTTATCAAGAAATTTCAAATCACCAGTAATACATAAAAAGTCCAAATTTGGATGTTTATAATTGTATAATTTTGAAATGGTGAAACATCACCACCTAAAGGACAGACTTAATAGATTATAGCACACACCAGCTAAGGCCACAAGATAGGAAGGAAACAAAAATCAAGATTTTATTTGACGGGTGCCTTCCCCAGATGCCTGATGTTCGGTTGAGTCCAGCTACTTAAGGCTATAGATACTGGGCAAAAGCTCACTCTTCTGGATACTTTTGGACATATCATACACACACACACACACACACACACACACACACACACACACACGCGCGCGCGCATATGTATATATGTAAGGGTATATATATATATATATATATATATATATATATATATATATATATACTGCTCCTTGCCTTTATGCAGAGGACAAATAAGCTCTCAGAGATTACTAGATCTGCTTTTCTTTATTTTGTGCATGCAATCTTATAAATACATATACATTAATTCCTTTGATATTGACACCTATTTTGACTGTTTTTAAGTACTTCCTGGTATTATTTAGAAAATTTAAAGTAGTCTTCCCAACACTGTCACATTTTTTTCTTGGATATCATCAGGAAAATATTACTATACACTACACAGAAACTCCTCAGATTCTGGGAGGGCTATTTCTCAGTAGTCCCATCATAAATAGAAAGTGGTATGAATTAAAATGTTTTCCCCCAGGTGGTAGTGGCACGTGCCTTTAATCCAAGCACTCAGAAGGCAAAGGCAGGTGGGTCTCTGTGAGTTCAAGGCCAGGCTGGTCTACAGAGCTAGTTTCAGGACAGCTAGGGCTGTTACACAGAGAAACCCTGTCTTGAAACCCCCCTAAGAACTTTTTTTATATATACTTAACCCAGTAAACATCATAGTTTAGCAACATTTTAAAGACCACAGACGGTGAAGTGTGTGCCTAAGATTCTTACCTCAGCTCTCAGGGAGGGAGGTGAGGTCAGGGACTGCTCAATTCTAATTCCCAAAATGCTTTGTTTATATATATATATATATATAAATGTCTATCAACAGAGCAACTCAGTCATCATGATGCAATCTGATGCTTTATGAAAGCTGGTATAATCAGGATGAACAAGGCAGAATGGGTGGTATCAGTAGCATATTACAAGAATCACAATTAATCATATGAGTATTGAGCAGAAAATAGGTTGAAAAGTATACGCATCTGGATGCCTCTCTATATAATAGACTTCACATCTGTGGGTTCAACCTCTTTGGACTGAAAATGCATTTACAAAATGCTTCTGTAGTGTCTATGAGCAGAGCGAAGGAAGCATAGGTACAAAGGGGACTGCAATCACTTCAAATCTTTACATTGGCTCTTTGGTATCCATTTTCTTTGTCAAGAAAATTAATTGCATAGACAAATCTATTTTACATGTCTTATTTTAAATCTTATTTTTTCTTTATGTGCTGATTGTTATTCATGGTTCTTAATCTTAAAATTTGCATTAATCTCCAAATGAATATAACGTCTAAAGTCTTTAGTATATATAGAAAACAATATGTATGCATAATTGTTATTATGCCTAATTGTTATTTATACTGTTTTTGACCAGAAACAACCACACAAAAAATATATCTTTCTCAATAAAACTGAGCACTGAAATCATACAATGACTCATAGTTTACTTTATTCATCTTCTAGTATCTTTCAAATTATAGTTGGCAAAATTAATGAGTCTGATAAAAAATGGTTACATGTACCCTCAACTCTGACATCACCATAAAAGCAACCATTTTCAGAAAAAAGAGGATGACTGAACTCTGGCCTTCCCTAATGTTTATACTCAATTGTCTCATAAAACTTACAACATTAAGAAAGGTTTAAAGTAGTCATAAAATTGCATCTAAGTGAAAGGAATTCTAAAAATATAATGTACTTCAGTAGTATAATTAAATTTGTGATTAACCATACCTATGTAAATTAACATAAGAAGTGGGTTCAAGAGACTGATTAAAAGAATTCCTGATTATAGTTACGCTGTCTAAGCCAAAATGTTACTCTAATAATGTAGTTTCCTACCATGTCTGTCAAAGTCAATAATTTGCTCCCTATAAAGATGAGGATATGTTCACTCCATCTTCTGCCCTTTGGGTGGGATGACTTGGAGTTTATTGGCATATGGAATAAATCTAGCAACTGCAAATCTGGTACCTTCAGGCAGGAAACCAAAAGGAATCTTGCTGGTAAACATCAGTTGATATGAACTTTCCCATGTTTAAGTAAGTCTAGTTGCAAGGATCAGATGGCCTCTTCTTGCCTCTGTGTCAGACGGCACACATGTGGTACAAAGACACACATGCAGAAAAAATACCCATCCATAGAAAATACAAATAAATAAAAACTTTAAAAGTAAGCCAAGTACAAAGAAACCAGCCAACTCCTAGGGTATGTACTAAATTAATGGGTGTTAATTCTTTGGATCTGTTTAGTGTGACTGTGTGACTCAGTTTATCTTTGTGTCTTTGTGTGTTGAATCTGACTAAATTGGAAATCCATTTTAAATACCAAGGAGGTAAATCATGTAAACCAGGTGCATAGGTTCATTTATATAAACTTGACCACTGAGTGCCTTAGGCTAATGGTAGAACTGAGTTCACTCTTCCATTTCCAAATACTCACTGACTTGGATACCAAGAGAAATTGCTTCAAATATCAAAAATTACACCATCTTCTAGAAAATGTGTATTTCTCTCACTTGATGGAATTCAGAGAACTCATTACACAATGAACTGACTTTTATTTTCCATGCATTGAGGAGAAGAAACTGAGTTAGTTAATTAACATTCCAAATCATACTTTAGCTATTTAGCTTGATGTCTGTATATGGGACTATAGGTACAGTTGCTAATTTTCCTAACGTTGCAATAAATATACTCTTCTTAAAAACAAAGGGAATGCTGGGCAGTGGTGGTGCATGCCTTTAATCCCAGCACTTGGGAGACAAAAACAGTCAGACCACCAAGTGCAAGGCCAGCCTGGTCTATAGGGCAGCCAGCACTATTCAGAGAAACCCTGTCTTGAAAGAGAGAGAGAGAGAGAGAGAGAGAGAGAGAGAGAGAGAGAGAGAGAGAGAGAGAGAGAGAGCAGGAAGCATTTAAGTTCATGAGTTACACTATTAATAACAGATGGTTTACAAAATACAAAAGTGGAAAGCATTAAGCTATAGGAAGTAACTAATGAACGCAGACTAGGAGCTGGGTGCTCAGACATCCAGTGTTTTAAGCCATGCTTTCTCCAGGTGACTAAAACCTACTCAAATATATTAGAGTTGTTAGAGGATACGGAAACTAGAAAGTAAGTTTTCTTTTTTTATTTCCTAAATCACCTCCTAATTAAGTTTTGCATTGATTAAACACTGAAAACTGCTTTAAAATTAGTCATATTAAATAGAAAACTGTAGAAAATAATTTAGTTTTGCATGCCCAAGGGTCCAGAAAACTGTAATCAAGTAAACACTTTCAAGATTTACCATCAGTTTTGAACCAATTACTGGCATATTATGTGTATGATATGAATATATCAAGGATATCTCATAATTAGTGAGGTAATAGTTTTTATGACCCATGGCTTATAACTCACAATAAGCAGACTCACAAAAACTGGTATGAATTATTTATGTCTTTACAATCTCTTATACAAATGAAAGGATAATAAAACACATGCTTCCTGTATTCGCAGAAAATTAAACATGAACCATTATCCAAAATAAACATGTTTTTGGTGACTTAACAAAAACATAAAGTATTTTTTAATTACTTAGATAAATGAATTGATAATTAAGGGGTTTAGAATAAAATAAATGAAAACCAGCATCGGAAGACACAGGTAAACTAATAAAAACTGCTTATGTACATCAGCAGCATATTTAAAATTTAACATTTAACAGATGATCATACACATAATTTAGGTGAGAAAGTAAAAACTGCCAAAACACTCAGCTAATTATTATCATTGTTTTGATGGTGAGTTCTTTCTCAGTGTGGGTGCTGTATTCAACATTGGTAATACAAAAACTAATTAGGCCAGCCTTGTGTCTTCAACTCTGGTAGAATGAGAATTGATGCCAATCAACTGGCAACATTATGCTAAGAAGTGGCAGAATTCCATCCTTCTCCTTGACTTGTCAAGGACTTTCAGTATTCAGTACAATGTTACATAAAATTGGCTGAAGGAATTTCATTTTTCTTCCTCATAAGGGGAAAATGTTCATTCACTTTTGGATTATAAACGCATACATTTTGGCATTCCCTTCTATTCCTAAGGGCTTTTTGTGAATGAATGCTAAATTTTCTTCAACATTTTATCTACATCTCTTGAAAGAGTCCTATGGTCATATGTTGACATTTTTTTTTGATGTTGTGGTTTTTAAATATTCACCCAAAATTAATTCTTGCAATAAACAACAGATATCTAGATTCAACCACTGATATTCTCTTAATAATGTCTCTAATTGCATGGAATCAATTTATCTTTGTTTTTTTTTTTAATTCAAGTCTTTTTTCTAATTTTTTAAGACTACTATTGCTCTCTGTTCTCTGCTCGTTCTCTGCTCTGCTCCCCCTTTCCCTCTCCCACCAGGCCCACCTCTCCTCTCTTTCCCTCTCCACCTTTTCCCTCCTAATAAAGCTCTAAAAACTTTAAAAAAAAATAAGACTACTATTGGCCTTTTTAGAATAATTTGGAGAATAGTTCTTACTTTTCTATTTTCTGAAGGAATTTAGGAAATTAGTATTTATTAGGAATATTCATGATGAAATCAAGAATATTTTTGATTTTAAGTGTGGAGAATCTTAAATAAAGAAAGTAATGATTTCGATAGATTCAGGATCATTTATTACTTATGGTGGTGCATGTTTTGATTGTATCTAGCTTTTAAAGTAACTCTTACTTTTTATCTTCACTATCCAATTTGATGGCATGAAATTGTATCTTAATATTATTTTAAGTATAGTAAAACGAAACCAACTGTGTCCTTTCATGTCTGTTGGATCCTCAATGATAAGTCTTCTTTCATTACTGTGAAAATAGTTTTTTTTCTCTCTCATTCTTATCAACATAATTTGAGGGTTGTAATTTCATTGATCTTTTTCAAAGAATAATATTTTCATCTTACAGATCCTGCCTACTGATTATATTTTTTCTCCTCATTTAACTTTAATTTTTATTCACTTTATATTTTAAATGTTTTAATTGAAATATAATTACATCACTCCCCCCCCCCGCCACCCTTCCTTGAACTTCTCCCATGTCCCTTCAACTCTCAAGTTGATGGCATCTTTTTCACTGATTGTGTTATGTGTGGCGGGAGTGGGGGGTTGCATATGCACACAAGATATATAAGTACAATCTGCCTAATCCAATATATTTGTGTGTATATGGATTCAGAGCCAACCACTTTGCACTAGGCAACCAATAAGGAGCTGTGTCCTGGGAGAGTCTAGTTCTCCTTGCAATAGTTTTTATTTGCCTGTAGTTCTTTATCTAGAGGTAGGGCCTTGCAAAAGTTTTCCTCTTCCATGTTAATATCATCATTGATATTGCCATTGTTCTGGTCTTGTTCACTCAGTCATTTCTAGGAGACCCTGTTTTACAGGAAACCTCATGGTATTCTGGCTCTTATAATTTTTCTGCCCCCTCTTACATGATGTTTCTTGAGCCATATGTGCACAAGTATCCATTGGATGTAGACATATCCATTGGTGCCAAACTCCACAGGATCTGTTGATCTCTGTATTGTGTCCAGTTGTGGCTTTTGGTGATGGTCTGTTTTCTGTAAAGGGAGGCTTCTTTGATGAGGCTTCTTGTCTGTGTGTTTAAGGATGAGATTTAGAAAGTAATAAGGGATTATGTTGGTCTAGCATAGTAGTGGAATAGATTATTTTCTAAGGCCTTTAATTTCATTTACTAGCCCCAGGAAGATGTCTAGATTTTCAGTGAAGGGGTTGATTTCCCTCCTGTTGAATTGACAGTAAGTTGAAATGTATAGCTGTTAGCTGCCACTGACATGTGAGTGTAACTCATTAAACCTTTATCTATGTTTTGGTATGCTGGTAATTGCCATGCTTCATAGATGTTGTAACTGGTAGGACAGTTTAATTGCATTCATCCTTTGGGAGCTTGCACAGTATTTTCTGGAACTATGGAAACAAGGCTTCAGGAAAGAGGCTTTCAGGAAACATCACGGAACCAATGACATAAATAAAGCACATATAAGGGGTAAAGGATTTGATAGATCAATTATCCACTAACTAGGTACACTAGGTTGATATTAAAAACAGGAAACAGAAAGAGTATAAGGAACAAACTTCTTTGTGAATGTGACAATGAAATACACTCAAAACTACTTTGAGAAGTATTAAAAGCAGTGGCCTAGTGGAGGCATGGGAAGAGAGACATATACGGCCATCCTCATAATGAAATATCGTCAAGGTGACAGAACCACATATGTTTCTTTTTGCCCTTAGTACAGGAGCTAGTGGGAAAAAAAAATGCTCAGAGGAGACACCGAGAAGTCTAGAGTGTGTAGTAGAAAACTCTGAGAAGAGAGATAGCAACCAACTTATGTATTTGAGAGTAACAACAAAAGCAGGCTATAATGACAGAGCAAGGGTCCCAGGGATGTGAGGGCAGACAGAGTTTGCAATGTATAAGTTGTTTAGCCAACAACTTTGTCGCTGCATCTCCTTGTGCATGAAAGTTGCAAAAATGGCTCTGAATTGTGTGCCCTGAGAAGTAGTAACACCAGCCAGTTGGTCATCAAGTACAGTCAAATGTTAAAGTCATACTGGAATGTTAGGTTTGTGTGAGAATTTGACTTCATTGAAGTAGACTATTCTAACTTTCTATAAAATATCCCAGGTATAGGTAAAATTTCCCCCTTTGTTTAGAAGCTATTCTGTGTCCTAAGAAGACCTCATTTGGGAACTTTTAGAATGTTTACTTACAACAGAACGTTTGGATACATTATTCTAAAAAGGCAAACGTGACTTAATAATGTGTAGGAAAATCAAATGCAATTGGGTTATAAATTTAAATCTTAAATAACAGAACATTTTTAAAAACAAACACATAAAGGTACATTGATGACATTGAGGGAGATGCTATACTTGGGATCTAAACTATATCCGACAGATCTATGCTTTGAATGCTTGGTTCCCAGATTGTACAACTATTTTGAAGGTGGGTTGAATTTATTCCTGATATGCCAACTGTAGATCTTTAACAGGTAGGTCCTGGATGGCTGGAGCAGATCACTAATGTTAGGGCTATGGATGTTACAACCTCCCCTGGCTCCCAACCCACACTCACTGCTTCCTGCTACTTCTTGGTCTGTGCATGAATGAACTCTGCCAGCAAAGTCCGGATCAAATCAGGAGGAAGTAAATTTTTTTCTCTTATGAGCTTTCTGTGCAATATCTTGATCACACAAATTAACTGAAATAGTAGGTGATTTGTTTGATTAAAAATCCACAGCCTAACGTTAGGCAGAACTCCAGGAATCCTGCAGAAGAGGCTGGAAAGGATTGTAGGAGCTGAGAGGTATCAAGAACATCACAAGAAATCCCACAGAATCAACTAACCAGGGCTTATAGGCACTCACAGAGACTGAACAACAACCAGGGAGCCGTTACGGGTCTGGCCTGGGCCCTCTGCATGTGTTATGTTGTAGGTTGGTCTTCTTGTGGAACTCCTAACAGTGGGAGCAGCGACTGTCTCTGACTCTTTTCTTGGCATTTAGGACCCTATTCCTCATACTAGGGCTGCCACACACAACTTCAATCCATGGGGAGGTGCTTAGTTAGTCTTATTGTAACTTGATGTGCCACATTTTGTTGATATCCATGGAAGGTCTGCCCCTTCCTGAACTAAAACAGAAGAGGAGTGGATTGGAAGGTGGGGACAGAGGAGGGATGGAGAAGAGGAACTTGGAAGAGAGGAGGGAGAAGAAAATGCAGCCAGGAAAAAAAATCAGAGGACTCAGGTTTGGTTTCCAGCACCCACATCTGGGGGGTCACAATCACCTATAACTCCAGCTTCTGAGAGCCCAATGACCTCTGTAATCATCCCCTAACTCCAGCACTCACATTATCTATACACTCACGCAAATACAAGAATACACACAAATAAAAACAAGTCTTCAAAAGTAGTTGTGTTAACCTTGAAAATGTGCTATGTTGTGAACTTCATTATACTGAAACTGAATTATACTCTGAGTCTCAAAACCAGCCTGGCAATGGAAATCCTGCTGAGTAAAGGATGGAAGCACAGAGATCAATAGCATGATCATTTAGTCAGAACACTTGTTATTTATAAATCTGAGACTGAGAACTGAGAAAGGTCAGTTATAGACTCAGAGAATACATTCAGCATATATATGATGATATATATATATATCATATATATGCTATTATATCATATATGATATAATATGATACACACACACACACACACACACACACACACACATATATATATATATATATATCATACCAAGAGTTTTTATTTGGAAAAGAAATCAGTGTAATTAGATACATTTGAATAGGCTTAAATATAACCCAGAAGGATGGGGCTTGCATTCATGTGTAAAAAGAGCACAGAAATAATGTGGATTTCTGAATAAGAAATTTCCAATGGGGATATGTGCAAAGAGAGTACACACACACACACACACACACACACACACACACACACACACACACACACGTCATTTTCAGATTTTCAGTGATTCTAAAGCAAAATTAAGTCTAGATACCTTCTACAATGACAAACATTGAAAAGTATTGAAAGGCAAAACAACTTTTGGTTAAAATATGACGCAAGGGTACATGAATATTTATTAGACCAACAGGTACAATCATGTTTTCAGATAGGAGAATTATATGAAAGTGTTCAAATCAGAGCCAGTACAAACTAGACTGTAGAAGTAAATTGTGGCACTTTCAAGGTACATGGTATACAGCTGTCACATGAGTAATTGTAAGTCATAAACATGACGTTGACTGAAAATGCCTACAATGAAAATGGCTAAGACAAAAAGAGAAAGATGGAAGGGGAGAAGGAGGAATGGAAGAAGGATTCAAAACAGGTTAAAAAATAGTTACTTTTGGAAAGCAGGACATGAATAGAAATAACTGAAGTTTTCAGGTTACTGGCCATGTTCTGTTGACTGCCTTGAGGGGAATCATAGTTGTTTTTGTTATGTAAGAACTTATTCAGCTCTGTGCTTATGATTCGCAAACTTGTGTGGATGCTGCATATTAACACAATTTAGCTTAAAATGTGATGCATTTCAGAATCATTTACTAAATTTGAATATTTGGCAGTTGAGATACATTTTCTAGAGAGCTGCGTATTATTGAGTTCCTAATTATCCACACAATTTAGGCATATCTCAGATAGCTTTTTAAACTAGTTTTCATCAACAGCTTTAAATCTGTTCTTTTCTCTCCTGGCTGATTGTGGAGTCAAGTGGCTTCAGATCAACAAGCAACCCTAAGATTCTCTATTCTCAACATATCTACTTGCTTACAACTCCTCTCAACTTAAGGGAGTTTATGACACATTAGTGCTGTGGATATCATTCTATATAAATAAAACACTGATTGGCCAGTAGCCAGGCAGGAAGTATAGGTGGAACAAGGAGAGAGGAGAATTCTGGGAAGTGGAAGGCTGAGTCAGAGAGACACTGCCAGCCGCAGCCATGACACGCAGCATGTGAAGATGTTGGTAAGCCACGAGCCACGTGGCAAGGTATAGATCTATGGAAATGGGTTAATTTAAGATATAAGAACAGTTAGCAAGAAGCCTGCTGCGGCCATACACTTTTTAAATAATATAAGCGTCTGTTTGTTTATTTTATAAGTGGGCTGTTGGACTGCCTGGGCTTGGCGGGACCTGGAGATACAACTCAAGCTACACATTAGCTTATCCAAGATATCAATATTTCATTAATTTTCCATATAGAATAGCACAGCATAACATTGTAATGTTTCTATCAGCCCATTTGCGAATTCTGTCACTGACATATCTATATGGTCTTTGGCCCTGTACCATCACATAAAATCCAAAACATCCATGTCTTGGTTGTCACATATAATTTTGTATATACAAAAATTCCAATAAAATAACTGTAAAACTTACAGTAGTGTACCATACTCAATGAAGAATGTATTGACATTAAGAACAGATAGTATGTCTGGAAGTGGAAGTGCATGCCTTTAGTCCTAGTAGTTGAGAGGCAGCATCAGGAAGATATCTGTGATTTCAAGCCCTGCCTGATCTACAAAGGGAGTTGGGGCCTGTCAAGGAGAAAGATAGAGACCCTGTCTCAAAGCAGTAACAACAGCAAAAACCCAAAATAATAACAAAAAAACAAATAAAAGATAGATAATGTGTTTAAAATAATTCTGTAATTATCAAATCTTCCCTTTGGATCTCAGGGAACTCCATGAAAGAGGAGGTGGAAAGAGCTTGAGAGCCAAAGGGGTCAGAGGACACCAGGAGAACAAGGTTCTTTAAATCAACTCAGCAAAACTCATATGAACTCAAGGACTTCAGGGGTCTGCCCCAGGTCTTCTGTTTATATATTATAGCTTTCAGTTTAGTATTTTAATGGCACTCTTGAATGTGTGAAGGAGTGATCTCTGATTCTTGTGCTTCTTTTGGGGGCTCCTTCCCTTTTGTGGGTGTGTCTTGTACAGACTATCACTATTGATTATTATTAACGTGACTATTGAAGGAAAACAAGATATGTATTTTTCTCAATATTTCAAAATACAGATGGAAGGAAGCAGTTTATATATTTTAATAATATACACTGCCGGCCACTCTGCCATTAAATAGAGGGCCAAAATAAATTCTTATTCTCAGTGAGAAGAAAATAAGTAATATAATGCACCTCAAATAGTTCAGTACATAGGAGGCTTCAGGTACACCTTTCTTCCATTTTCCCCTGCCTGGCACTGTCCATCATTATTGGGTGCCATGCACTGCACTGGGCATAGGTCTATAACAGAACTATTCAAACAAACTCTCTAACCTGATAGAGTGGAACTTATTAAATGGGATAGTCAGCATAAGAGTAAGCCACACACGTGTGGGAACAGGAACCAAAAGGACTTCATTGGAGAGATATTTCAGGAGAGAGCTGAGTATAAGAAAGGGAGAAATACCGTGAAGAGGTATATGGCGATGTGGAAAGACCAAGCATGTAATTCTTACACAAAGTGACTTGGTAGAAAGACAGGAAGTGTTACAATAGTGGTAGATACACTGCAGTGAAGAAGGGTAAAATATGGATATTGTCTATGTAACCACATCAGAGAAAGAGGCTGAGCCTGTAGCCTAAGAGGCAAAGGTGCCATGAGTGTGATAGATAGATAGGTAAGGATAAAGGTCAAAGAAGGAGCCATTCATGCATGGAGTATCTAATATTTCCACTGAATTAGAGAGAAGGGGATAAGATAGATGCCAACCAGCCTAAATTTACATACCGAACTAAAAAATTTGAAAAAGCCTTTGTGGATGGATGGGCCTCTATTATCTCCATTGAACAAATGCCAAGGAGAACAAGAATCAACTGGAGAAATTTGAAAAGTCGAGCTTAGTTAGTCACATAGAATGATGGCCAAGTATTGTTAAAAATGAAGACAATGTATTTGTTTTTTGTTTGTTAGTTTGTTTTCTTGTCTGGTTTTATTGTTGTTGTTTCTTTGTTTGTTATTTCAAGACAGGGTTTCTCTGTGTAGCCTTGGCTGTCCTGGAACTTACTCTGTAGACCAGGCTGGCCTCAAACTCACAGAGATCAGCCTGCATCTGCCTCCTGAGTGCAAGTGATGGGATTAAAGGTGTGCACCACCACTGCCCAACATTTTTTTTTATGGACAATGCATTTATAATGACAGATTAGCCCCATTTTGCATAACTCCTTCGTGTGTTTCTGTTTTTCAATTGGGCTTTAACTTAACTGTATTTGATAGATAAGCCCACAAAATACTGTATATAAGTAAGTATTAACACGTTCAATTAATTCATTTTAATTCATAAAAACATGTTTTAATGATACAATATTAACATTTATTACTTACATCAATATGTCATTTCTGTCACAGGAAAATATTACTTATGGAGAAAGGAAAACAAATGTATTATCTTTAGATGTCATGGTTCTACCAAATCTCTTTAAGAAAACATTTTAATAACATCATTTGATAAATCCTATAGTAAATAAAATACTATGAATGCCTGGATTTCACCTCAAGTAAAACCATTGTTTAAGGATAAATATAAGCATTTCATTTCAGGTGATGAATTAGTTATACATTGAATGAGTGGATAACTCAGTTAAGAAATAAACTAAGAGAGCTATAGTTTAAGAATCCCACTAAAGCTAGAGAACAAACTGGGAATGCGCTGCTTAAAAACAAAACAAAAAACAAACATGTCTTTCCCCATAGTTCTTTTTTCTTTAGCGTTTGTTGAGGAAAAAAGGCATTAGACATTTACTAAAATAACTTATGACTAAAACATATTTACCTGTAATATTATTTTAAATTTTTATCTGTAAGTGCTTAAGAGGAAAGCATGTATGAAAATCTACTACTTAGGTTTTCACACACTCTTCAATTGATAATACCAACTAAATTAGGTTAGTATGACAATTATGATTTATTAGATATATAATTATGCATTATTTTCCCTAATTCATTATTCACTGACCAACTTTTATTAGCATGAAGATTTCAAGAACTTTTTCACTTCCAGAGCATTTGAGTTGTTTTATTGGCAATGCACTTAAGCTCATGTGTAAAACAGGAACAGTGCCCTACTCCTTGGAAGAATGACGTGATCCATGATAAAAAAAAATGATAATGCCTGAGCAGTGCTCTGTGCCAGAAAAAAAATGGCAGTGCAGACAGGCCCTTTGGCTCACAGCGATCATGCTCCAGAACACACTTGGGAACTACAATTTAGATTTCATACTTGGCTCTGTGTGGATGCTCAGCCATCCTCTCGTTGGCTTTGTGGCATGTGAAAAAGTGTGGTCACCCACAGTTTTTACATATAGACTGATTAGCATGTGCTTATTTAGTATTTAATAAATGATACACATTAAAGGTTAAAAAATAACAGACACAAAACCTTACTTCTCCTTCTATATTTTTGTTGTTTAGTTTTTTAAATTAGTAACACAGGGGAAAGAAAAATACTGTTAACATTTCAAGAATAAACAACCCAGGTGAAAAATGGATAGTCTAGATAACAATGCTATGGGAAATGAAAGAAGTTAGAACTTATTTTGGATTCTATTTGTTAAAGAGAAATTTGGTGCCTCTTGATAGAAAAGTATGATGTTTTATATGGAAAGAAAAAAATAATCAAATGTTCTTGGTATCAAAAGTATACACACAAGGAAAATACATTAGTTTGAGACCTGGTAACCTAGGTCCACAAAGTGAAGACTTTTAGTAGACGAGTTGAACGAGTTCCATTTATAAAATCTGGTAGCCATTATAAAGAAACAGGAACACATTACCAAGGAAATCGGTATAAATGATGAATTACTGAAGTCCTTTACCAAGAGAATGACTGTAGAATCAGGGTTTCCACACAGGCCTGGTTCTGTGCAAAGTGATGTGGAGATGAGAGCACAATGTCCCCTTAGCATTCTTTACATTTTAAGGCTCTGCGACTAACTGAAATCTCCTCCTTTTGCCATGTGACAGGATCTCCCTATAACATCAATGTGACATTATATATCCTAAAGCTAGTTCATCTCGACAAATCCTATTAAGACATGAAGTTTTGCTCAATATTGTTTCACATCTTTACAACTTACCCATTTCTGAATAACCCTGCCATGCCCAGAATGCTAAATAAGTGCAGAGTTTGTCAATTACAAGAATTTTCTATTTTAACACTTTTTAATTGGAAAAAATATAAAATATATTATGACGACAGTTCCCCTTCTCCAACTCCTTCTGAATTGCTTTCACCTCCCCACCAACCCAATGCCAAACCCTTTCTTTCTCTTTCTCTTTAGAAAGCAAATGAAAAGGGAAGCCAAAAAAATCAAATGAACCAAAATAACAACACACACACACACACACACACACACACACACACACAGAGAGAGAGAGAGAGAGAGAGAGAGAGAGAGAGAGGTGATAAAATTGCAAGATTCGAAATCAGAATCTACAAAAAAAAAGACCAGTAGGTAAAAAATGCCCAAACCAAGCAATATGAGGCAAAACACCATTGAGTTCATTTTGCGTTGGCTATCTACTGATGGACATGAGCTATTTGTTTGCCTGCTTCTTTAACTTTATACTCAACCCTAGAGTTGTTGCTGGTGTCCTTGATGTGTATAAATATTTCAGACTATGTCTTGCTCTATTCTAGACTCGGTAGAACACCTGATAATCACTTCATCCAGTGTCAGAAACAAGTTGGTCTACGTATTTCTCAAGTTTATCCCAGTTAGTTTTATAAATAATAATCATTGACAAGTACTTTAGTAGATTAAAAAAAAATCAAAACCACTATCTTTTTCACAAAGGAATGTAATCTTAGGAGGGTTCTTGATTTGTGAAGTCATGGATCCCCTGAGTTCATCTCCGGAGCTAGTATAATAGATGCTATTTATTGTTTTACAGACTGGATCAATTTCTTAGAAACTCTAAGTTCAAACCCAAAGACTATGGCTATAAGTTAATTATTCCCTTAAGCCTTATTATTAACCTGTCCATGTATACTTGGTGTGTTCATTGTCCTTTATGGCAGAATCGACTGGAGAATGACTTTTTTTTTTTTTTTTTCGAGACAGGGTTTCTCTGTGTAGCTTTGCGCCTTTCCTGGAGCTCACTTGGTAGCCCAGGCTGGCCTCGAACTCACAGAGATCCGCCTGGCTCTGCCTCCCGAGTGCTGGGATTAAAGGCGTGCACCACCACCGCCCGGCTTGGAGAATGACTTTTAAAGGCACATGAGATTGATAACAGAGTATCTCTTTGGATATATAGAAGGAGATAGATATATCTCCCCATTGGAAGTTCTGCCTAGCCAAATGCTATTATGAGTAACAAATCAACTTCCTTTGTGTTTGGCCTATTATAGACTCCAGAAAATGTATTTTTTTAGTCAGTGTGATTTTATAAAAATTTACCATGGTCTCTTTTTAAACAAAATTTAAATTAGCCTACAAATTATTTTTGTTATTATTAATTTTAATCAGACATACTACTATTTTATTTAATCAAAATTAAATTCTATAATTTCCCCCATCTCTTCCCTCCCTTCAACCTTTGCTTGGTCAGCCCTACAATCAATATGTATGGAAGTAACACTTAACAGAAGCTATCATTTATAATCACTTAGTCTGGAATAGGGAGATGTCTCAGTAAATAAGGCACTTATCACACAAGCCAGAGGACCATGGTTCAGCTCCCCAGTAACTACATAAATACATGGCAGGTGTAATGGGAAAAATAGCAGAACTTAATCCTTCTCTACTCACAATTTATTGAGAAGAACATAAATTTTATTTATTTATTTACATATATATACGGTTTTTCGAGATAGGGTTTCTCTGTGTAGTTTTGGTGCCTGTCCTGGATCTTGCTCTGTAGATCTCACAGAGGTCTGCCTGGCTCTGCCCCATGAGTGCTGGGATTAAAGGCGTGTGCCACCACCACCTGACTTTCATAAAATAGTTTTTAAAACTAAATAAACTCATGGAAGTTATTTTTTTATAATAAACTTTGTGGTCAATCTAGCTTGTAAACATGAAAATAAAAGGGAGCTTTGGTTAAATAGTTATTTAAACATTTGTTCCACATGCAACAAAATTTGGAACATTTAGACCATGAATAACACTCAGAAATGTCTAGCTGAATATGTTTCATCAAAAACATTAAAAATATTTGCAGTTATTATGATCCACCTCATTTTATGCCTTTCATCCCTGTGTTTTCTTGGACATAAGGTTCCTCTGGAGAAGAGAAGAGGAGTACAGTTTAAAACACAAGAGGAAAAACATACTAATAACTTAAGAGCACAACATGATATGACTGCAGTTCATGTCAGCCCATGATATGTATGTATCTATTTATAGTGTTTATTTTTTGAAAGTGTTATACATGTATATAAATTATCATGATCATGTGACCCACGCTGCCTCATTCCAGCTCTGTCTAGCTCAAAAACATATCCCCATCTATCTTTCTCTTAACTTCATGTCTTTATTTATTGATAACCCACTAGATCCAACTAGCACTACCATATATTCATGTGTTTGGGGTATTCCATCAAGGCATGAGTAACTTACAATGGCTGCCATCTCAAATAAAAAAGATCCTCTCTCCCTCAGAAGGCACTAACAGTTATATCCTCACTGGTTTGGGCATTTGGAGCTTTAAGTTGAATTGCTAACCAGTCTTATTAATTAAAAAAAAAAAAAAAAAAACTCAGAGCCAGATATTGGGCTGAATATCACCACAGGAAGCCTGCCCACTTTCATGCTTCCTTTGATCTTTTGGAGGTCTTATGCAGGTAACCACAAAGGCTATGAGTGCATGTGAGTTAGAGCAATAGATGTCCAGAAACCAGCATTTCACATCATTTTTCTTCATCCTCTGATTTTTACATTCTTTCCACTTCCTCTTCTGGGTTTTTCCCTGATAATTTGTGGGGGTCTGGTGTCCCTTTACTTGATGACTCTGGTAGTTAGGGGAAAAGAGTAGTGGGAGCCCAGTGTTCATGCCAGAGCTGGGCTAATGGCCTAATGAATAGTTTTTTTTTATAAAGCAAGGTAATAGTTTGAGGGCTACAAGCATAAAGGAATCATAAATGTATGACAGGAAAATGTTAAGTAATCTGATTTGATCAATATACATTATATTCACGTGTTAAATAATCACAATGCATCATATAGATATATACAAGTATGTGTCACAAAGAAAACAATTATATGTAAAAGGTCTTACCATAGTTACAAGTAAAGTTTCTGAACAAATTTTCTTATGTATGACTTCTGATGATGTTTTCATAATGTGGACTTTAATCTTCAGTTTCATAAAAGACTTGACTACTTGGGTTTGTTGACCAGAACTATCTCAAATTACATACAGAAAAAGTTATTATAACTAAAGTAGGTTCCCATTCTTTAAATGCCAAAGCTAAGTTTGTAAATGGTGCAGCCTCATTTTATAAAGTTCTCACAGTTTCAGCCAATAAATTTTTATTAGGTATTTGTTGACTTTTATATCTCCATGTTTTCATCCCAGAGTGCTGTAATGATTTTGGAAATGGAGCCTGTTTTTTTTTCTCAGTTTCTATTTTTTTCTGCATATAGAAAATGGCCGTAAGGAAGGATGAGAACTTTTTCAGATATTTGGTTTTCATTTAGTCCGTGACAGCTATAATCTATTCACTTATGTCTAAGTAATGCTATAGTTTTACTGGAAACTTTAGCGCAATCTTACTTAAGATGATTCTTTTGAGTTTATTGTTGTTGGTTGTTTGGTGTGTTTGATTTGGCTCATAAGCAGTAGTCACAAATGATTAATGTTGTTGATCACAATGTTTTAGAAATATTATTTTGGGGTACAGGTCACAGACATAAAATTGTAATTTTGAATGATAGTCAATAGTAATATACTAGCACTGCTAGGAATTAAATAATGACCTCAATATATGCTTCATTTTAAGATTTTATTCCTATATTAAAATTTTCTGCTTTTGTATCTACATTTTTAAAGGTTAATTTATTTTTGTTTACTGTACATGAATGTTTTGTCTGAATGTATGCATGAGCACCACATGCAGGCTTCATGCCCACAGAAGCCATAAAAGGGCATAAGATCCCCTGGAAGTGGAATCATAAATGATTGTGAGCTGTCATATCGGTGCTAGGAATCAAATCTCTACAAAGATCAGCAAGTGCCATCTCCCCATCACCACTTATTTAATTTTTTGACTTAGGCTTTTCTTCAAACATTTTTACTGTGACTTCTACCTTTATTTCATGATGTTTAGGGATATTTCATTTCTATTTCTTAAAGAACTTTTCCTTTTATTCATGTTGTATATTATTTACACTACAATTTGATTACAGAAATAGTCAAACTAAGTTTAAATAGAAGTTTTTGTCATATATATATATATATATAAAACTTGTTGAAGACACATCTGTAATAGATTGTTCCACATTCATTGCCAAACTCTAACTATAATCTACCTTAAATCTACTCTGTAACATTCTTATTCATGTCACTTCTCATTCATTTCAGTAGATTCTTACATACACAGTATCATCAGTATTATATCTAAACTGCTTCCTGATATTTCATTTAAATCAGGGAAGGAAAATTGTGAGCACAATTAACAATGAATCATTCAGCCCTCTCTGGTCCTGTCACTCAGCCTAGTGACAGAAAAGTGACCGTGCTTCCTCAGCCCTGTACCCCTGATGATGAATGTCAATCCCGTTTCTTCCTTCTGTTCCTGTCAATGTAAGATACAAGCTAGCATCATCAAAAAAGAGAGACAATAGAAAACAAATATAACAATTATTAGTCGAGTTCTTATGGTGAGAGTTTTTGCATTTTAGAAATTTGGAAGATTTTTAGATGATAGATTGTAGATGTAACCAACCGTCTTATTAAAATAAGAAACACAGAACCAATGTAAAAGAGAAAGCCAAGAGGTCAGAGCTCAGAGCTAAAACCATACCTCCTGCAGTGCTCCTAGCTTCCCTGAAAGAGAGCTACTTCCTGTGTCTGTCTTTAAATTGTCTTTCTGTTCTGCCTTCTCATTGGTTGTAAACCCAAACACATGACTGCCTGTAAGTACCGCCCTCCAGGTCTTAAAGGCGTATGTCTCCAATGCTGGCTGTATCCCTGAACACACAGAAATCTACCTAGCTCTTCTACCAAATGCTGGGATTAAAGGCGTCCGCCGCTGCCACCACCACGCTCTTGCTATGGCTCTAATAGCTCTGACCCCCGGGGCAACTTTATTTATTAACATACAATGAAAATCACACTTCAGTACAAATAAAATACCACCATAATAGATAGATAGAACAAAATTTTCTTGGAAGAGTCTAAAATATTTTTCATCATCTCAATTTACAGTTATTATTCAAAATATATTGTATACAATAAATAAATTAACTGGTAATAATTATTGTTTCATTTTATTTTCTCTAACCATTAAAACTTAAATTCATTTTCAGTTGATTTATTAATCATTACACAGAATATATTTATATAAAAATCATTATTTATTCAAAATTGAAATTAAATGTGTATATTACATTCATATTTGCTAAATCTAGAGATGATGTGTTTATCTAAGTTATTCTTTTATTAATAAAAACTCGGGAGTCAGATATTGGGATGCAAACCTGATAGATCAAGAAAGCAGCTGAGAAACCACGAGCTGACTCTTTTTCTTCACCTTCCCAGATCTAAAAGACCCAGATATCTCTCTAAGTCCCTCCTTATCTCCTAACATATCTCTCTATTTTGCCCTCCGAAATCTCTATGGCTATTTCCTGTCAGCCTTTGATTCAAGGATTAACTTTATTAGCAGTCTTGGATTGTCAGTGAAAACAAATATCCCATAACATAATGATGTTCAGAAGCAGAGAATACTTTCTTTGACTGAAGGCTAAGGAAAGCATTAAGCCACAAGCGTCTTTAATAGAACCCAAGAGAGAAAAAGCCTGCCCCGAGGAATTCTGGGAAACTTAATGAGCAGTTCTGAGAGAAGAGTGTTGAAAATTTGTTCTACACATTGCTGGAGGTAGGTGAATATGGAGGGTTAATTTCTTATCATGTAGGCCAATGGAAAATTGGAGCTTTTTTGAGTCACAAAGCCCTAGAATGCTGTGGGCTCATTCTTTCAAATATATTGAGTACTCATCTTTCTTCCCTGTATTTATTTACTCAACCATGAATTGCTTTTTCTGGACCTGTTCATGCAAATGTCTCATTGAATGTGGTCATTGCATGTGTACAGGTACAAAAGTTAAGGATATTGCCTAAGATTGTCTACTTGGCCAGTGACAGATGGAGAATAAAAATCTGTGCCACTCTGAAATCCAAGTTCTATTGGTAAAACAAGGTGAGGATGGGAGAAGTAGATGGACTTCACATTCCTGTAGTACTTGTCATATCCTACTGATTCATATAAACATAGACTTATAACTCTTGCATAGAACATAGAGTTCTGTGTATTTCAATATATATAAACAGTATATAATGTTTAAATCAGATTGCACACAATTATCTCTTTAGATGTTTATCATTTCTTTTGTTATTTTATTTTTGATATTATATTATTACAACAACATTTCTTCCTTTCTTTTTCTTCCTTCAAACTCTTCCATATATATATATCTTCCCACTTTCTCTCAAATTCATGGCTTCTTTTATTCATTAATTGTTTTGCATTTGTCAACATTCTCAATTTTTGATATACAGTCTCTAGCTTTTTGATATACATAGAGCTAGTGCTGAGGATATAGATTTAACATATTGAAAACCCCAAATTCAATGTTCAGGATTGGATATAGCACCTCACTGTGCAATAGCATGCCAGAACTACCCTTACATACATCTAGGAATGATTTCAAGAGTCAAGCTTGTGACTTAATTAAAATCTGGAAAAATGACAAATAAAATCATACTCTCATGCATATCTTTTAAGGATAGTTCATCAATAATAGTTTGATTAAAGATTTTCCTTTTCATTTAAGATATTTAAAAGTAGTCTACATAGCTGTAAGTAGACTCCTTGTAATAAACCTAAAGAGAGAGTAGGAAAAGCTTAGATTATATTCATATAAATTCCCACATTAAAAGAGTTAAAATGCTTTTTTATGCTTCTGTTTATTTACTAGTCAATGGAATAGACTGGAGCAAAGTCTCTTTTAGGCACTGAATTTACTGAATATCTTTTTTGCCTTTACCATGAGGCATTTTCTTGCTTGAAATATAAATAGATGAAGTTTTGAGATGTTTCTCAGGAATGCTAAACTTGAAGGAGGAAGCTAACAACAGTAACTCCATTTGGTGTATCAAATGTCACCCTGCTGTGAAGTGAGTACTCTATAAATTGGTGACAGAATAAAAGAAAGTTGTTTGTTCAAAGAGAACACCATATGTCCAGTATAAGCTGAACTCTTTCTTTTTTATTTAAGAAAATTTTTATTCATTTTGTGTACTAACCACAGATTCCCCTCTCATCCTTTCTCCCTCTACCCCTGCCCCCAGCCTTTCTCCTCCTTGAGCCCCCATCCCCTCCTCTGAAAGAGTAAGGCCTCCCATGAGGAGACAGCAAAGCCTGGTACATTCAGTTGAGGCAGGACCAAACCCCTTCTGCCTTGCAAGGCATCTCACCATAGGTGATAGAGGAAGACTTTATGGGGTTAGTGAGAAACTGGATGCTAGGAAAATTCCCAGGAATCCACAATGACGACCTCAGATAAGACTACTTTCAATAGTAGAGAGGGTGCCTGAACTGGCTGACCCCGGTAATCAGATTGATAAATAACCTAATTGCTATCATAGAGCCTTCATCCAGAAACTGATGGAAGTAGATGCAGAAATCCACAACCATGCACCAGGCCAAGCGCTGGGAAATCCAATAGAAGAGAGGGAAGAGGGATTATATGAGCAAGGGGGGTTAAGATCATGATGGGGAAATCTACAGAGACAACTGAACCAATCTCTTGGGAACTAATGAACTTTAGACAGACAATAGTGGAGTCTGCATGGGACCAGACTAGGCCCTCTGCATAAGGGTGACAGTTGTGTAGCCTGGTCCGTTTGAGGGGCCCCTGGCAGTGGGGTCGGGATCAATCCCTAGTGCATGAGCTGAACTCTTATTTAGTTCAATAGTGATGAGATCTGTGCTGCACCAATAAACTGTAGAAGCAAATTTATTCTCTAATTGTAATTATTAACTAATAACCTGTTTACAGCCTCATTTTGTTTTTTAAAAGGTCCCTCTAAACTCTTTCCTAGTAGAACAGATCTTGGTTCTTCTGGAATTTCTACTCTACCCTGGAAGAAGCAACTTTTGCTTAGTATATTGCCTGAGACTTTTCAGAAAACAAACTCACTTAGTATCTGGTCTCATGGAGAGAACAAATTTAGATTATTTGCAAAACAGAGTTCTAAATTAAAAATAATTTCTGAGACATATATTTCTGTACTGTTCCTGTGTAATATGTATAACAATAAATGAAAAGGGTATTGTTTAAAAATGAGAGGTCATTTTCACATACTACAATGTAAAACATCTTCCAACTAAAAAAAAAAGATGTTTCCAAGACCAGCTTCTATCTCATGGATTCTAACCTTGTCAAAGTGCTTTTCCAGGCATGTGTCTTCTTCAGATTTCATACATACATGCCTTTGATGTGGACTATTTTCCTTCCTGTGTGCCTTGGCAAATATATGCTATGGGTTAAAATCTGCTTTGAATTCTAGATTTTGTTTTCAGAATGGGGATTTTTATGGGATCACTTTATGCTCAGTATTATTTAAGACAGTTCAGAACTTAAGTTCAGATTCTAGACATTTTAAACCTAGTATCTTTAAATTATCTCTAGGACTTGTCTCTAAAATGTCTCATTTGACCTCAAGTTTTAACTAAATATATCGAATATCAAATTTCACTTTCCAGCTCTAACATCCCAGGATGTGGTCCAAAACTGATGCAGTATTTCCAAGAGACAGACTTCTCTTTTTACAGCCAGCTGTAGAATTCAGTCTGTGTTAGCCCTTGCACGATGGAGAAAATAGCTTCAATATTGGAAACTTGCAGAACGCTTCTTCTGAAATCCCTCCTTCTTTAGTATGGTTGATATCAAGTTCATAAGAGCAAGTCAGAATTGTAAGAGTTCTGTGCACATCAGCAATATTTCTAGTCTACTTGGTTAACCCAGTTAGATCAAATCTGAAAGAATGTCAAGTTGTTTTGGAAGAAAACAAATAGGTGTCCATGATCCCATATTTCTTGTGAATTGAAGAGTTTTGTTGCTATTTGTGAACCTCTATAAAATAATTTGTAAGCATTCGGTGACAGGATTTGGGTTTCCAGTTCCATAGCTGTACTTCTTAAAGGGAAATGTTATCATATAATATCATGAGATATAAGAGGGAAGTTTTAATTTTCAAAGAACAAGGCATACACCTACCTACATCTGACTACATACATTGCTTCCTTTAGGAATAGCAGACTTTTTGCTTTTCGAGTTCTAGAGGTCATTTTTTCCCTTAAAACCTATACTTTTCATATGAAAATAATTTTGAATACAGTCTACATACACAGATGACTATAATCATCCTATTTTTGTTGTACTAATCTTCTTCATATTTCACTGTTAAAGCATCCTCTGTCATTGTATTTTCCTTTGTTAATTGTCACCTAGGTAATAATGCTACTGTAGCATTGCATTGATTTTAATGGAAAGCAGCATTCTCAGTTCACCTTGTGACCCCAGTTTTATAATATAATACAATATTTTTTTAACTTATTGTGAAAAATACTATGCAATGTTTGAGTCATTTGAGTTCAACTCAAAATGTGTTTGGAGACACTCCATTAAGATGAGCCTGATTGCATCCTTACATAAAATCATGAGCTCAAGATGCCTTCCTGATTATGAAATGTCTGGATGGGAAGGTTCCAAGATTATTACATATTTATCTTTCAGTTACAATGGCAAGGAGACACGACTTACACTTACTTCACAGCAAAAACTGTCCAAACCAGCCTAGTTTCCTGATATATCTTTAGAAATAAAATCCTAATTAAGTGGCCTGGTCTAATTCAAGACTTAATTGAACTAAAGAAAGTTTCAGTCAATTGTAGATCTATATCGGGACGAAAGATGAAAGCTTTTCCAGAAGCTTGTCACTCAAACTGCTGCAGTGATTTAACAAACCAGATACTTTCAAACTATTATAAAAGAAAACTAGATAATGCCTGGCATTGATCTGATGGTAAATGTAGTCTGTGTTGGTTTTAAGGCATACCTGACACTGGGAGAATTATTACCACAGAGTGCCTCGGTACTGATTCAGTACATGAATCTCCAATAGTCACTTTAAACAGGGGCATAGCATTGCCTTCCATTATCCACCATGATCAGTAAACACTTCCCAAAGGCTCAAGGGGTACTTGTGAACACCTTTGCTAGGCTTGAATTACCTGTTTTCCACTTACAGTCATTTTTGAAACAGAACCTCAGTGACAGATGATGCTCTCAGCAAGGCACAAATATTTTAGCTACTGTTATGATGACAGATATTACATTCCTACAGGAATCCCTGAACACCCTTGTTTTGCTTCATGAGAATAATAAGCACCCTTTTCCTGCTGAGTGTTATGAATTTAAGTTTCCAGAAACAAAGCCATACTCATATTAATGATTCTACAGGGTTGATGGACAGAAAGGAACTTCACTATCTCTCAGAATTGGAATGCTATAAATCCAGATTCAAATTATCCTGGGGTGTCTTACTCCCTGTAATTGTCAATCATTGTCCACCTCTGTATATGACTTAATATACTTTTCTCCTCTCATGTAAAATGTCTTGCAATGTATTAACAAGACCATTATCTTCTACTAACCCAGAGATAGAATCTGAGACTTATAACAGAGACTTCTCTCTTTGCTATAACATGTCTGATGTTTCCACCAGTATATTCGAAAAAAATACTTAAGTTGTGATTTTCTTTGTTCTTTCACTGTAAAAATTTCATGAAAGCATCTTGTGGTGGTGCTGTGTTCCCCCAAAATATTGTGTACCTTAATAAAGGTCAGAGAACATAAAAGCCACTAGATACTTAAGATAGGCAGTGATAGCACACACCTTTAATCCTAGCATTCCAGAGGCAGAAATCCACGTGTTTAAAGATACAGCCACGCATGGTGAGTCACGCCTTTAATCTCAGAAAGCGAGCCTTTAATCCCAGGGAGTGGTGGTAGAAAGCAGAAAGGTATATAAGGCGTGAGGACCAGAAACTAGAAGCATTTGGCTGGTTAAGCATTTGGCTGGTTAAGCTTTCAGGCTTTCAAGCTGCAGTTCAGCTGAGACCCATTCTGGATGAGGACTCAGAGGCCTCCAGTCTGAGGAAACAAGAAAAGCTGAGGATCCAGCGAGGTGAGACTCCCTAAGATTCCTGCTAGAGCATCTCCATGCTCAAACATGTTCTTTGGTGATCCCAGACAATGATAACTCATATTAGGCCCAAGGATTAATTATATCTTATATCCTTGGAGCTGAAAGCTGTGTTTCCCACAAGTAAGGTTTAATTGCATTTATCAATGAGGAAAATTTCATTAGCAAATACTAAAATAATTGCATAATACAAGACACTTATATTTATAGACTTGCATTTTTAGAAGAACATGGATTTAACATTAAAATCCAAACTTCTACTAGAGATCCACTAAGAACTAATGAAGCGTGCTTAAGAGGAAATAAAGGAAATGTTACTTGAAGCCAAAGGATGGTTACCATTCACACCATTATACTGATTCAACAGTTAATTGGCTTATTACCATTAGTGTAATGGATAAATTGTTTTGGACCACTGTCCCCTGGGCATGGTGTTGTCCACTGTCTTCTTGAACCATCAGGAGCTCTGACTATCAAGAGGAAACCTATGTAAGATTCGTCCATTAATTTTTCGTCATGGGGTGGGGGTTCCTCATGAGGCCACATTCACTCCTAAGGATTTATAGATCGAAACTAATTATTAGCAGAGAGGGTCTATGGAGGCCAGTCTCTTTCCATCATTTACATCCTGGGAGGAAGAACTCACAAGGACTCACCCAAGTGAAATGGCTAAAGGTGGATGTCAACTTGAACACAACTGGAATGACTAAAACCAAAATGGCTGTGCACATCTGTGAGGGACTTCATCTTAATTAAATCTTCTGAAGTGGGAAGACCCTCTTTTGAAGTGGGATTATTTCATCTTACAGCTTGAAGTCCATCATCCAGGGAAATAAGGGCAGGATGTGAAGGCCATCTGGCTGAGACCTCTGTCACCTGACTGATTGCCAAAGGTTGATTGGGCTGATCTGGCTGGCTAGGTGAGTGTTCCCTTCCAACTTTCACCACTCCATGTGCATCCATCCTGAGGCTAGACTCTTCAGAGAAAGTTGAAGAGGATGACTTTCTCTAAAGAGAGGAGGACTGTTCACAGGTATATATATGAATAGCTGTCCTCCCCAGCTAGAACCTCCGAACAAGTTCTTAAGACCCACTTGTAGCCCAGATTTTAAGGGGGAAGATAACCATTTAATCCTGCTCTTTTGAGGTGGGCAGATCCACCTTTAATCTGGACCACGCATTCTGTGGGAACCCTATATAAAGGTCATGGAAGAATGAAGTTTGCTTCCTCTTTGCCTGTTTGCTTTTACTCGTGCTATCCAGTCCATTCTTTCTGTGGCATGAGAACCTACTTCTTCAGGATTCTGGCTTATTCTAAAGACTAGCTGAAGTTTCCAAACTTGTGGATTGGATTCTTGGACCTTCTGTTGATAGACAGCTATTATTGAACTAACTAGACTTGATCCAGTAAACTATTCTAATAACCCCATTTATATATACATATATACATATATACTTACAAATATATATCTACACATTCACACACACACACACACACATATATATATATATATATGTTCATATTCTTCTAGATAACCCTGACTCACACAATAAGCAAGAGGAGGAAATAAAGGGAGAGGAAAACATGATCTGAATATACAGTATGTAAAAATTATTTTCAATAACAAAAAAGAAAAACCTACAGTTATATGGGGAGGAGATTCATTTTTTTTTCAGCCATGTAGCTGTCTATAAGTTGCCCAAGTTTCTTTAAGTCTCTCTTCACCTTTACTCTGGTAAGTGATACAAACTAAACCCATTGTTTCATAAGACTTTACTCACATGAGATAATTTATTTGTTGCTGATATTAGGGCATGAGATAAGTAGAGATTTGTGCATGTATCCATATAAACAATTCACATAAGCCTGGAGTTTTTCCTCAAAAACTTTCTATGCTGTAGAGATAAAGATTGCTAATAGGGAGGGGGAAATGGAAACTGCAAAATCATTTTAGTAGAATATTTACTGAAAGTTTATATAAAGTACCAGAATAACTCAAATATTTAAGGATTTGAATTCCTTAGAATAAGACTTAAGGAAAATAGTGTTAGATACTAGTGAACCTCTAAAGTTGATGCTTAGTTTTTTTTTTTTTTTAATGTTTCTAATTGTCATAGAATTACATCACTTTCCCATCTCCCTCTCCTCCCCTAGCTTCTTCCAATCTCCTTCTCTCAAATGCCTTCCATGGCCCTGCTCTCTGACTATTGGTGTGTGTGTGTGTGTGTGTGTGTGTGTGTGTGTGTGTGTGTGTGTACATGTGTGCACAAAATTTGTATAAATACAACCTGCTGGGTCAATTTTTGTTGTTTGGTGAAATGGTTTAAAGACTGTAAACCCAATAAGGTTTTATCCCTGGGAGAGGCTAACTCTTTCTCCATTAGAGGCCTCTAGTTTTTTGCCCAAGAGTCAGGCTCTGTGAAAATTTCCCCCTTCAACTTTCCTATGCTCATTGATGTTGCTGTGGTTTGGTGTTGTTTATGCGGCCAATTTTAGGAGAGACTGTTGCACAGATTTCATTGTATTCTGGCTCTTACAACCTTTCTGCCCCCTCTTCTGCTCTACCATTATCCAAGAAAACTCACAAAGTTCTGAGCCACCAGCATTTGAAATGCATCAGTATATTCACTCAATTGCCTCAAACTCTAATTTACCTTCAGAAAACCTGAGTACATAAAAAGTCTGCTTCAATGTGAAAATAGACAGACTTCCAGCAGACCCATATCAGAAAGAGAACAATACCTTCTTTTCAAATGAATAACTGAGACATAGAGAAGAATTTCATTCTTCCATCCATAGCAACTCATGGAAAAACCCAGTGTTAGTAATGTCACTTGCTACTAATTTGATTCTAAAAGTAATATCTAGTAAACTCTAGAGTAAATGAATCTTAAAGTCCTGATACTTTTTCCTACTAATACAAATGTACTTTGCATTTCTTGGTTTTAACAATGACAGTTTATTAGTATAAAGTAAGATTTATCTCTTTGTGCTATGTGAGTTTTAAAACAACCCTTGCCCTGAGGATAAGCCATCAAATATACTTTCTAATGGATTTGAATATTGTTAATTTTTTATTTGACTGAAATTATAGAAGACAATAGACAGAGACAGAATTAAAATAAGAAGGCACCTATTCGAGATATGAATTTTGAATTTAATGTGAAAGTTAAGAATAAGTAATGAGGCATGTTGGCTAGTATTAGTTGTTTCTAACAGATTATGCGGGGGGACTTATTGGGTCTTTTTTGGTTGGTTGTGAAATAATTGGCCTCAATGATATTCTTTTTATGTTGCCATTCACTAGGAAAGTGCCAGGCTTTGGAACTTTCCATAAGAGCCACAGTAACACTAGAGAAGACTCCTAATGCAGTATTACCTTCAGAGTTGCACATTGTATCCCATCAGTAATGTTTTAGTCCAAAGTTGATTTTGAAAACATAGCTGGCAGGATCTGAAAAGTGCTGTGCCTGCACTTTAAAACTGTGCTTCTTTGAAACTGCTGCATAAATACAGATAAACTTTATATCCATCGTTTAATGTTGGCTAACTATACAGAGAAGGGGTGTTTAAAAGCCCAACAGTTCCCATGTTCCAGTTTGGGCTACAGAATTTCTCCTAGGGTAAACAGAAATAATTACAGTAATTATTGTTCAGACCCTCTGGCAGCAAAACACATGTTTGTTTGGAGCACTGAATGTTCAAAAGGATGCTTGAAAATGAATGGCCCTACCTGAACCACTCTTTCATAAGAGAGGGAATAATATATCTGTGGCAAGATTTTTACAAGCCTGCAGCAGCCCTTCTTGCCCATGTAAATAGTTTTACCACTCAAGTGCTGAGTCATTTCTTTTTCCAACAATCTCTTCTCAATAAGCAAAACAAAACAATACTAAGGCAATTCATGGAGCTTGCTCATTAGAGTGTCTTTGATTAGCATTTGAGACTTTACAGGTCAAACATGCTACACTCTGGGTCTGGTATCAAATTAGCCCAAATTGAGAAGTCTCCTACACCCCAACTTTATTTGATTGTGGAATTCAGAATTTGAAGGACTATTAAACACTCTGTAAAATGTTCACAGCAGATCAGCATAAAGCCATAGAGTGCAGGTGTTTCGGTAATTGGGAAAGTGCTCTGTGCTCAATGGCCCCTCAAATTCATCCTCTTCTCCAGTGCTCCTTTGGGTTTCACAATGCGGTTCAGGAAACCCAAGTGCTGACTGTACTTTTCTGCAAATTCAGGCTTCTCTGTCTGTGTAAATTCAAGAGATAAGTTATGCTTGCTCCTCTAAACTTTACTTAAGGAGCTGGTATTCCTGTCAGGAAAGTAGGTAACAGTTTCTTGTTACATGTCTGTTTAAAAACTAAGGATTTTAGACTCATGAAACATCCACATATGAGGAATTTCAGAATATGCATTATGTATAACATGTTAAAAATGTTGCAAGTCCCTTTATTTCTGAAACCAGCTTACAGCTATTCGCTAATAGTATTTACAGAGAAATCCATAGATTACTTCAAATAATATCAGTGCATGATTTTCCTCAACACTCAGTTGCTTCACATAGAATGTATCAGATCTCTGAACACTATTCTTAATTTTTGATAATATGAAAAATGTGCTGATATAAAGTGTAAAGGGTCCAGGAATGAAGAAGGCACCTTGCACCCTTACCAGGTACCCTATTCATTCTTTTGTGTGCACTCTTTGGTAGTATAGCATTTTTGAGAGCCATGGTCTCTGGTTGCCAGGAGAGATGTCTGTGTATCACACTTTGATGAAGTCCATAATTGGCTGCGTTGGCAGATGTTCATTCCTTTTCCAGTTTCAGATTAGTATGAAAAAAGCTGAGCAAAGTGACCCAGATGCACTTGTTCATCTGAGGACCCGACACCTTGAATAAACCAAAGACCTTCTCCTTCCCAGAGAAAAAACTTTCTCTTGGAAGATGCCTCAGTCTCCATTATAAAGATTCTGACTCTCAAATTAACCTTTTTTTTTTGTAATAGGGCCGTTAGCATAACCGATTTCATGATGGAAGTATCATTCAAGTCATGAAACTCAACACATAGACAGCATCACCTGCCAAAACAAAAACAAAGATTAATCCATCAAATCCATAATTTTTGGAAATTCTCTAAATATACCTAACCTTGATTTTTGGCTTCTACACTTCTGCTTCTGGGTAACTGTTCTTGTTAACTGAAGTATATCAACACAGAATGCAGTTTTTGTGCTTAAAAGTCCACCCTTAGAAAGGCTTGGTGCTATACTGGTATCCCAAACATCTAGAGTCACTAGCTAGCTAATGAAGACTTTCTATTGGCTTAAATCATGTCCAGGCAGTCTTCTCTGGTGGACACTCCATAATAGATTTCTTTAGTGCGGGTTTATGATGCTTAATAATTCAGAATGTAGATAATGCTACATGATAGAGAAGATGCACTGTAGATCTTCTCTGTGTCCCGTTCTAGAGAACAAGAAAAAATCTGACTCTGCCTTTTATTTGTTCTGTGGATCACTAAGTGTAAAATTACAGAAGAATTGGAAATTGTATTAAGCTAAAAAATGAAGGTATTTTTAATTATCACTAGTATTACTAAGACAGATTTCCCAGAGATGATATTCATTGAATGTAGCTAAAACTGGACAAGACCAGTCCTAAGAACACTGAGTTCTGTATATCAGTTATTAACTATGAAACATGGAAGTCTATATTTTGTAAGCAATAATTTTCTATAAGTAGTAATTTTCTTGTAAGTAGTAATTTTCTAGTGACTGGCAAGTATCTCTTATTTTTAGTTGATAAATTACAGTGAATTTACCTGAATTTATGTGCTGAGAAATAATTATGCAAACCAAGATATATAAGTGAGAAACACTTCAGGTTATACATAAATAACCTTCAGTGGGTTTAAGACAATGTGCAGCCAAATGATAATATTGGGGTTGGTGTTAAAATATAGTAACCTTTAAAGGGCATAAATGGAAAACAATTGATCTTACAGTAACAATTCTTACAAATTACATCTGTAAAAAAAATTTAAAAGACGAAATTAATGGATCAGAAGATTTTTCTCACAGTAAGTTGAATCCAGATATGCTTCATCTGGTTCAAGAGTCAGATTCGTGTGTGTGTGTGTGTGTGTTTTCTATTTTCTGGAAAACTATTCAAAAATTGAATGTATGAAAGAAGATTACAAATGAAAAGTACCATATAAATTAATTGTTTTGTGAATATAAAATATAACTAAAACTGTTCTGTTAAATGTGGGGTTTTACGTGAAAAGTTATTTTTAATGTTAGTTTAAATTGGTAATAAATACTTTTTTAGGTGTGGCTGTGGGCTGTGTAAGGTTTGGGTCAACAACAGAATACACAGATGAGGATGGCCCCATCCAATTATATAATCTAATGTTTATAATGTATTTTAAACTGTTTTCCAGAGATTTGTGTGTGTGTGTAGTTATACACCTTAGTTTGTGTACATATACTTCACTGTGTTCACACAATTCAGTTGTTGATAACAAAAGATTTTGAAAACCAAGTTAAAATATGCCTACATAAATAATTGAAGAAGTTGTAAATAATTGGATAGTCAATAAATACAGCAAACTGGAATGAGTCCTTTACTAAAGCTGTTTCTATTTTTAAATTTTTGTAATATTTATTCTACCATAAATTTACAGATACACACAGAGAAATACATAATAAATAATAAGATGGGTTGTGTATGGATACTATTATTGTAAGATTGCTGAAATTTTAATTAACAGAAGTAATATATTTTTAGAAGAAGCACACATGTGTATGCAGAGATGTCACTATAGAATAAAAGCATAGAGGAGAGGAATAAAAGGTTTGACTCATCTAAAATAAATCAGGAAAGAGGGAACACACATAATAAAAAGTAAAGGGAAGAAATGGAAAACTAAGAGAGTGGACAAACCAATATACATTAATTCATACAGTAACTAAAGCAGGCCAACTGCACTCCATAAATAGAAGAAATAGATATTTTAAAAACTTTCTTCATTAGTTAACTTATTTTTATAAAGTTCAATCCAGCAATATGCTATTAAAAATTAAACTAGAAGAAATAGACAAGAATGCTATGTATAAAAAAGGACCTCTTTATACATAAGAAAACTAGTATGGCTCATTACTATTTTAAACAATATAGACTTCAAGACAATCAAAATAACCAAAACTAAAGTTTAAATTTTTATGAACATGAAATTTTAATTAAGCAAGAAGCTGTGAAGAATCTTAAATGCATCCAATAATACATTTAAAATAATTTCAGGGAAAAATACTACCAGAAATAAGAGAGAGATAAATAAATAGGTAGAGGTTTTAATTTCTCTGAGCAATTGACAGGAAGCAAAGGAAATAACAGTGTCTTAGTTGGTGTTACTATTGTGATGTATCACCATGACCAAGGCAACTTCAAGAGGAAATGATTTGGCTTATGCTTTGATACCATGTTCATCACAAAGGAAGTCAGGACAGGAACTCAAACAAGGTAGATATTTGGAGCTGATGCAGAAGCAATGCTTACTGGTTTGTTCTATATGGCTTGCCCAGTCTACTTTTTTACAGCACCCAGGACCACTAGCGGTTTGGTGGCCTCACCCACAACAGGCTAGGCTTTAGTCCATGGATCACTACTTAAGAAACTTCCCTGCTAGCTGGTTGTGGCTTGATCTTATGGAGGCATTTTCTCAAGTGAAGCTCTCCTCTATGATGACTCCAGCTTGTTTCAATGTGACATAAAGCTATGCAGTGCAAACAATATTTATTTGAAAGACACTGGCAACGTGGACACTTCTAGTCATTGTACCACACGTTCAGAACATTCATTTTTAAGTGAACACAGATGAAAATGGTAAGTATATCAAAGCTTACTAACATTCAAAGGATCCAAATCATTTGAAAGGGCATTTTCTGACTATCTTACCACAGCAATTTTGGAGTATACATTAAAAATAATGATATGAGTCTGGGTTACTTCATTCAGGATGATTTTTCTAGTTCCATCCACTTGCCTGCAAATTTCATGATGTCACTGTTTTTTACTGTTGAATAGTACTCCATTGTGTATAAGTACCACATTTTCTTTATCCATTCTAGGTTATTGAGGGGCATCTAGGTTATTTCCAGGTTCTGGCTGTTACGAATAATGCTGCTATGAACATAGTTGAGCATGTGTCCTTGTGGTATGATTGAGCATTCCTTGGATATATGCCCAAGAGTTGTATAGCTAGGTCCTGAGGTAGATTGATTCCCAATTTTTGGAGAAACTGCCATACTGATTTCCAAAGTGGCTGTACAAGTTTTCACTCCCACCAACAGTGTAGAAGTGTTCCCCTTGCTCCATATCCTCTCCAACATAAGCTGTCTTCAGTGTAAGATGGTGTCTCAGAACCATTTTGGTTTGCAGTTCCCTAATGACTAAGGATGTTGAGCAGTTCCATAAATGTCTCTTGGCCATTTGAGCTTCTTCTGTTGAGAATTCTCTGTTTAGCTCTGTAGTCCATTTTTTAAACTGGATTGGTGGGTATTTTGATGTCAGGTTTCTTGAATTCTTTATGTATTCTGGAGATCAGCCCCCTGTCAGATGTGGGGTTGGTAAAGATATTTTCCCATTCTGTAGGCTGTCATTTTGTCTTTTTTTTTTTTTTTTTTTTTTTTTTTTTGGTTTTTTGAGACAGGGTTTCTCTGCATAGCTTTGCGCCTTTTCCTGGAGCTCACTTGGTAGCCCAGGCTGGCCTCAAACTCAGAGATCTACCTGGCTCTGCCTCCCGAGTGCTGGGATTAAAGCCATGCGCCACCACCGCCCGTCGTCATTTTGTCTTATTGACTATGTCTTTGCCTTACAGAAGCTTCTCAGTCTCAGAAGGCCCCATTTATGAATTGTTGCTCTCAGTATCTGTGCTACTGGTGTTATATTTAGGAAGTGGTTTCCTGTGCCAATTCATTCAAGATTGCTTCCTACTTTCTCTTCTATCAGGTTCAGTGTTTTGTGCATGGTGATAGATATGGATCTAATATAATCTTCTACTTGTTGACATCCAGTTATGCCATCCCCATTTGTTGAAGATGCTTTCTGTTTTCCATTGTACAGTTTTGACTTCTTTGTCAAAAATCAGGTGTTCATAGGTATGCAGGTTAATGTCAGAGTCTTCAATTGGAAGGACAAACATGGTATGAACTCACTCATAAGTGGATACTACATGTAAAGCAAAGGATAACCAGAATATAACCCATAGCTCCAGAGAAGCTAGATAAGAAAGAGGACCCAAAGAGGGACTCATGGATTACCCTGGGAAGGAGAAATAGATGATATCTCCATGAATAAACTTGGGATGGGGGGCAATTGAGGGTAAGGGGTGGGGAAAGAGACATAAGAGAATGGAATGGTCGAACTGGAACAGGGATGCAGTGGGAAAACAATGAAAGAGTGTAGTAGGGTCCTTGCTGTTGTTCCCTTTGGGGTGGGGGCCAAGTAGGCACAGAGTCAAACCACACAGACACCAAGAGAATGCTGAAACAACAAGCTCAGTTTATTCAGGAAGAGGCAAGCCTTATATACCCTCCACCCCTACCTGGGGGAAGGTCTGATGAATATGCATCAGCTGGTGTGACATCGCTGCCTCTCATTGGTCCAGGTCATCTCCAGATCATGTTTCAGCTGTTGTTGCTAAGACCATCAGGCAGACCCAGGCTGGCTCTCAGAAAGCATCTTTTTTACTTGGTTGGGCCATCTGGGCCCTCAAGCCAGTTAGGGATGAGTCATCCCACAATGATAGAGGAAGATTTCATGGGGATAGGGAGAAACTGGGTGCTTGGGAAGTTCCCAGGAATCCGCAAGGATGACCTCAGCTTAGACTACTAGCAATAGTGGAGAGGGTGCCTGAACTAGCTTACCCCAGTAATTAGATCAGTGAATACCCTAACTGTCATCATAGAGTCTTTCTTCAGTAACTGATGGAAGCAGATGCAGAGATCCTAAGGCAAACACCAGAACCAGCTCCAGCAGTCCACTTGAAGAGAGAAAAGAGGGATTCTATGAGCAAGGGGCATCAAGATCATGATAGGGAAACCTACAGAGACAACCAAACCAAGCTAGTAGGAACTCCTGAAATATAGACCAACACCTGTGGAACCTCCACGGGACTGGACTAGGCCCTCTGCATAATTGAGGCAATCGTGTACCTTGATCTGCTTAAAGGGCCTCCTGGCAGTGGGATGCTGTGGGATGTTCTGTATGGCAAATGTGTTGCTCTGATTGGTCAATAAATAAAACACTGATTGGCCCATGGCTAGGCAGGAAGTATAGGCGGGACTAACAGAGAGGAGAAAAGAAAGAACAGGAAGGCAGAAGGAGTCACTGCCAGCTGCCACCAGGACACACAGCATGTGAAGATGCCGGTAAGCCATGAGCCACGTGGCAAGGTATAGATTTGTAGATATGGGTTAATTTAAGATACAAGAACAGTTAGCAAGAAGACTGCCATGGCCAAATAGTTTGTAATCAATATAAGTCTCTGTGTTTACTTGGTTGGGCCTGAGGGGCTGTGGGACTGGCAAGTGACAAAGATTTGTCCTGACTGTGGGCAAGGCAGGAAAACTCTAGCTACAGTGGGATCAGGATCCATCCCAGGAACATGAGCTGACTTTTTGGAGCCCACTACCTATGATGGGATACCTTGCACAGACTTGAAGCAGGGGAAGGGGCTTGGACCTGCCTCTACTGAATGTACCAGGCTCTGCTAATTCTCCATGGGAGACCTTGTCTTCTTGTAGAAGGGAATGGGGTGTGGGTTGGGGGGATGCTGGAGGGGTGGGAGGAGGGAAGAGGGGGATTGTAATTGGTACATAAAATGAATTAAAAAAATTCTTAATAAAAATAAAAATAAGAAATAAAATGTATGGAAAAATACTCAAAGATTTGAAAATTAGTCAATGTTTATCTAAATTATACTGACCAAAGAAGAAAGTCCTAGGGAAACTAACATGCTTTATATTGAATGACTTCGAAACGCGTATGTGAGAGAAGCTTAAAACTGGTTATCTAACTTTATATCTTGAAAATTAGAGCAACAAGCTGAAAGGCAATTCAACAGAATGGAGGTAAAATAAAGATTTAAGAAAAACAAAACATAACTGAATAAAAAGAAAAATATACAATGTTAAATATTAGCAGAAAGAAATTTGAAAAGATTAATAGCAGCAAAACAGATTAAGCAATTAGAAACAAAATAATTTACAAATATAAAGAATATAAGAGGGGGATTACTAAAATCTTTGTGTCTATTAGTTCAAAAAATTACATGAAATGGAAAAAATCCTTGCAGAACTCAAAGTGGCGTATCAAGATATAAAATGTAATATATGTGAAGATAACATGCAAAATTAAAAAGTAGTGTTTTCACTATAAAAATAACTAAATAAAATAATGTTAGGAGGTATAAATTATCACCTATAGAAATCATATGCCATCCAGAAATTATAAACAAGGGGATGGAAAGATGGTCCAGTAGCTAAGAGCAATGACTGTTATTCCAGAAGACCAGTACTAATCCTCAACACCAATATGGTGACTCACAGCCATCTGAAACTCCACTTACAGGGGCCTGATGCCTGTCCAGCCTAGCTGGTACTGCATGAACTGATTCATAGAAATACATGAAGTCTAAACAGCCACATGCATAAAATTGATTTAATTTTTTAAAGTTATAAACAAATATATGGCCTTTTAAAATTTTAATTTCTGCATGTAATTATCTGCAAATTCTTTGTACCTACCTGCGCATATGTGTGTGAAAGCTTGTCTCTGTGTGTGGCATGTTTTAGCTGAATTATACATATTGTCATAGATATAAAATTGGCCACTGATGGTGCTTTGTCTCCCTGAATTCACCTGTTTTGTGATGTTGCAAGCACTCTTGTCCATTGATAATTGCACCCTCTTGCTGCATCCTTGTATTTATACAAGTGCCTCATCATAGTCAATGAGATATTGAGCAAAATGATGAGAAAAGAAAGCTGGAAATCAATATGGATTGGTTCTTCCCTTTCTCATGGCTACTGGCATCTCTGTTAGTATTGTTATATTGGGGGCTGGTCAAAGACAGGTTGTTGTCACTTTAATTACTAATGCTGAGACTCAGTCATAAAGACGGTCCCAGAACAAACAGCCCATCCACTGAAATATGAACTAAATAATCGTTATAAACTACCAAGTTTGGGGATGTTCTGTTATTTAGCAACAATATAAAATATGAGTCTAAAACTATGATAACTCTTTCTGATAGACATTGCAGACTAATTTTTCACTGGTCGACCTTTCTTGATGATATCTCCATTTGATAACCATAGAGATAACACTGATTTATTGTGATTACTCCTCATTTGGTTCCTCTTTTACCATAAACTTATTTTCAATTTTTCCCTTAGTTCATTTAATGTAAATAAATGTAACTTGACACAAAAGGTGATTTTTATACTGCCAATTAAATAGTCATATCAAGGTTTGGATAAGTGTCCCTCAAAGGTTTGTGTATTGAAAGATTGGTATCTAGTGGTGCCTTTAGGAGGTGGTAGAAACACTGAGAGTTTGGGAGCATTGGGAAGTTTCCTAGTCCAGAGTTTGAAGGGGACACTGGGTCCCTTTCCTCTTCTCCTTCTGCTCTATTTGTACTTCTGCAATAAGGTGAAGGAATTGCTCCTCCAGGTGTTCTTTGTTGTGATATGCTGCCTCATCCCAGATGCCAAACCAGCAGAGCATATAGTTCATAGACTGAAATCCCCAAATGTGTGAGTCAAATAACTCTTTTCTCCTTATAACCCTGATGTTACAGGGATGGAAGGCTGACCAACACAGTTCATTTGCATTTTCCATGGCATCAACATGCCCTGTTTTATTTTTCTTGCTGCTTTCTTTCGATTTTCTTATGTTTGTCTCTTGCCATAGTTTCAGCAGTCAACGTGACACAAACTGAGTGTCATCTGAGAAGAAGAAACCTACATTCAGGAATTGTCTCCATCGGATTGCCTTGCAAATGTGTCTGTGAGGTGTTTTCTTAATTGCTAATTGATGTGGAAAGCTCAGCCCACTAGGAGCAGTAAAATCCATAAGTAGATGAGCCTGCTGCACAATATATGGTAGCTGAGTGATCCAGGGAGGTAAGCCAGTAAGCAGAACCCCTTCATGGTCTCTGCCTCAGGTCCTGCCTGCAGGTTCCTGCTTGAGGTCCTGTTGTGGCTTCCCTTGATGATGGGGTAGTTAGTGTGCTGTGACCTGTAAGCCAGATAAACTGTTGCCTCCCCAAGTTTATTTTGGCCAGAGTATTTTATCCTGGCAACAGAAAACAAATTAGCACACCATGCTTTCTGTTTCTCCCTCATCAATTTTTTTATTGTAATTTTTAAAACGAGCATGATTTAGAAATCATGGCACTAACATAGAAGTTCAGTATTACTCAAATTATTCAAACAGTACGCAAGTGTTACATAACAAAAGGTAATTTACTGATGTATTATTTTACTTTTTATGTATTATCAATAGAAAAAACTCACATAAATAAACAACCAAACAGAAAAAAAAAATGACGTACTCCTTAGAAAACCCAGAAAATGGACATTAGGAAAGGGAAATAGAATAGATAGTCATGGATTGGTGGAGGACGGGTATGTGGAACAAGGAAGAGCAGATGGGGAAGGGAAAGGGGCACAAGGGAGGAGACACAGAGAGAAATAGCTAAAATTAAGGGCCAGTTGAAAACCTAAAAATGTAGAAGCTTCCTAAAATATATACATGTATGAAGACAATATAAATGATACCATCAAATAAAGGGGAAGAAAGAGTCCTAGGTTACCATCTCTTGTCATCAGTGAGGATTTCAGTACTGAGATTGGGTACATCTAATTGTCTTGTTGGTCAAAGGGGTCACATGGGTACCACAAACAACCCAGGCTGTGGCCAAGACTATAGGTTTCTCTGCATAAACTGACACCAAGTTCCCATTGCTGATGACAACACGTATATAACCGATCAAATGTGGAGAAGTGGAGCTGCTATCTATATAGAGCCTTTAGCCCTGCTGTTTAGTGCTCTTGGTACCTACCAAGTTAGTTTACACTCTACCAAAGGAGAATCATAAACACCAATCAGCTACAAACCCTTTGACTGAAAATAGTGTGCTGCCTGCAAGATATGCTAGGGCATTGGTGGAACAAAGCTTGTGGGTGTAACCAATCAATATCTGATTTGACTTAAGACTTGCCCCAAGAGATGAAACAGTGCTTGAGTGGCCAAGAACCAGAGACTAGATAGTCCAGAGACGTAGGGCAAAAACAAAAACTATTGTTGAAAAAAATAAAGATGAAAAAGATGTAGCAATAAAACATTTCCTGATGATATTCAGCTATTCTCATAGATCAGTGCCTTGTTCAATCATCATCAGAAAAACTTCCTTCTGCAGCTGATAGAAACAAATATGGAGGCCTACAGCCAGACATTATACAGAGAATGAGAGACCTTGGAACACTCTGCTTTATCTTCAGTCAAATCCCTGCCTTCAGAGCTCAAGGAAGCCCTCAGAAAAGGAGACAGGAAGAGTGTAAAACCCAGAAAGTGTGGAGGACACCAAGTAATCAAAGCCCTCTTAAACAAACATGATCAAAACCCGTATGAACTCACGGGGCTGAGGCAAAATGCACAGGACCTGCATAGGGCTGCTCCAGGTCTTCTGTGTATATGTTATGGCTTTCAGTTTACTATTTTTATGGAATTCCTGAGTGTGCAAATGAGTGGGCCTCTGATTCTTGTGCCTTCTCTTGAGTTCTTTTACTTCTATTTGTTTGTTTTACACCTGATCTTAGCCAAAAGGCCGAGAAGCGATTATTTGTTTGTTTTATCCAACTTTGATGTATTAGTTTTTATCTATTTTATTTTATTTTATTATTATCTCTTTTTTTTGGTTTTTTGAGACAATACTGTTTATTATGTCATGGGACACAGAAAGGAGTGAATCCAGACAGGAGCAGAGGTAAGGAAGTACCGAAAGGAGTAGAGTGAGGGAAAATTGTAATAAGGATATGTTATTTGAGAAAAAAAATCTATTTTCAATAAAATGAAAAAAAATCTTTTTAAAAATGAGAATTTAAACAAATCCTTAAGCCAAAATTTTAGAATTTGCTAATCTATTTGGATCTAATTATATGTTATTTTAGTAAATTTGTTCCTATGTTTTTCTGTTTATCTCACTGTAATAAATGTATATTTATTATTTTCTCACTCACTGGTTTTCTCTTTTGCTTTTCCTAACATGCTATTTAACTGAACAACTTTTATGTGTCAATCACTTTCTCAGATGAAAGCATTTTAAGATTTTATGTCTGTAAAGTTCTTAATGTTGAAGTCTAGTAGTCACCAAATCTATATGAATGTATGGATTCATTCATTGTTGAATCCAATGTGCACAAACTTCATTCTTAGAAATATTGGTGTCCTGGCATAGTAATGCTATCCAGTAAAAGGATTTTCCTTTATTCCTAAAGGAAACACATATGCTACTGGAATGTTTCATAATTAATCCATATTGGCTAGATTTTCTTCTACTGCAAGTAATGTCAATTTAAATTCAAACCTCAGACCATATGAGTAAAGGCCTAATCCTCAAAAGAAAAATTCATGTATTTCTCCCTCATATGGAATGTGCATATGCGACTGTTTTCCTGGTGGAATCTGTTTATTATAAGGAGAATGTTTCTCAGCCTGAGATGGTTTCTAAGATTCTGGTTCCTTCTTATAGTGCTTTTTTTGTGGGTGTTCTCTCTCTCTCTCTCCCCACCCTTCCTCCTTCCCTCTCCATCCAGTCCAAAAGTTGAGCCTACAGCCTAATACTCGCTAGGCAAGTATTTCGTGACTAATCTGTCTTTTACCCAATTAATCTCAGTTTTAAATTCTTCTCAAGGCATAAGTTATAGTGTTCCATTTATCTCAGGTCTCATAAGTTATGTAAAAATCATTTGCATCCCAGAAAAGCCTAGCATTCACACCTACTTACCACTATGACACCCACTTAACTTTTGGGGTAGTTAGAGGCCCATGGGGTTCTTCACTGCCTTGGAAATTCAGCAAAGGCCTGAAGTTTATGATTGTAAGTTATCCCATATTTGTATATTTGAGTCCATAGGAGGATTTCAGGATGTTTATTTTGTCATCCTGGTAGTAACGTTACTTTAGCTCCCACAGCATTTATTATTTTATAAAATATTTTCTCAAGTGTAAGAGCCACACATAGAGTGATAAAACACGGCATATGCCTAATTTTTCAGCATACACCTCCTTTACCACTGTCTGGCATTTTCATCAGCAAGTTTAGGTTAACAAAGATTATATTGCCTATAAAGTTATTCCCCCAGATTTTAGAGAAACCTGGAAACTACTTGGTTTCAGGAAAGGAAAGAAGAAGAGAACAGCACTGGGCCAGGAAATACAGTACCCCAGCAAATGCCACTTCCTGTGAACCTGCTTTGTGGTGGGGGAAAAAAAGAAAACCTGTACTGCTGTGAAAAAAGCCCCTGTAATTTTCAAAGCTCCTTCATTTGGGTGAGTATTGTCCTTCTGAGTCTTTGCTCTGAGTCATCTCTCTCGTCAGAACAAAACAAGCATTCAGTCTGGCCCCTGCTATATTTTAAATGACTCAATTTGTTAAAAATTATTGTGCTGACAGGTTTGATTGGTTGAGAATGCTGACACACAGACAATCCAGCCGTTTCCCTTAACCCACTAGCTCATGTGGTTTGCTGCAAACACTGCAGTATCACCTGCTTCCTTCTGCATGCCCATTAAAAATGCAAATAAACCTTGCTCTACTTTGACGTCAGTGGTTATGGGGTGTGCATTTTTTTTTTTTTTTTGCTATCTTAGCTCTGCTCTAATTCCATTTAAAATGAGGGCCCTCAGAAAATCTAAGCTTTCTTGAATGAAATATTCCCCATCCACCCCAATATACAACATTTCCCACCTGCCCCGATATACAACTTGAGAGCTTTCTCAGCATCAGACAATGGGCACAAACCATCTCCTGCATAGACTTAGCAATGATTTGCTGTGAAAGAGTAATAAGGTAATTTGAACTCAAACATCCCTTTCTGAAATACTGTTAAAACAAAAATCCTTGTGAGTTTGGGGTTTCTTTGGCAATGTTATATTTTCAAGAAAATTTGAAGAACCCGAAAATCAGATGCAACTGTAAGTTTTTCATTGCTTTTTAAAATTGTGTGTGTGAGCCACAGCACACACGTGGAGGTCAGAGCACAACTTGTGGAAAACAGCTCAGTCCTTAAACCAAGCAGCTCCCGTTAATAGCACACAGGTCCTCAGGTTTGAGGGCAGGCTCCTTTACGTGCTGAGACACCCTGTGTTACTTTTAAAGAATAAAAAAAAAAGTAGAGAAAAATAATAAGGAATGCTAAAATATGAAGATTTATTCCCAAGTTGAATGCTTGGGCTTTAAAATATATAGTCCATACACAGTTCAAAGTTGTTTCCTAAACAAGGATATACATCAAGTTACGGGACTGTTTGACTAGGAGGTCAGCCCTGCTGTGTGTTGTATGTACATGTTTGTAGATGACAAGAGCATTCTTGCACCCTTAAATATATTGCAAGCAAGACTCCGTCAGTCTTTCTTTGAACAGAGGAGTCTCTTCCCCGTATTGTTCATGCTTCTACTTGAGTTTTAGTACAGAGGTCTTTGGCATATTTTTTCTTCTGAAGTCAAAACAATGTATTTAAATGCTGATGGTTATTATTTATCCACCATATGAGGATATAATAGTAGAAAGTTATTTAAAAATAATGTTCCTTCATTCCAATGTAAAGTAGTGTGGATCACATCACATCTGATAGTTTGAAACAAGTTCTTAAATATAGCTTAAGGACATACATACAATGATGAATCCATGTGTGGTATTTTTATGTATAGGGCTTAATTATTGATTTTGTATGATCAGACAAGCTGTTATATAGAGCTATTATGAGACAAATCATGTTTTGATGATGTCTAGTGAAAACTGAAGTTCAGAGACACAAATTAACCTAAAAATGGGCATACATCTGATCAATGTCACAGAAACTCAAAATATCCTCAAGAATCAATTGGACTCAATCAACAAAAGAATATCATCGATCATGTATTTCAGGGCATCATAAACTTATATAGACATGGACGTTGTCCAAGTGTATATTTGGTAGGTTAATAAGCTAAGTGCCAAGAAAGTTAAAGAAATGTATTAAAAATTAGTTGTCTAATGAGAATTAGAGTCAGAACTAAATCCAAGAATAATGGAAAAATCATCAAAATCTCTACTCTACATTGTGAAATTTCATACATTTTAGATGCTATTAAAGTAAATATCATATTATACTAAAAATTCAAAATCCATTAAAACAAAAGTCAAATTTAAATTATTAATTTGTGATTCACTTTATATCCAATATTGTATTGTTACTTTACAGAATGACAATAAGTTTATTATATTTGTAGATTAATATTTTACTAGTTCTATTTACGTTAAATAAAATTAGTCATTGTAGAGATAATGTTGAAAGCATATAGAGCTCTATAAAAGTTTAAAAATAAGAAAATGCAAACTAAATACACCTTTCTCTTCAAAACTCTCAAATTTTGAGATACAACCGATTGATAGACACGCATTTTAAAATTCAACTCTAGTCTGATATGTAAACTTCTATACCTGTTTATGTGTTCTAAACATCAGAAAATTTAGTATTGATGCTTCAAAATATAGATTTATCTATTAAGGACTTAAGATACCCTAATTACTATTTGTTTCTCTAATTAAATCTCAAAATTTTCATCTGTTCTTTACATTTTATGATTCTCATTACAATTAGTGAAAATGGTTTCAGTAATGCTGTAGAACTGAATTCTATAAGGAAATGGTACAGTGGGCAGTACTGAAGAAAATTTTCTGGAATGGCTTTATCATATTTAAAAGTCCTCATACATAGAGAAAAAAGATTGCTTTGTGAGAAACAGGCTTTGTGTGGCTTTTTTTTTTTTTTTTTTGACTATAGAAAAGTTTCATAGATAGGTAATGGTTCCCAGATCACTCAAAGTTTTCTGTGTGGATAAGCCTTATTAGACAAATGATTGAAGTCATCACCTCCTGCTCCTGGGGCCACTGCAACTGGGAATGCCATGTGGAATCCATCATAAAGCTATCTATCTAAAGGACATCAAGTACAAGAATGTGAATCTACCGATTCTTATACATATCAGATGAAGTCAAGTATTTGAAGTCTATAAATCAGACCTAAAATCTAAATTCAGCATTCTGTCTTTGTGCCATGTCTTTTCTATAATATGTAAAGTAGATACAATATTATTGTATTTATTGATAATATTCGACTAATACTATTAAATAGAAATGCTAACTTCTGAAAAATGTAATTCCATTTATATCAAGAGCCCATTAGTGGGGAATTGCTCACTAAGATAACATGAAAAGTGATGTGGAATGGGCAGATACAGTGGCAAATACCTTTAATCACAGCACTTAGAAGGCAGAGGCAAGGGAGCTCTCTTTGAGTTTGGGGTCAGTTTGATTTATATAGTAAGATCCAGGCCAGCAGCTCCATCCATATAGTTATACCCCATCTCAAGAAGGCAAAATACAAGAATGTACAATATGGAATTGATATAGTATCAATCAAATGCTCTTTAGAAACCTTATGTCTGAGTAGGATAGTATGTGCCTATAATCCCAGAACTCATGAGACAGAAAAGCAGGATGATCAGGAGTCAAAACCCTGGACCATAAAAAGCAAGCTCCAGTTCAGTAGCTTGGCTTACATGAAACCCTATTTTGAAAAATCAACAAAAAAAAAAAAAAAAGAAAATATATATAGGCAAAAAGTTCTGCTACAAAATTGTGACACAGTGCATTTTTCTTTCACTCAGGAGTTGTATCTTGATATGCATAGAGTGATAAAACAACATGGGATTTGACTTTGTATTTGGATCTTCAAATTTAACTTCTCACTCATAAATTGCCTATCACAGGAGTAGGGGTTTAGTCCCATGAGCAAGTATAACACGAATTGCTAAATGGTCTAATTTATAAAAACCCAGAGCCAGATAATGGGGTGAAAGCTGAAGGGTCAGAGAAACAGAACGAGCCATAGCCAACCCCACCTTACCAACTCCTCAGCCTCCATAGCAAGACTTCCTGGTTACTCACACTTTATATACCTTTCTGTGCCCTGCCATCTTCCTTCCACCCTAGTGCTGGATTAAAGGTGTGTGTGCTTTGCAAATACTTGGGGTAGCAAAGACATGAGATCTCAAGTGCTGGGATTAAAGGGGTGTGCCCCCACACCTGGCTCTGTTTCCAGTGTGGCCTTGAACTCACAGAGATCCAGATGGATCTCTTCCTCCTGAGTGATTGGATTAGGGGGTGTGCCACTACTGTCTTGCCTCTATGTCTAATCTAGTGGCTGGCTCTGTCCTCTGGTCCCCAGATATGTTTATTAGGTACAAAATGTATTGGGGTACACAGCATACCACCACAAGAAAGTGTTTGTCTTGTACATACAAGGCCCTGCGGTTCAAAACCCAGTAATCCAAAACAACCAACAATTTACTAAAAAAAGAATCTGCCTGACATTATTGCATTATTACAAGTATCCAAAATTATGAGTTATCCTCATTCCACACTGAAACAGTGACCAGCTTTTTACAACCATTATTTCAAGAATTTAAAATTTGACTTTTCTTCAATGGCTATGGGTTTATCTTCTCTAATACTCAGAGTACACATGCTGTTATACTGAAGGTTATATCACTCAAACAAACCTATAAGTTACTCATCAAACTCCACAGAGGAAGACTAAACTAACTCCTCAAAATGCAGTTTTAACTAAGCAGTGGCCTAAGAGTATTCAGAAATCAATCAAGTCCACTTTTGTATGCTTCTAATTATGGGATTTTTTTTTCTTCATTCCTGGTGCCTTTGAACTAAAAAAATTATGTACAATTGTTTTATGTGAAATAATTACCTTTCTAAAGAAACCAAATGAAAATTCTTGGGATAGACTAAACTGTAGATTACACTATTAACACTACTAAATATGATTTCAAAACAGCATTGAGTATGGATTTCAGAAAACTGTTTTTTTTTAGAGATGAACCACATACATATGCATGGTAGGAGTTATTTGAAATTCCATGAGGTAGAACAGAATGTTCTTGTGGATACTGAATGTTGTTTTGTTTGAAGCCACTCCAAATAACTATTGTGTAAAGAAGGGTATACAAATATATGCTGTTCTTTGACCATCTGTCATTCACCCCCCAAAATAAAAGTTGTAAAACAAGTTCATGAATTACTGATTAATGTATATTAGTGTCTTTTAAAGTTTCCATCTATGAAAACAAAATATTTTGAGGATAAAAGAATATTTTTTAAAAAAATAATTGGTATTTGTGGCTCTACTGCAGTTAGGGTCTGTGTTGATGTCCATGTTTCCTGTTGCCATCAAAGGTCATGCTGGTTCCAAGGGTCTGGGCCTCCACCTGGGCCATGTTGGTGTCCAAGGTGTCGCTGGGCTGTCCCGATCTGAGTGGCCTTCGCCACCACCTGAGTGACATCCAGATCCGGGCTGCTGCTGAGGACCATGTATGGGTCCATAGTCCTACTGAAGCTGGTGTCTGTGTTGAAGTCCATGGCCTATGTTGCCACTAAAGGCCACATGGAAGCCTGGGGTCTTAGCCGCTACCTGTGGCCTTGTTGATGTCTGGGGCCATGCTGCTTCCGGAGCCATCCTGATCTGGGTGGCCAGTGCTTCCACCTAAAGCCAGGATGTCGACCAAGCTGACCTCCTGCTGACCTGCTGCCTAGGGCCATGTCTCAGTCGTGGTCCAGCTGCATCTGGGGTCTGCTGAAATCTGCAGTCCAAGTGGCCAGTAGGGCCTACACGGAGGCCTGGGATCTCGGCCATAACCTGTGGCCTTGTTGGAATCTGTAGCCAAGGCCATACAGATCTGGGTGGCCTGTGCTACCACCTGGGGTCATGATGTTATTCAGGCCCAAGCTGCTATCAAGGGCCATGTCTGGGTCCATGGCCCTATACTGGCCAGGGTCTGGGTGGAGTATGTGGCTCCTGTTGCCACCGAGGGCTGTGTGGAAGCCCAGGGTCAGGCCAACCACCTTAGTCTAAGTTTATTTCTGAGGGCCATGATGCAGTCAGGCCCATGAAGATCTGAGTGCCCTGTGCTTCTACCCAATGCCATGGTGACATCTTGGCCTGAGCTACAGATGAGGGCCATGTGTCCCTACTGCAGCCAGGGTCTGTGCTGATGTCCAAGCGAGGCTCCTGTTACCATGGAAGACCATGCAGATACCCAAGGTCTGGGGCCATGCTGGTGTCCGAGGACCCCACTGCCACTGGGGCCATGCCAATCTCAGTGGAGGCACTGACACCTGGGACAATGGTGACATCCAGACCCAGCTGCTACATCCCACAGAACCCTGGGGTTGGGGCTTTAGCCTGAAACCTTGGTGGTGTCCAGGGGTCATGCTGCCTCCAGAACCATCCCAATCTGAGTGGCTAGTGCTTCCACCTGGAGCCAGGATGTCATCCAGGCCCAAGCTGCTGCCCAGGGGCATGTCTGGGTCCATGGTCCAGCTGCTGCTGGGGTCTATGTTGATGTTTCTGGTCCGTGTCACCTCAGGGGCCATAGGACCCATGCGTGATGAAATCAGAGGTCCATCCTGAGCAGGTCCCACCCTTTGCTAGCCCAGGGAAAGCTGGCCCTGCCTCTCCCTGGACACTGGAGCAGGAGAGCTGGCCTGGACCCTCACAAGAGAGCTGACCCCTGCTCTCAGGAGAGATGGCCCCACCCCTCACCACAGGTGAAGAGAACCAACCCTGATATGATGGCATGGGCCTATGGGAGCTGGCTCTGCCCCCTCACCTGAGGCAGGAGGCCCTGGTGGCCCAGAATGACCAGCTCACCTAGCACCCAGGCCCACAGCCAACCTTAACATCTACCCCATGAAGGACCTACTAGAGCTCGTAAGGGGATTGGTCCTGTGAAACAATTATCAGCAGGATCTCCGTGACTCCGGCCTTGAGATATCCCAGAGGAGTTCTGGTGAGGATCCAGTGATGACGGTGTAAGAGAAACCAGAGGCCTTTAACTAGACCAGTGACTCATTGCTGTGAACATCTGCCACTAAAGCTGATTAGACAAAGGGTATATACTGTGTGACACACCGTTCCTAACGCCACCAGGATGAAGGAAGAGTTGTTGAAGAGGTGGGAAGGGAGAAACAAAGAGGTGTTTGGGGGGTTTTGTTTTTTATTTTATTGGTTTGGTTTGTTCTTGGTTTTATGTGTTTGTTTGCTTTGTTTGTTTTAGTTTGATTCTTTATAATTTTCTTTTGGGGAGGCTATGCAGGGGTGAGGGGAAGATACATGGGGGAGCAAGAGGTGAACTGAATTAGGGTACATGATGTGATGTTCCCAAAGAATCAATAAAGAAATTATTTTTAAAAAAATAAATAAAATAAAAAATAAGAATTGATTTTAATATAAGTAAACAGCTTTACATGAATGACTCCATAGAATTAAAAGCAATCACTGTAGAATTGCATGAACAGTAGAAATTAAAAAAATTCAAAATCTATTGAAGAATAAAAAATTATATATATATATATATAATGATTTTCAAATCATTCAGTTCCTGTAACTTTTTTTAATCCCAAGCTGTTAATTGGTTCTGTTGAAAATAACAAAATCTTTTTTGGAAAGGTACTAAATTGCATTCTCAAACACAACAATGTTAGGCATCACTGTGTGTTATTCTTTATCATGACATTCTCTATCTTTTATGTTGATTTTCTGCCTAAAGCCATTCTCTGTTTATATCTTCACTTATTTCCTGGGAATGTGAAGACGGATAAAAACTTTAGATAACAAACAATGGGAACCAACACACAACAATCTTAAGCGTTGACTCTCCTCATGTATGGCTTAACACATTCAATTCCCCCACCAGCCTTTTCCCGTACATGCATTGTAAGCTTTTATCGTGAAACTCCATTCACTATCCTCTGCCCCTTCTCAACCACAGTACTTGACTATAAAGATGTTGCGATCCATAATGCCCTTTGTTCTCACTATGCCATTCATTTTCTTTCATGACTTGGCCATTTTTAATTTCCATGTTCCTGTGTATCTATAGTTTGTGAATTTTATCCTTTTGTCTTTCAAAGCCATGTTTTTCAAAGTCTCATCAATAATTGTGAAATTAAAAATTGTTAGGTTTAAGAAACACCCCAAAACTATAGTTGAAGCACATGGTAAACATGCAACCATGTAAATTTTACCAGCTAAATGTAGTCCCTTGCTATTTAGAAGGGCACCTAGGAATTTCAGAATGTGAATGCCCTGTGGGCAATGTTGACTGGACTCAACTGGAGCCTATCTGACAAAATACTTTCCAAAAACAATTAAAATAAATCAATTACATTGCCTGTTCTGAGTATAGTATTTTCAGTCATGGACATAATAAAATTTCCAAGGGTGTTAAAGAAAAAGTAGGAAGAATCTTTTTGAGGCATAAATCTTTCTGTGGCATGCTTAGTCTCTCAGAGATCACGAATTGCTGCAGGATAGAGCAATCACGCTGGCAAACACTGGCAACAGCTTTAATTTTCTAGTTAGAATTCTTTGTGGGTGGGCAGGTCAATCATTGCCATTTAAATCCCCACACCTGCGCATCTTCACAGTTTGGCTCGCTGACAAATTTAAAAACAAAAGAAAACAAGCTTTTCCTCCAGAAAAACACAGCCCTTGAAATGATGAGTGACAAACTCAACAATGGCCAGGGCTGTTTGTAGTGTTCTCATTTTTTCCATCTTTTGAAGAGAGATTTGTGTTTACTGTGGGCAGGTGCACCGTGCCTTTGCATACTGATGAGTTCTCAGGTGCCTTGTCATTGAACTTGAGAAAGCAAAGCTTGCAAAATGGAGGAAAGCATTTCGGGGAAACTGCTGCAGATTGCAACCACCTGCTCTCAGCCTGGCCCCATGAGTGCTGGGAGAGTGCTGCCTGGTTTCTCAGAAAGCAGACTGACAGCGCTCTCCCTCACAGAATATCAATGGTTTGAAGTGTTCTTAAACCTCTCTGAATTTCACTACCAACATCTCTCAAGAGAAATGGAATAGGGTGACAGACTGAGATGGGGGGCACATCAGTGGGGACACAAACAGTAATGAAAGTTTTCAATTATATTAACGACTCAGGTTAACCAAATGCATAGGAGAGAGCAGGATCCGGGATGGCACACACCTCTAGTTCTACCCTACTGTGGAACCCCCAGAGACAACTTCAACCAACAACCTTGAGATCATCCTGGTCAGCAAGCCAAGACCCCACTTGTAAAATAATTAAAATAAAAATATTTGAAAGATTAACCAAGAATTTACAGTGACGATTTTCTCCCATGAGCATTGTAGATTGTTTGAGTTATTATTACTGAACTGACAGCTCCATGGAGATAGGAATATGTTCCCATTGTTCACTTGATTTACAGTATTTAAAAATTGTTCTGCCCATGGGAGATATTTTGTAGAATATATGAGGGCACATACTCTGAGCTTATGTGATTATTCAGAAATGTTTTCTTCTCTGTTCTTTTCAATGGCAACTTCCTTGCTTTTGTCCTCAGTAACCTGTGAAGATCGAAACAAGCTCTTATGGCACATGCCTGATAGTTTCCCAAACAACACATTTACTGGATGCCCAGGCACTTATAGCTTCTTATTTTTATAAATAAATGAACTGTGCCACAAGGATTTAACAAAGGTCATTTAGCTGTAAACACAGATTTAAGTTTTAAACCACTATGGGTGTTGATATTTTTAGTTCACGTAAACCATTTTATGTGAGTCTATTGTTACTTTGTTCATCTCTTCGACCAGAGCATTTTTTGGATCCACTTTTAATTCTTGCCTGGTCTGTACTAGCTGTTTGTTCACTTATATTTAATTACTTCCATAAAACCGGAGCATATGACCTTCCTGCTAGATCAGTGATTCCCAACCCTCCTAATGCTGCGACCCTTTAATACACTTCCTCATGCCAGTCTTTGTCTCTTCTGCTACTGCTGGCATGAGGCTTATCTTCCCTGTATAGAGGAAAATAATGAAGTAAAAGGTGAAAACATCTTTCTTCAAAATTCACTATAAGCCAGGAGTAAACCAGTCTAGGAGTCACTTTTTAGTACAAATGTAATCCCTTACAGGAACCTATATGAAGTAACTGTTTTTGTTTTCTTTTGTGTTTGCCAAGTAATATTTATTCCACTTATTTCAAGACAACTACACTAAGGGCCTGTATTATTTCATTACATAATATTTTACATTTACACATGTTGTTACATCAAACAGACACAGTGAGTTGAATTTTTTTTTAATTTAATTGAAAATTTATTTTTGCTGGTTGAAAATGGTAGTTCATTATCTGGGCACCACAGAACTGAGTATGTAAGTTACAATTAGAAGAATTATTGAGTAATGTGTATCTGCTTGAGAGGGTGGGCAGGTGATTCCTCACCTTCAATGGTATGCACATTGTCTTTTTGTAGCTGATCTAAGGCATATTTCCTTGACAAGATTTTCAAGTGTGCAGTTCCCACACCATTGCTTGCACCAAAATTATCTGGAGGCCCATTAAAATGAAGACTGTTTGGCCCTAAAACCAGAGACTGATTCAGTAGACATGACATAGAGCTCTAGAGATTGATTTCTGACAAGTTCCCAGGTGAGAATAACACTGATATTCTGGAAATACTTTTGGGACCCACAGGTTGAGATTGCAAATGTGTGTTAGTGTGTGTGTGTGTGTGTGTGTGTGTGTGTGTGTGTGTTCTCACCTATATTGTGATTCTTTATCATATGTTTATTTATCATTACTTCCCTTTTATCATTCTGATCATTATATTCAGTTTCATGGGCTAGTATCAATAATCCTTTGCATTTTCCAAATTTCAATACATTATTTGATGAAGTATAAAACCAGAGTAAATATATAATTCATTATCCAACCCAAGAAAATTTGTCTTTTAAAAAATCTACTTTAAAGTATTGCATTGAAATTTTTATGGGAATTGCTTTAAATATGTAGATTGCTTGTAGTAGGATGGGTATTTTCACAATATCAACCTGGGAGGTCTTTTGATCTTCTCATGTCTTCTCCAATTTCCTTTTTCAGTGACACAATGTTTTCATTGTATATGTCACTTAACTGTTAATATTTACTCCAATAATTTTTGAGTCTATTGTGAACAGAATTGTTTCCCAGATTGTTTTTTCTCTGTATGCTTACCTTTTGTGTATAGGATGGCTGCTAATTTTTTTCTGGGTTAATTTGTATCATTCTACTTTGCTGAGTATGAATATCAGCTTTAGAAGATTTCTGGTAGAGTCTTTAGGATGATTTATGCATATAATCATTTCAATTGCAAATAAGGATACTTTTATTCCTTCTTTTCTTGTTTAACTCCACTTGGTTTCCGTCATTTATCTTATTGCTCTAGTTAAGACCTGCAGAACTATACTGAATAGGAGGCTGGAGAGTGGACATCCTTATCTTGTTTCTGATTTCAGTTTAAATGCTTCAAGTATTTTTTTTCCCATTTAGCAAGATGTTGGTTGTGGGCTTGCTGTTTGTTGCTGTTACTATATTGATATAGCTCTTCTGTTTACATAGGTACTTCAGGACTTTTGTCATGAAGGGATGTTGGATTTTTGTTAGAGGCCTTACCTGACTCTAATGAGATAATCATATGGTTTATGCCTTTGAGATTTTAGTGGCACACATGTCATAGAGTGAGCAATCACTTTCCTAATGGATTTCCTAAAGCCTATTCCAAGAGCTGAAACTCATACTTAACATATCACCAGGTCCAAGAACCTGTGGTTCAGTGTATCTGGATTTATGTTGAGGTCTTTTGTCCACTTGAACTTAAGTTTTGTGCAGGGTGATAGATACAGATCTTTTTGCATTCTTCTACAGGCTGACATCAAGTTATACCAGCACCATTTGTTGAAGATGCTTTCTTTATTCTTTGGCCTCTTTGTCAAATATCAGATGTCCATAGTTATATAGATTTAGGGCTAGGTTCTTGGTATACAGGTCTTTCACTTGCTTGGTTATAGTTACTTGTGGGGGACCTGCCTCCACTTTACCCTGAGTACTCTTGAGGAGAGAGGGTTAGAAAATATCAGATAGAATGATAGGCCTAGTTGATGAGACGAAAAACAGAAGCACAGAATAGCTTTGGGAGGACCTGGGTCAATATCCAATGGTTCAGAACTTCATTCAAAAGGGCTTTTTATAACAATGCCAAGGGGCGAGGCAAAAGACCTCCCCCTTGCTAGATGCAGCCAAGTGCAGATCCTTCCAAATACCTTGTAGCCATGCTCATGATCAAACTATCACCGTATGCAACCCTGCTGGGTAAAGCAAGCTCATATTCTCTGACCTTAAGTAATTTGGGCCTCCACAGTTACCTTATGATATTTTATATTATTTGTAGTTATTGTGAAGGGTGTTATTTCCCTGATTTCTTTCTCAGCCTGTTTATTATTTGTGTATAAGAAGACTACTGTTTTTGGTTTTGGTTTTCGTTTTTTTCTTTTTACTTAATCTTATATCCAGCCACTTTGCTAAAGGTGTTTATCAGCTGTATGTGTTCCCTGGTAGAATTTTTTGGGTTGCTTATGTATCATATTATCTGCAAGTAATGATACTTTAAACTCTTCCTTTCCAATTCATATTCCCTTGATTTCAAGTACTGTATTGAATAGATATGGAGAAAGTAGACAACCTTGTCTTGTTCCTGATTTTGGTGGAATTGCTTTGAGTTTCTCTCCATTTAATTTGATGTTGGCAATTGGCTTAATATATATTGCTTTTTATTATGTTTCAGTATGTCCCTCTTGTATCCCTGATCTCTTCAGGACTTTTATCATGAAGGGGTGTTGGACTTTGTCAAAGAATTTTTCAGCATCTAATGAAATGATCATGTGGATTTTTTCTTTCAGTTTTTTGACTACTATACCCAGCAAAACTGTCAACCATCATAGATGGAGAAACAAAATATTTCATGACAAAGTCAATTTAAAAAATATCTATCGACAAATTCAGCTAAACAGAGGGAAAGTCCAACCCAAGGAAGTTAACTACACCTATGGAAACATAGACAATAGGTAGTATCACACCAACAAAACAAAAAGAAGGGAAACACACACGCACACGTGCAAAACCACCACCACCACCACCACCACCACCACCACCACCACCAAATAAGAACAGCAACAACAAAATAACAGGAATTAACAATCAATGGTCATCAATATCCTTTAGTATCAATTGACTCAATTCACCACTAAAAAAATACAGGTTAATAGAATGGATATGAAAACAGGATCCATCCTTCTGTTGCACACAAGAAACATACTTCAACATCAAAAATAAACATTACCTCAGAGTAAAGGGTTGGTAAAGATTTTCCAATCAAATGAACATAAGAAGTAGGCTGGTGTAGCTATCCTAATAACTAACAAAATAGATTTCAAACCAAAATTAATTAAAAGAGATGAAGAAGGAGAAATCTATCATGATGATATCTCAATTTTGAACATCTATGCTCCAAATGTAAGGGCACCCACATTTGTAAAATAAATTTTACTAAAGCTTAAATCATGCCTCGAATCCCACACAATAATGATGGGTGAATGTCTTTCTATATGCTGTAAAAATATGTTGCTCTGATTGGTTGATAAATAAAGGCATTTGGCCTATGGCAAGGCAGCTTATAGGCAGGTGGAAAATCCAAATAGATAGACAGGAAGAGAAGGGAGAGGAAAAAGCAGACACCAGCCACCACCAAAGGAACAACATGCCAGCAGACCAGTGAGCCATGGCCACATGGCAACTTACAGATTAATAGAAATGGGCTAACTTAAGATATAACAACTAGATAGCAAGAAGCCTGTGATGGCCATAATTTAAAAATAATATTAGCCTGTGTGTGTTTATTTGGGTCTGAGTGGCTGCAGGACCAGTGGGTGAGAGAGATTTGTCTTGGCCATGGGCCAGGTGGGACACAAGAAAACTTTAGTTACACAATAATAATGGAAGACTTTAACATTCCACTCTCACAAATGGACAGATCATCCAGACAGAAACTAAACAAAGAAATAACAGAACAAACAGACATTATGATTCAAATCAACCTAACAGATATCTACAGAACATTTCACCAAAACACCCAAGAATATATTTTCCTCTCAGCACTTCATGGAATCTTCTCCAAAATTGACCATATACTTGGCCACAAAGCAAGTAGCAACATATTTTTTAAAAATTAAAATAACTCCCTGTATCTTATCAGACCACCATGAATTAAATCTGGATTTCAACAACAGCAGAAGTAAGAGAAAGGTTATAAACTCATGGAAACTGAACAATTCTCTACTTAGTTATGACTGGGTCAAGGGAGAAATAAAGAAATTAAATCAAAAACCAATTTTTAAGGCCTTCTCTATGAAGTACATCAATGATGAACATAACTATTAAGGGCAACAATTTTATGATCCTTGCTCTTATATTTATGAGATGCAGATAAGACACACATATGAATTAATGAATAGTTTTCTCATTCAGGTATAAGAATGATCCAAAATTGTAGGAGCCAGATACCTACAGAAAGCTGCATATTATTCTGACCACATTCATATGTCATAAGTCTGTAACATGCTCCCATTCCCCAATCAGCCAAGCTGGAAAATTATCTGATTGATAGTCACAAAGAAATCATAACAGACTTAGTTAGAAAAGATGCATAATAGGAAGAAAGCTTTGGATACTTGAAATTTATTAAAACTTACATACTCAGATATATTTGCAAGTTTTTGAATGCATGATGTTCAGTCCTTTTCAAGCAGGATTTCAATATTTTCATTGCTTATATTTTCTTTTCATTATTTATTTCTCTCCCTCTTATCTGTGTAGAAATGTGACTCCCAGGCTCTATATATACTAGGACAGTGCTTGACCCTTGAGATACACCCTAAGTCCTTATTGTTTCTATAGTTTAACCACCTAGCTTCATTTTTAAGGGGGCTATGGTTATTATAGCAACTAGGAATATGATTTATTTTCATAGCATGCACCATCCTTTATGGATACCAATCAAGATCATAGTAATTTGACAAGTGACTGACAAGTCTGAATTAAACAAATGTCTTTAACTTGCAACTCCCCAATTTATGTTTTGATTTTGTTTAAAATTTCCTTTTTCTATTCTTTTTCTGTCTCTTGTGTATAAATGAGTGGTAATTTTCTTTTCACATTCTTGAATGTATAGTCAACAATTTCAAATTCCCATTTCTTTATTGCAAATATTAAATGAGATTGAATCTCAGCCAGAGCAGCTTTTAGCCAAGAGGTCTTAGAATCATCAGGGAAGAAGATGGATGTTGTCATCTCCTTTCTGCCAAAGTAGCTTGGTAAAGCATTCATCTTGTCTGAAACTGGAGCCGTGCAGTATAGTTCTTAAAGGGGCAGTTTCCCTTTCTCCCAAAGTTTTATCAAGAGGTGGTAGATTTGATATAACTCAACATCAGAGATCAGGCACAAGAAAGAAAGAAAGGGTGTTGATTGAGGAAGAAGTAAAGTCTCACTACTGCAGACACATTGGTCTACTTTCACAAAGATGACAGTCCATCAGCTGGCACACTTCAATTTAAAAACAAATGATTGTGGCCGGGGAATTTGTCTTGGCTCAAGGTAGATATATTTAACTGTACATAGGGATAGCAATAAATCATGCTAGATCAAAGGTCTACAAGATAATAGCTGAAAGGGATTGGAGTGTTTTCTTTAGTTCCAGACCAAACTCTCTGGTGCATATGCAGTGTAATACAAGTAGGCAATGTTGTCCATATACAAATTGCCTTGCATTCTACACCCAGACATTGAAACTCCTGCTCAACATTTCCCTTCATGTCTAATTCATGAACTTGGCATTTACAAATTTAAGAACCAAATTGCAGATCATTTTAAGCTTATAGAAGTATGTAGAAGGCAAACTGTGAATCCCCAGGGCGTGGAGCTCAGACTGAGATCCTCACACATATTGTTTTTAATGTAGAATATAAAACTAAGTTTTAGCATTTGATCCAATAGGAAACAAAATATTTTAGATTTGATTTGTAGATGAGCATGGGTTTCAGTGAACATTTTCTCCTGTTGATAGAAGTTTAAATTGGTTAGGAGATAATATTGACAAGATCTTTAAAATGTCTCCTTTAAAAGTACCCACAAAGAATTTGATGCCTCAACTATTTAATAAAATTGATATTCTGGTTATGTTTCATATACAATGAGAGGGTAAAAATCAAATCCATCATGAGATGATTAACATATATAAATTTATGGTTTCAGGTCACCATATCTTTCTAATTGTTGGAAACAAACATTGTCTAAAAGCATTAAAGAAATATACTATCATTGTTCTGAGCAAAAAGAGAAATGACACACATGTGTGCGCACGTGCCCACACACACACACACATACACACACACACACATACACACACACACACACACACACACACATATACACACACACATACTTGAATGGGGTAAAACTCAGGATGTCTCACCCTTACACAAAGAACTATAGGCAAGTAAAGAATGATCAGAGTGGAAGAAATAGTCTTCTCCAGAGAAGAACACACCAATTCAGTATCTAATAACAGTCATCCCTGAACACATATATACAAGTAACATTACACAAATTGTGCAATGTTTATATGTATATCTCTTCAAATCAACAAACATAATTGTACATGTGACTCTAGTCCATTATTTTTCTAAAATAGGTCATCTTAAGTTTCCCAGATGGACCTTTAACTAGTGATCTTCCTGTATTAGCCTCCCAAAGAGTTGGAGTTTCAGTCCTGTAATACTAGGTCTGGCTTTTATCTCATATTATTAAATTCAAAACATCAACAAAAAATACTCTATAATAAATGGTGGTTTCATAAATGGATAAAAGAACCATGCTTAGCAGGACCAGTGTTCTTAAAGGATATTTGCTTGTCTACAATGTTGACACTAGATGATAAAGATTGAGTTGAAAGAGAATTTGAATGAATTCTTATAATTAATATTGCTTGCACACTTCTTGACATTTAAATATAATTGTTTATTTTAAATTTTTATGCATTTGTAAGCAGGAGTAGATTTAGACAATCCATAGAATGGGAGAGTCCATTCAAATGGATAGATTGGGGTAGTTCATTCAAGAAAATAATGATATGTGAAATCCAAGTCAGGAATTTTCAGGGCATATTGGGCCATGATTAGTCTTTTTGTTGAAATTAGGGATTGAATTGTAAGAAATGTGAAGACTACAAGTTAAAAGAACCATAATGACACCTATTATTTGTTGGACCGTTCTTTCAGAAGAAAGAACTGTTAGAGATGCTTAAGCAGAATTAGGTGGTGAGGATGGTCTTTCCAAAGGATCAGCCTGCCTGGAATATGCAAAATTCATCAGAATAGAGGGAACCTAGGATTGGACTAGTCTATTTTTGCCAAAGGAAAAGTGAAGGAAATACATGTCATCAGTCATAATGATAAAAAAAGAATGAGTAATTGTGAGAACCATAATTATGGAAAATTTGCATCTATTTATTAGTAACTAGAGTACAAAAAAGTGGTTTATAACTTCAAAATATTAATTTGTTTTTAGGAAAAACACACTGTTGAAATCAGAGCTAATAAACAGTAAGAAAAAACTAATGCAACTAAGTATGTGAGCTCTAAAGAAAACATTCCTTGGGCAGGTCTTCTTATTAGTATCTTGGGCCATGATTAGTAAATGTCTTTAGAGCTGTAGGCTTAATTTATAGTAATAATTAAAGTGAGGCTAGAGAGAGAGGTCAGTCATTAAAGTGTCTGAGACAAAGCATGAGAATATGAATTCAAATTTTAATATCAACCTAAAATCTGCAAGCTAAGTTAAAGGTCTGTACCCTAAGAAGTTAGAAAAAAATGTATGTATTCATGTTACAGATTTACTTCCTGAAAGTGATAAAGATATAACTACTTTTTATGTTTGTAAACAGATTTCTAAATAGCACTAGTGCTATCAGCTATTTAACTTGGAGAGTTTCCATGATGAGATCTGCTTTCAAAATATCCTGAAACTCAAATAAGTCCTGCAGAAAGAGTCTTTCTTAGCCACAGGACCAGCTGCCTTGTCACCAACAAGAAGACTAAATCTTCTCAGACCATGAGCCAATTTGAACTCTCCTTTCTCGACGTTGTATGTCACACACATACAAAATAAGAAACTAAGATTTATGGTACTTTTTAGACTCCGTCCCCGCCCCAGTCAGTCTTCTGTGCAGGCATAAGTAATCAGCTTTTTACTCTTATTTTTTTTTGCATATTCAAAGGAAGCCAAACATTCCAGAAATCCCATAACATCACTGAATTAAGAATCCTGCATTTCCTGCCTTTGCCACCCATCCAGAGAATCTTTACTGATCCCCTATCTTCTTTATTTTATAGGGACTTGTGACTATAGGTCTGTTTTGTACCACACCCACACTAAGTTGAAACTAATTTTCTTTCTAAGAGTTATTTTATGACTGTTTTAGATGTTTGACAATATTGACTTAAGTTGCTAAGGTGTAATTACATCTATATTTTAGCAAGTTACAGTTCTGATAGAAAGATGAAGAGTGAGACACTGTGCACCTGTTGTGTGATATTTTGATTGTGTTCTGGCAAATAAAGCTTGCTTGGAGTCAGAGGGTGGGACCAGCCGTCGGCTGCCCAAAATTAGCCATAAAGGTTTGGAGAACTGTAGAGAGAGGAATAAGTAGTAAGGCAGGGCAGAGAGAGGATCTTGGCCCTTTTTGGACTGAAGAACTAAAGAGGTAGGAAGCAACTGGAGGCTACTCTTGGTTCTCTGATCTTTCAAGTTCTTACCCCAATACTTGACTCCCAATTTTTTATGGATAAAAAATTAATTAGATTAATGCTTCTGGCACTAACTCAACTCTCTGCATGTGACTGTCCCACATAATTTGTTGTGGCACAAGAGTATGTGTGCGCCGGTGACTGTCACTCTGGGAAATGGTGGAAACACCATTCTGAAAGGTTTGCCTGACAGCATCAAGAGGTGGCAGGAAGGCAGTGCCAGCCAGTTTTCCATGGTGCTACGAAAAGTGGATTTTTCTTGTATTTAGGATAAGAACAACAACATATTGAGAACCTTTCAGGAGGAAAGCATTCTAAAACCCATTCTGCTCTAATTCAGCTGATGTGGGAAGAAAATATATATGGGGTAGATTATAAGGGAAATAGAAATACAAAGACTTAATGATGTTTCCAGTAAATAACAACCTCTAAGCTTTCTCAGTTGTCTACTCCACAATTATAAAAATTCTTCACCAGGCATATTGTTTCATAAAAATATAATAAAATTTTAGAGAGAACATAAAATGTTCCATCACTTTTTTCAGCAAAACATAATAATCCAGTTGCCTCTCTGACAGTTTCTACAACTGCTAATGATAGTGCACAACAGTGATCAGCCAGCAAATCCAGATTCTACTTCCTTGTGAGTTATCAGATCTTTGGCACATGTTATCTCAGTTGTGTGCTGGCAAGTTGGGTAAGTGATGAACAGGAATATTTATTAATAATAAATTTAAGTACCATGTAGTCATATTAGGAGACAACTCTAAATAAGACAAGAAGATTTGCATTCATCCAGAAACCAAATCAAATCAAATCCATTCATTTGATTATGGGCTAAGACCAAGACACCAATTCTAATAGTCCAAAGGAACCAAAGCCATACATACTTCTATCAGAAGTTTAGTTTAATTTCAAGGAACAATGGTACTTACATGTGATAAGTTTTATAATAACTATAGACTCTGGAGTTTACCTTTTAGAAGAAAGAACAATTAGAGGTAGTTAAGGAACAGAGTGATGAAGTCAGAAAAATGTTCACACTTGATTACTCAGACATTATACACACTCTGTCTGAACAGCAAAGAATGGAATCTGGGAGATTACTGTCTACTAAAATATAGTGAGAGAAGCATGGAGTATTAATTATGAGGATAAAAATAACAGAATAAGAGAAATTGAATGAAATTTTGACAATTAATAATTGGATAGAATTTAAATATATTGAGCAACCTTTAAATGTAAGTTATGGATATAGGTTATGTAGCTCTTTTTCTTTATGCCATTCTATACTTTTCATATGTGGCTTTCTTGCTCTTCAGTTTGGAGGGAGAAATGGCATAATTACATTATAATCAACAAAATAAAAAGAATAATAATAACTAACAATACAAACCTGGCAATATGGTTAAAAAACAGTTCTGTCAGATATAAAATATTGCCTGAAAATGAGAAAAATAGCTCTAATTAATTAAAATCATCAGGAGTGTATTCATGAACAAGTGACTAGTTCTCATGTGGGGTAGCTCCTGGCATTATTAAAAAAAATACAATTCTTCACTTATTTACAATTCTTTTGCCTCTGTGCTCTCTTTCTGTTGAGCTCATCTTCATGCTGGGAGTGGAACAACTCACACTGGGTTGGCATGCCCCTGTCTCAATGAATAAATAAATAAATGAATAGCTAAATAAATTAATAAATTTGAAACCTACCTTTTCAATGATCTATGTAGCTCTAAGGACTGTGGATACTCTAGTCACTAAAAGTTTGAAGTGGATTCCTTTCTTAGTCAGAAATATGAACATTCCTGAAAATATTTGATCTTCTATACTTTCAGAGACATATCTAGTATACTTGCAATCAACTTGGGGATAAAGTAGGAACTTTAAACTTAAAAGTGATTGCTGCTCAACTTGTGAACTCACAAAGACATGAAACATTGGGACTCACTGATTGATCTATTGTGACAAAAATGTTTTTGTTCCTTTACCCAAAGGAAAAAAGAATATTAATCAAACAAAGTGTTTATTGCATATCTGAAAATTTTCTACTTTGAAGTTAATGAAAGTGAGCTGGGAATAAAAACCAAACCAATACAAAACTAAGACCCTCTTAATGGACTAGAACCAAAGACTACCTACAGGAAGGATGGTTTACAAGTACAGTGAATAGGAACTAGGAGGAAACCCCACCCCACCGCAAGTACATCAGTTTGAACAATTTTCAATTAGCATGAGGGATTTCAGGAAATAAGATTTTGGGATAAAACAATTGAAATTTATTTCCTCTTGGGAAGTAGCCATATTCTCTACTAGGAATTGCATTTTCTCAAACAGGCAGTATTGCTCAAATAACCACAAAGTCCTTGTTCTCACTCTCAAGCACAAAATAAACATATGTCTGATAGAACATTTCACCTGGGCTAGGGAATCCAGCCACACTTAGCAGGTAATCCTATTTCCATACCATTTATCGTACCAGGGCTGTTTGGAGCCCACAGTCTGTGACAGGCAGTCAGTTAAATAGAGATTAGTGTGCCGGTTGAGCAATAATTCAAATCCAAGTGAACCTGAAACCTAAAAAGCCAAAATCACTCCATCTTTCCTGTTCTGGTTCATCGGTCTATTTCAGGTAAGAGTAAGAAAGTCGAACTTCTAGAAAACTCATATTGGAAAACACAGAGTAAATGCAGTTTTCAAATAGAGTGTCATAACTTCTCTGTGTTATTAATAACAGTCTTTTATTTTATCCCAATGTCTATCACATTGGAAATTTTCAGTTTTGCAAAATATATTTTATATTCACCATAACTGAATTATGATAAACTGAGAAAAGTGGATGTGGACAGGGAAACTGAGATAGTCTCCCATACAGTTGGAAAGGGACCACTCTGAGAGGACAAGAATGTATCATAGATTTTAAAAAAATATATAACAGTATTTTAGCGATATATAGACAAGAAGAGCACTAAGCTGTATCCTAAATACCATTGAAGTGGCTATCCTAAGGAAATGTAAAATATATATGGAACAAATCAGTGACATAGAACACTCTTCTACCTGATCAATGTGATGGAAACACACAGAATTACTGTAATTAGCATTTTGAAAACAATCTTTCCATATAAAGGACCAATGACTTACATGCATTTCATAGAAGTCTTTTATAATGTTACTTTGGATTCGTATTTGTACTTATTATTTTGCTGATGGAAGATTTGTATGTTTAATTTACCAGGAAAGACAAAAAACCCCACCATCTTTCCTATGTATAAATCACATAACCCTATTTTTTTACCCAGAAATTATTATTGTGGCATGATATTTTATAAAGCAGTAGTTCAGAAAAACCATATAACCAGAACTTAAAGCTACCATGAAGATCATAACCAGAGGAACCTTGAGATAAATTCCAAGCATACTCAGTTGGAAACATAAACACATGGAATTCTTTAAGTGAATTAAATGTTAATTAGAATTAAAAAGAGAGATTGGGGTCAAACAGCTTCAATTTCTTTTATTAGTCACATGTTTTCTGCCCAAAGCACATTAAAAAAAAAAAAACAAGACATTTGCAAATCTCACTGATTTTGAGAGAAGAACACTAAATACTAGCCCTAATCCTACCTTCCACAGGCATCTAGGGGGAGGGAGTATTTATTACTTTAGTATTAGAAATTAGAGGAAGAGTGTGAAGATGGATCAACATCTAGAAATCATTCCCTGAAGCAGGACTAATAAGACACAAACCGATGGTAAGAACTGAGTCCAAGATTCAGGATGCTTATTCAGGAAGGCCAGGTTAATATAAAACAGTGGAGAATAAGAGGATAATACAGTCACCTCATAGTAAAACTGTGGTTTAAAACTTGTCATTCATAAGCAGAAGTCTAATTATTGACAAAATAGATAAAGCTGGATGCATAATGGACAGAGAATATCTGAACCAGAATAGTACAAAATAATTAAGAGACATGAAATAGAGAAGTAAATAGATTTTTATTGGTCTAATGTCAAAACAAGTCTAGATGGGTTCACCAGTGCAAACATTAAGTAAACACTTCATAAGTGCAAGGTACATTTGAGACTAAACCATCAGATAATCCTGCTGTCTGAAGAAAGAATAATGATTGTGTTCCACTTTTAACACATGCCAGCACACAGCAGTCTAGCCAGGGCACAGTCTACTTGCTGTACTGCCAAAATCACTTCTTTATCGTAAAAAACATTTTAGAGTACTAATAGTTTCCATTTTCAGACTTTTGGAATATGGATGCTGAGACAATCAGGCTCAAGCTAGTCAGATGAGTGAAATGGGTGTGTGTGAAGGTGAATCTATCTGTAACATAAGTAAGCGAAACCTCTGTACCTACTGAAGCATTATACTGGGGTTACGTCAGTGAGGAGCAAAGGATGTAGTTATTATTTATTGCTACAATGTTTGATAAGTTCACTCTAGTAACTAAAAAAAACCCAACCCTGTCATATAAATATTTATTGGCCAATCTTTATTTGGGCCTTATCAAATGTTTAGAATTAAAAAGAAAGCTAAAGTGTGATTTGGAATCAACAACTTTAATTTTTATTATTAGTAAGATTTTTTTCCTCAAAGAATACTGAAATACTGATGTGCAATAAAGAGTGCTAAAGACTAACTAACACTAATCAAACAGCACAGAAAATTTATGGGAGCAACCACAATAAATATATAGCCTGCCAAAAATTAGGAAAATTACTCATTGGTGACATTAATCCTTTCAAATGCAGTTGGCTTTGAAAACATTGGGCTCAATGTGGAAATGTATTTATTTCTTAGTATTCATGGGAGACCAGTCCAAGTGCCCCTGTGAATCAAAGATAGAGGAGATATTTTTGTATAAATCCCTTCTATAACTTTTACATTTACATATAACCCAATGCAGCCTCCCATAGACATTAAACGATCTCTAGATTACCTGCACTATAGAAGACTATGCAAAGACAATGAAAATGGCTAATGTAGTCTGCTGTTTAAAAAGACAGTAACAAAAAAATTCTGTACATGTTCATTACTGATCAAATGATTTTAATGCCTACTGAGTGCTACATAGTTTTCTACTATTTTTATCAATTATACATCAATGTATAAATGAGACCAAAGTCTCCGCCTCCTGTAAGTTATCTTTTTACAAGTAGAAATTTAATAAAAAGCACATGTAAGTCAGTATAATGCAGGTTCTAAGGCAGTCAGTATGGTACATAATACTAAGCAGTTTTGTGGAATGCGTTAATATCCCAGATTACACAGAAGGCCTTATTCTATTGTGAGGGTGAGGCTTGAGTAAAGTCTGAAAGGATGCAGCAGTTAGTAAGATAGATGGAAAGATGAAGGACAACTGCAAACGCCCTGAAATCAAAGCACAGGAAATGAGTTGCAGGAAAGAAAGGCATCCAGAAGCATTGCTTGGAGTTCACAAAGGCAAGAGGAAGATATTTGGGGATAGTCTACAAAGTTCAAAATTTGGGGGTAGTCTACAAAGACCCCGAAAACCCACCATGAGCAATGGCTTTCACATCCATGGAAATAAAAAATAATACTGCAAGTTACTGATATGTTTCTACACAGGATCTCAGATAGTTCACAATGGCCTCAAGCTTTCTGTCTCTAAATATAACTTTAAAATCCTCATTATTTAGACTCTGTCTTCCATGTACTGCATATATTGAGCATAACAATGTGATAACAGTCATATTCTAAAATGGCTTAATAATTTGAACAATGTATTCTATCATTTATGTTGAAGAAAATTATAAATTATTTATTGTAAGGATTAATTTAGTGCTAAAAACAATCATGTTTATAAAAAAGCACACCATGATAGTTTAAAAGTGAGACAGGAAGAAATTCACATAAAGAAAGAAAATAAAGGAAATAAGACTATTCATAGATGAAGCAAACAGTTTTATTGGATATCTGCCAAAATAGAATTCTAGAACATTATGGTAATTTAGTAGATTAAATTTAAGGATGGTGATAAATTAAATGAGACATAACACTTTGATAGGTTATTATCATCAAACTTCCTTTATAAAATAAATAAATAAACCTATGAGGCATTTAAAATATGTTAACAAATTCAACCAAATAAGAAAAATTTTGACCTTAAGTGGATGAATTTAGGTCAATTTCTTAAAACATAATTTCTCCTAAATTATTTCTGACCATAAAATATTAATATGGGGTTTGCTAATCATGTCATGTTGGACAAGTAATCTACTTGAAGTTTTAAGAGTTAGAATAAGCATGGAACAGATTTTTATATTTATTTTCCTCAGAGAATAGTCAAATGGAAATGTCCTTCCAATATTCATTGTGAAGAGAACTGAATAAAATAGGATGGCATGAATATTTGGCAAGATGGGGGTTCCTCTCCATTTATGTGCATTTGTGCAGGTTAGATAAACAAAATAGACCAATCTCTCTCTCTCTCTCTCTCTCTCTCTCTCTCTCTCTCTCTCTCTCTCTCTCTCTCATATATATTTATATATATATATGATTTTAATTACATTAAGTATCTCATGTGTACAAACAGTTTTTGAAGAAGTAATTTATAATAAACACGAGCAAAGCTAAGATTAATTTCAGCCTCGAGTCAAAGTTCAGTTAACGCCCGCCAGGTACGTCTCAGGAGCCCCAGTTCATGCTGTGTTGTTTTCTTTAAATGCTGCTCTTCCTTTGGTGGCTCCATCACTTACTATATTTGAAATGGTACATTCCATTACTTTAGTTGCTGGCACTTTAATTCCTTCATGATTCAAAATAACCAAAAGGATTATTTTCATGGCTTTCCAAAAGGAGGACCTTATCTCCTAGAAGTGTGGAAAAGATGAATTCTAAAGTTAAAAAAAAGGTTACGAATGTCAAAAGTACTGAAAATGAGATTATAAAACTCAAATCCACATTTTTTATCATGTCTACCACAATGAACACTACTTTTAGCACCCCATTTTTTATATACTGATCTTACTGTAATATGTAAGTCTACACTTTTTGAACACATATTCAGAAGCTATTTATATAACTTTCTGACAAATTTTTGGGAAAACTAAGTGAAAATGTAAACAATATATGACAGAGTATAAGAAATAGTTTTTATTTAATTGATTCTATTCATGAAATAATTTACTCTCAATCATATATAAACATAGACTCCATAAGCAATGTGAAAATCGCTTTACAATACTATTTTCATATAACTTGATACTCTTTTTGATAGGTTGTACTAACATAAATAAAGATAAACTGATACGTTTTAACTATATTATTTTTAATTAGGGATTTGCTTCCTACCCAAACCAATCATACTGTAATAATGAGACAGATGGATCCATCCCATTGTCTCAATGTCTCCTTTAGGCAGATTCTACCCCTTGAACTTTTCAACATGTGATCTTATAGGACCTTACCTACAAGAGTCTGCATTATTACCATTGTGACTTTTAGACAGTGATATTTATGTTTTGATTTAATTTAGTGAATTTAGTTTCTCTCCCTTAAATCTTCAAAGGGAGATTTTACACCTTCCAAAGAAGACTGATGTTACAATAGGTCCAAAGATGTGTTCCCTTAGAGGGTTGCCTGCCAAGTTATCTTAGTTTCCTCTCTTTCCACAATGATGTAATTTCAAAGGATACTGTTTAATGAACCATGGCATAATAAAGGCTGGGATGACCTTATGAATGGGCAATGGAAAGGGAACTATGTAAAGGAAGAAACAGGAACATCCTGTACTTAAATGTCACACAGTGAACTTATCGTCCAATTTGAAACATTATGTTCAATTAAGAATTCTAAAACTTCTGTCACACAAGCACTTACAAAATTCACATACCTTTGAGAGAGCTCTTGATATAAATTTATCTCAAATGATTACTAAGGAGACTGGACTACAACCAGTTTACTTCTCGAATGGTTTTCCAGCCTCATGGAGACTACTGGAGAAACTGAAGCTGCAAAGAACTTTGTAAAAGCAAGGAAGACACCATTTGTTGAAAAAAGAAAGAAAAAGAATCTTCCTTAATGAAGGCTGAGAGCAACTGTCTGTGGATTTAAGGAGTAAGTGTTGAGAATGCAGTCATAAACTACACTGGTTTAGGAAAGTGGTAATAATAGGTTCTCCTCTAGGGTCCGTGTTCTCACTAGCCATGGGTAGCTTGCTAGATTTTCAATACCTGGCATGAAATTTCTCTTACTGAGTGGGCCTTAGTTACAATTAGACAAATAGACAGCTGTTGGCTATCCTTCGGATGAAAACAAGGGTAACGATATGGGACATTGTGTCTGGACGGTCATTTTTCTGAATTATAAGCTTTATAGCTGGGTGAAGATTATGAATGTTTTTGTTTTTTTCCCCATGGAAGCTTGCATAGATCTTTCCTACTCCATTAGAGCTGGTTCTTGGGGAGTTTTCCAGGTCATTATCAGTTTGATTCCTCTAAGTCCTGTGCCTAAAATCAGCAACTTGGTCTTACCTTAATTTCTGGGAAGTAAACAAAGGGAAAAAAGCTTCTTGGTACAACAGATGGAGAATACTATACAGAGATCCACTGCTGGATAAAATATAGAGAGTAAGTGACAATGGGGTGCCCAAAGTGGTACATCTGCAAAGCAACCCCTACCCCTGAGACTCTGAGAAAGTAACAGAAGAGGCAGTGGAAAGATTGCCAGAGCGATGGTACTAGGATTTCTGCTAAAAGTTGATTTTTCTTTTCTACATTCGAGGGAAGCTACAGCAATGAAATCTCAAAAATACAGTTTCCTGAACAAATCCTACATTAGGAAAACTCCAGTTGCCAATGTGGATAGAGGAAACTTCAAGAGGCCCCAAACTTAGATGAGGCACTATAGGCAATCAATACAATCAATCACTGATGAGAGAGAGAATCTTTTCTTCAGAGCGGTGCTTCCTGGAAGGCTGTCCAATCCCAAGTGATCAGCTGTAAACACATACATATAAAGCAGCACTAAACTGAGTCAGAAAGATATAAACACGTGCGTGCGCACGCGCACACACACACACACACACAATAGCAATTATTAAAGAAGTCATGAATTTGAGACAGAGTGGGGGAACATCAGAAAAGCTGAACAGGAAGAGAGAGGAGTAGAAATAGTTCAAATACAGTACATATGTGTGGAATTCTGTACAAAATTAAATTAAAGAAAAAAAACAAATATTACAAGAATAAAGATGAGGACAAACTTCCTTCACTTCACTTGGGCCATTAAAGGCAAAGCTGGCCTAAAGTTAGCTCATATTTCAAGACCATTAGCATGATTCTGTTCCAGGAGACAAATTATGTACTGTGAAGAAAGACTTCAAATGCCATTTCCTAAGCCAAAACATTGCCAAAAATTAATAATTTATTCATTTATCCATGTATTAAAATGTAAATAAGCAGGCTAAAGTTGATCTTGAGTGAAAAAATATAATAATGAACTAACTAGCTATGACCATTTTGCTGAAGTAAATTAAACTCCAGTGGGAGAGATAAGGGGAAAAGATTAAATAAGGAATAGGAGGTGAGTGAGACAGATATAAAATGTTATCATAGTTCATGATCATGGGAAGGGAATTGTTTGACTAAGAGAATTTTTAAAAAAGTCTTCATAGGCAAAAGCATATTTGTAGTGAACTATGAAAGCAGACATTTCAACAGATGAACCTAGGGACATAGTGAGTGAATAAATGATATCTAGGAGAAAGCTATTTGGACTACTATTATTGGCATGAAGTCTAATCCAGATATAGTAAATTCTCTTGGGGAAATTAAGTTGTCTTTTTTAAAAGCAGAAAAGAGATATATTCATTGTGTCCATAATGGGAAAAGAGATAGATAGCTAGATTTAGCCAAGCTTCCAAGTCCATCTTCATTTTGAGCCTTAATGTTCTTATCTTCCAAGCATGAAGATGAAAACAGATTGTTTATAACTTATTTCTACTGCTATGAAGGCATAAAATCTGTGTTTGGTCTCACTTTTGCTAGGGGAGAACTTGAACAATATTTACTGGCTGAATGGCAACCAGAGTTACCTTACCAACAACCACATGGCCATCTTTTCTCCACATCATTGTAATGACTAGGAAATGTTCCTCATGGACCCATTTGTTAGAACAACTGTTCCTCAGTGGGTGGTCCTACTTTTGGAGGATGTGAAGAGTCCAAAGGTGGACTCGAGATGGAGGAATGTGGTCACTGCAGATGGGCCTTTGAAATACATTCCTAGTCTTTGTTATTCATGGTTTGTCATGATGTGAACAGCCTCCACTGCATGATCCTGTCACCACGAGTCTTCTCCTATGATTGACTAAAATCTTCTGAAATTGTGAGACAAAAATCTTTTCTTCTCTTAAGTTGTTCCCATAAGTTATTATGTTCATGATGGTTTATTTAATTTTCAGATCCAAGGGTGCATCCACCCTACGTTCTCATCATGCTTTTACACACAGTTTTTTTTCATCATTGTTGTATCTGCTTCAGTCCTGAAGTATACCCAGTGCATCGCTGTGGACACAGAGAAGAGTTCATCAACAAGCAAAACTAGGGTATTTGTACAACTGATAACAATGGTCACTGTTCTCAAACTGAGTATGCTAGAAAAAATGGCTATATTCTGATCACAAGGATGATGTCTTATAACTAAAATGTCAGGAAAGATAGACAAGAAGAACTCTTAGAAGAAGACCTGGTTTTATTGTCAATTGGCCAATAATCTACCTGGTCATTGAGGTTTTGTTGCTGTTAATGAGCTGATAAGTCATCTGATTTTTAAAACATACAGGTTTGGTTTTTTTCCATAGAATCTGTATCCCCAACCACTAAACTGTTTTGAGTTTCAATTACATTTTTTTTATCTTTTAAATTGAAAATGTTTATAGCTCTTATTTTTATTATTATTATTTATTATTTGGTTTTGGTGCTGTTTTGAGACAGGGTCTTTCTATGTAGCCCTGGCTGTTCTGAAACTCACAGTGTAAATCAGGCTGGCTTTGAAGTCATAAAAGTCCTCCTGCTTCAGCCTCTCAAGTGCTGGGATGAAACACATGCACCACTACCCTGGGTATCTTGTATGTCTTTACTAAAGCAATTAAACACCAAAACACAAACTGAAATATCCATTCTTAATTTCAGGTTTTCATGCAAGCTTGAAAACAAAATCCCAAGAAAAGAAGATGACAGCCTCTCCAGGAATAAGAAAAGGTGCTATACCCAGAAGCTTAACAAAAGAAAAGGCTTTCAAAGGACAAAAAGAAGAAAACACTGTTTTTTAATTTTAGTTTTCATTTTACATACCAACCACAGTTTCCCCTTTCTCCTCTTCTCCCAGTCACCTTCCACCTTCCCTCGACCCCAGGATCCATCCACTTCTCAGAGAAGTTAAGGCCTCCCATGGGGAGTCAACAAAGTCTGGCATATCAAGTTGAGGCAATATCAAGCCCCTCCCCCTGCATCAAGGCTGAGCAAGGTATCCCACCATAGAGAGTGGGCTCCAAAAAGCCAGTTCGTGCACCAAGGATAAATCTGAGTCCCACTGCCAGGGGCCCCACAAACTGTCCAAGGCACACAACTGTCACCCACATTCAGAGAGCCCAGTTTTGTCCCATGCAGGTTCCTCAGTGGTCAGTCCACAGTCCATGAGCTTGCACTACCTCTGGTCAGCACTCTCTGTGGGTTTCTCCATCATGATCTTGGCCTCTTTGCTCATTTTCTCTTGCTCTTTGATTGGACTCTGGGAACTCCGCCCAGGGCTTAGCTGTGGATCTCTGCATCTGCTTCCATCAGTTGCTGGATGAAGGTTCTATGATGACAATTAGGGTAGACACCAATCTGACTACAGGGGAACAAATGGCAGTTCAGGCACCCTCTCCACTATTGCTTGAAGTCTTAGCTGGGGTCATCCTTGTGGATTCCTGGGAATTTCCCTAGCACTAGATTTCTCCCTAACCCCATAATGGCTCCCTCTATCAAGAATCTCTTTCCTGGCTCTCCCTCTCTGTTCCTCCCCAGGGACCATCCCATTGTTCCCTAATGTTCTCTTCCCACCTCCTTTTACTCCATCTCCCTACCTCCCTGCTGCTCCAGGCTCCCAATTTACTCAGGACCTCTTATCTATTTCCCCTTCCTATGGAGATTCATGCAAATCTCTTTTAGGGTCCTCCTTGTTACCCAGCTTCTCTGGGGTTGTGGATTGTATCCTAGTTATCTTTTGCTATATGTTTCATATCCACTGGTGAGTGAGTACATACCATGTTTGTCTTTCTGGGACTGGGTTACTTCACTCAGGATTTTTTTTGTTGTTGTTGTTCCAACCATTTCAAAAGGACATTTGCTCAACTATGTTCATAGCAGGGTTATCCATAATAGCCAGAACTTGGAAACAACCTAGATGCCCCTCAATTGAAGAAGGGATAGAGAAAATGTTGTACATTTACACAATGGAGTATTACTCAGTGGTTAAAAAAATTACATCATGAAAACACCTTTTTTTGAGACTTTCAATCATTTTTGTATAATTTCATCCCAATGTATATTTTGCTTTCATTTTGGTTTCTATCTCTTTACAGCCTAAACTATTATTCTTACTTCAGGGAATGAAGTGTTTATTAGAGGTATAAAAGGAAGTGGGGAAAATAAAATTTGTAGCTGTAATTTTTTTATGCCATTCTCTTTTACCTGGACAAGAATATCCAAGTTCAAATGGTCAGCAGTCATACAAATGTGTTATTTCTCTGATTATCTCCTGAGTGTCAAATTACTTCTCCTCATTTTACACATTAAAATAATCATTGAGGATACAAAAACCAAATTACTCCACATCACTATTATTCAAATACAAATACAACTGAAGTTGGTCTACTGTGCAAAGCTAGCTTCTTTTACTGGGGCTTATAACATACTTCCTGTCACCCATCCTTACTCAATGAATATTTGTGACAATGAAGTCTCTTCATTCTAAAATATACTTTCACTATTTGTAATGATTTGAACATTGTAGAAGAGGTACTCAGCTCTGAAGTTTTAAGAAACTATTTACATATTTTATAGTCATCATAACTGTGGGCCCTTGCAATGAGAAGGTAAGTGCTTTCAGTTGGTTTAATACTTTTTTCAAACTAAAAAGTGACTAATGAAAGTTGTCAGTTATTTTGAATGTATTGACAACCTTGTTATATATAAGATAAATTTAAACTCCTTTTGGTTATTCCAATTTACTATTAAATAAGAAGGCGGATGCCAAATGGATGTCCTCTTTCCCAGACAGACTTACTGCACAAAGAGAATTATTTTGTAGCTATAGATGCTCAGAAGGGAGAAACACTAGTCTGTCTATTGACCACAGAGTCTCAGATTGTGCAAATCTTTACCCACTGTGTTTTGTGTTTGCCTTTGTTCAGGACTTAGAGAGGCTAAGCTGCTTTCACAATTGCAACAGTATTCATCATTAAAATAGTCATACCTATTTCACCTGCCCTCATAATAGAATAGGACTCACAGTGACAGATTATTTCCTGCTGAAATATGTAAGCTCTTGTAATTTATGCAATGTCCTTGTGAGCATGCCACAGTTATCTAAAGCCAACATGGCTTTCATTTTCCCCCAATGAAGAAACTTCCAAACACAGCCATAATTAAAAGCAAATTTCATGGCAACTAGGATGAAAACTTTCTAACATTCATTGGTGAAAATAATATTATGTCATTAAATTACAAAGATAAGTAAATTTATAAACTGAGAGCAGTAGTGGCTTTGTGGTCCAGTATTCATTTCCATTTTAAGTATCATTTTAAAATTTTAATATCATTGTAAGTAATTACCTGTCACTTGAAGAACCATGGTGTTTCCATTAGTATAGTGTCTGATACAGCTTTGGAGAGAAGTTGTTGTTTTTTTTTTTTTTTTTTTTTTTTTTTTTTTTTTGCTTCTGGAAATGTCAGAATGTGCTTCAAACTGGCTGCAAGAACAGAGAGTTAATTGGTTTTAGTTTTCCTGTGTTTTTATTCATTGTTAACCACTTTCTTAGTGTCCTTTCATGTGCTTCTGCTTCCAGTCTTATTTTCCCGTGCTGTTTAAAGATACTATCACCATTGGTTACAAAACAGAAGATACCCTGTGCTAAACAAAGTAGAATTTAGAGGTATCATGAGGAAATCTGAGTATAGGAACTGTTAGACTAAGATTCGTCCACAATGAGACTCAAGGAAATATGTAACAAGAAGAATCACTTAAACTGGAAATTATCATTAACAAATCAAGAGGAATCAAGTGTGCAAGAAAAGCTGCAGGTCATATATGCTGTGTTCTCAGATACGAGATTCACTGCCTGTGTAATTGCTCTACCATGGAGGCTATGCATTTGTGCAAATGTTATAAATTATCATAAAGCATACACTATGAAATCGCTTCGTAGTTCCACCTTTAATGATTTCCCACTTGGAGAAAGAGCCCCTGACTCACACATTCTCCTATACAAAAGTAATCTTCTTAGATCAAGGGAATAAGAGACATATTAACCACCGCAATTATTCTTTAGCCATGTATTAGCATGAATGAGAGGTTCATGGGCAATAAAGATAAAAATACAAGCAAAAAACTCTCAAACTTTTAAACTAAGTGAAAAAAAAAAGGAAAATTCACGCAGACTACTGCTGTGGCCTACTAATTACAAAATTACAGAATGGGAGGGCATCTCATTCTGAAGCTATGACTTGCTAATGCTTCTTCTTTTCTTTTTCCTGGTAACAGAATCTTCTCTTTAACAAAATCTCACTTAATCAATTTATTCACTAAATGTACCTTCGTTTTCCCACATAAAAACCATGGACAATGGGTATCTTATAGGAGGTCTTTGATACCAGGCCTGCAATAATGGGAGATCTCAGTAAATGAGAGCTACCAGTTGATACGATGATTCATTGTCTATTTATTACTCTTTTTATAATCCTCATATTGCTGACATAATGGCATATTGAAAATAAACTTGGCACTCAAGTAGATTCAGTAATAGGGTCTGGAAAATATATGTAGTGTTGTTAAAAAATACTCATACCAAGTAATGTACATGATAATTAAAAATTAATGAGAGGCAATCTATCAATCCATGCTAAATATGCATTTTGATGCACTCATCTTCTCAAAGAATAGCAAATTATAGCTAGCACATCATTCCTGGTTTATGCAACCAACAAAGAGAAAGTAAAAGTAGAAAATAAGCTCTATCCTTCCTCAACTTCTACAGTAGGGGTTACACCCATTTCTCTTAAAAATTACATTTCTCTCTCTCTCTCTCTCTCTCTCTCTCTCTCTCTCTCTCTCTCTCTCTCTCTCTCTCTCTCTCTCTCTCTCCACACACACACACACACATATATTGATTGTGGGAGCCCACAATGACTCCATCTTGTGCCTTGATTCCATCTTGACTTCGGGTCAGAGAATTCAAGCATGTTTTTGCTATTCAGGTCTCAATAACAGGATGTTTTGTCAAAGGTGGTGGTTACCAGATGTCCTGAGAATTAAGGAGGTATTTACATTTGTCTGTTCCTTGAACCATGGTGTCCTTAAGATTAGGAGGACCTTTTGCCTCCTTACTTTCTGTATATAAGTCATGAGAAATAAATTCAGGGCTGCAGTATTCACTGACAGTCCTCCAAATCTATTCTGTCTTGTCTCTTCTTAATCCTCTATCCCCTAGTCAGGTGCTGTTCAACAGGTTGGTTGGTCCCAGCGATAGATAGGTAGGTAGATAGATAGATAGATAGATAGATAGATAGATAGATAGATAGATAGATAGTAGATAGATAGACATATAGAAAGACAGATAGATAGATATAGACATGTTTATATATATACACACATATACCTATATAATTTATATATAAACATACAATGCAATACATATTTTAATTATTTATAATTTAATTATATATAATATATAAATGTATATATATATTATAAACTGTATGTCCTCTCTAAAGATGTATAGATACAAATTCAAGTTTTCAAAAGCCACAATCAACTTAAAGTTAACACTGTATCAAGAACACCTGTGTACCAAAGCAGATGAACACAATATCAAATATTCTGTCATGCTTAAATGAATTTTATCTAGAGCTTTTACCTATTTTTAAACATGTAATAGACTCATTTCTCATCTTTTAGTTTCTTTAGGAATACAATTTGATCTATTTTGATAATCTTAAACACCTCTCACAAGTCCTTCCATATCCACCCATCAACATCCCTACCTACATAATTTTGTGTCCAATTTTTTTTCACTTATCATGTCCAATTTATGTGGTTCTTAAAATATTTTATATGTGGCCTTCTGCTGGGGTATGGTTGACTTACCGGGGACTACACTCCTAAAGCAAATTGACTCTCCTCATCCAAACAACCATCGATTGTCAATAGCTTCTCAGCTCGAAGTGGGGCTTAATGTCATCCTGACCTCTCTATGCCAGGATTTGGTCTGATTTGATCTTGCACAATTCCTTGTGTGTTATTACAATAGCTCTGCATTCATGTGTGCTACTGCCCTCCTGTGTACAGAAAACACTGTTTATTTATAGTTACCTATAACCTCTGGCTCTTATATTCTTTCTGTTCCCTACTCCATAATAATCCCTGAACTGTTAGAGAAGGAGGTATGGTACATACATTACAATTAGATCTGAGTAGTCCACATTCTCCTATATTTTTCATTTTGACAGGTTGAGAGACTATTTGTTAATCATCATCAATTGCAAACAGAAGCCTCTCTGATATAGGCTGAGAAATGCATTAATTTATGCCTATAACAGTAAGTCTTTAGAAATTGGTTCCTTACTATATCCTTTTAGCAAAATAGGTAGGTCTCCCTTAAAGCTTATGACCTATCTAGCCACAGGTTCTTGGCTTGACAATGGTGTCAGATATGAGTTTTATCTTATAGAATGGGCCTTAAGTCCAATCAGAAAGTGGTTGTTTATCCCTATGATGTTCACGACACTATTATACCAATAGGCATGTGTTGCCAGACCAGTTTTACTCTTGCTAGTAGGGTTCACAGTTCTGCAAGATTGGTGATTGTTTTTATCCTAAGGGAACATGCTTAACACCCTGCAGAACTATAAAAGGTAGCCAGTAGGGATGAAGCTTCCAGGTCAGTACCATCTTGCTATATTCATGTTCTATGACTCATGTATGTGGTGTCCTCATCAATAGGGTCATACATTGAAAATAGTCTATAACATTTGGTGGTCTATTGCAACTCACTGGCTTAAAACACCAAAGGAAGGGACAAATTCCTAGAACTGGGCTTTTTATTTGTTAGCTTGTGATGTTTAGTAGAGGTATTGTCACCCCCATTGTTGGATACCTCCATTTTATATATATTTCCATTTATATGAAATCTACAATAGTAGGTTTCCATATGACTTTTCAAAGGATCTTTGGTAAAATCCAAATAGTTATTGACTTTTTTTTTCCCTGACTGGCTCACTGGCTTGCATCTTTGATAACATTTATTAAAATATATTATCATTGTAACATTTTCCCCCTGACTTCATGGTAATAATAACAATGGCCACTGACACAGTCACTTCAACCAGAACTAACAGTTTCTATCCTCTGAATTCTTGATGGGTATTGATTGACTCCATTGTGTCATTTGAATTGGAGGCCATTTTAAACAGTAGCCAGGAAATGATAGGGCAAGGGAGTAGGTTGGTGGCCAAGAACACCTTGTAGACAGGTCATAGTTGGATCTAAGATGGAAAGAATGCTTTGTTGCATTTCTGAGCTTTCTGACTAAAACAAGTACTGAGAGGAACAACTGGAGATCAGAAGGGTTGTACTTCTTACAATTCACAACAGAATACTTTGGCTTGTAAATTCCATTTTGGTGATGCAGAGCAATAGCATCAATATTTTCAATGAATTTTTCAATAATTGTTACATATATTGTGTGTAGGGGAAATTACATGGTATGGCTAGAATACTAAAGGTTTTAATGTTTTCTTTTCCTCGTTTCTATAATATAATTACACATGCCTATTTAAAAATAAATCAGCTATTTCTCATATTGATTATGTGAGCTGTATCTTAAGAAATCTGTCACATTGTTCAGTCCATTTACTGAAACTGTGGAATTATAAAAATGGTAAATTATCCTCCTTTCAGTTGCATTTGAACTATTTTATTTTCATTTTGATAGGGAGAATAAGGGTAGATTTAGTCAAATGTTCTTATACATAATAAGAAAGGGAGAAGTCCAAAACCTAAAAATATATAAAAATTATCAAAGGCCTTGATTTTAAAGAAAAATGCTTACTGTAACATCTTAATAACAATTTCCCACTTGGGTAAAGCCATTTCTTAATTGTGTGGTACACAAGAGAGCTATAGAAATCAATGAAGCTGAAACTTTCTAAGCTGTACCACTTTTGAAAATATTGTACTATTAAGAAATATGTGTTCCTAATATAATAAATAAGACATTGGTTGTAAGTATTCAAAAAGAATGTAGTAATTATATATACTTCAATGGTTTGCAAAAATATGTAAAAAAAACGTGGGTTAGAAATTTCTACATAATCTACTGGGTATTAGGAGATTAAGTGATATACTACAAAAATTGCAGGTAAGATTGGCAAAATCCTAACATAACTAAAATCTATGTGTGTTGGTAAGGGTGTTGGTGAGCCTTTCCTGATTTCCCCCAAAGACTTCACAGACAGAAAGGTGAGGTCCATGTGGTAATGTCACAGCAGTGTGGTACTGGTATCACGTCGAGTGCATCAATCTTTATGGAACTTGATCCATTACTATGTACAGGTTTTATATTTTTCTGTTTCACCTAAAATTGAAATTAATGCTTCAAAGAAGAGGCAATCTTTATGAATGAAACAAAAAGTAGAGCACGCGAACTAGTATCGATTATTGGATATGTAACAATGTGTGGGTAGGAAAGTTCAAGGAACCTGGGAGAACTATTGGATTCTACCGTTTACCGATGTAAGGGCTTGGTGATAACATGGTAACTTCACAATGATCATAGACCTCTCTTATAGCAGTATTTTTTAAACTTAAGGTGTGCAAAAGTCAAGATCTTCTACTCAATAGAGATGAACCATCTCACCCATAATGCAATTTTAATGTATTTTTGATAAAATAGCATTTGAGTCAATAATGGTTTTCATGAGAGTGATTACTGCAGTCTAGTGAGATCCACTAAGAATGTGTGCAGAGTCAAAGGTGAAGTATAGGAAGAGGGTAGGAGTTATAAAAGTCATTGTTGAGTTGTTTTGGTTATTTTTCCAAAAATGGCAAGAGCAAATGTGTCTTAAACTTAAAAATTATAGACCTTTATTGAGTTCCACATGAACACAATCAGCCACATATATCAAATTCTGTGTACATAAATAAACCCTAATAATTTCTGTAAACATTGGGAGAATTGGCCCTGTGAATAAGCACACTTGTGAAACAGGCCTGGGGGCCTGTTTTTGGATCTCAGCATACACATAAAAGCCAAGTGTGGTCAGATAACACCTGTAACCCTGGAACTGTTGGACAGAATCAGGAAGAGTACTGGGGTTTGTTTTCTGCCGGCCTAGGCAGAAACATTGAGTCCCAAGTTTCAGTTAAAGACCTTCCCTTAATAGAATAAGGCTGGGAGAAACAGAACAGGGCATCTGACATCCTCTTCTACCCTCTGCATGTATAGGTACACATGTGCATATAGGACATGTATGCCTACACTATAAACATATTCACAAGAAACTTTCTGTAAAGTAAGATATATTTGAAAATAAATACTTAAAGCTAAAATGATAAAATTGCAAAAAAAAAATTATACACAGAATAAAAAATCACATGAATCAGTGTTTTGTGGCAGTCTTAAAGGGCTGGTATGTCCCAAATGACATGAAAATTCCAACTAAATTACTCTTATTTGTGTTGCTTCTGTTTTATAGCAAAACCACTACATACAATAGGAAAACCTTACTTAGGAAAAACTCAAAATAACTTTATTCTATGATATGATAGGGTAAACTATCTTTCAAGTCACTTTAAATTAAGAAAAATAGGAGACACAATATTGTTTTAAAATTGGAAAAAAATAAAAAAGGAAGTAAGATTTTTCAAAGGAAAAAAAAAAGAAATGTTAGGTATAAGAGAACCTATTAACAGTAGCTAAAAGCAAAATTGATGACAGCTGAGGTTCCCAGGCCCCCGAACAACTTCTGCTGGGCTGTCTCGAAATTTCAAACAAAAGAGATGTTGGGCCACTGGGAAATGACGGCTAAAAAACCTTCGGTGACTTTCTTTTGGCTAATAAATCAAAATCCTCCTTGCGGAAACATACAAGTTTTTCTATGCAGTTCCCCCTGGAAATACCTTCACTGATCTGGTGGAACTTGCCAGAAGGAGTTTGCATTTCCCGTCTCCCTTCTCTGTTCTACATCCATCATTCTCATGTGCATGTCCATGCAGCCATGCTACCCTCCCTCCCTGTATCATGCTATTTCTCCTGATCTGATGATTCAGATCCTAGGCATCTTTCAAGGTCTTCGCACATCTGCCATCTGCTACCAAACCATATCCAACTATCCTAGGCAATGTTGACCTTTCCTTTCCTCAGCCTCCTGGGTAATTTTCATTTGGTCTGAAACCTAACTGGTAATTATTGGAAAATCAGCAACAGCTGTTCAACTGGGTGTTTTTAATGGGCCAGCACGGTGAGTGCTGTCCCATTTTGGCTTCTCTGTTCCTTTCTCCTTTCAAGTGATATTGGTGTATTCCACAGAACAGTCCTTTCAGCTCCGTTGTGTATGTTATCTGGTTGAGGAAACTTCACAGGAAAATCATCTACCACAAAGTCAAACATCAGTACCTTCCTTTCCATTCTAGACCCCTCAGGAAAGGTTTCTACAAATGATGCACGAGTAATACAGAGACTTGAGTCCTTGTATTTGCATTTACCTGGATCGTATTCTCGGAATCTTTCCTAAGTCCTTTCAACTGTAAGTCTGCTCTCTTGCCCCCATCTCTGCTTCTTCTCTCTCTGGAATTTCTTGCTTCTGTCTTCTCTGTACAGTTTTCCATAAATTCCAAGTTCCCTGAAACTTTTCAATAAATTGATTTTGTTCAGTTAACCTGAATTTCCTTCAGTTATTTATGGCTCAGTACTCTGGGGTGTGCAGGCACTGCACACAGTGTATAAGTAGCTGGTATTATCTCAGGTCACTGGGGGTAAACCAGAGAAAAGCCACTTTTCTGTTTCTGTATAGCTTCAGTTAATAGGTATGTTTTTACACAGCAGAAATCAATCCCAGTTAATCAAGGCAACCTTAGTCACTTCAGTATTTCATTAATCCATTGAAAACCTCACAGGGAAGTTTCTAGTTTCTGGGACTTACAAAGCACAGGTCAGAGGAGGTATCTATTATTCTAAAATCAATTGGCATGCCTGACTTCTGCCTGGATTTATGGCAGGGCTATATACAGATCATGGCCTTCCCAAATCCATATACTGAATTCCTCACCTCTAGATGCTAGATGGTATTTAGCAGGCAGGCCTCTAAAGATCTAGATAAACCTAAAATAAGGTCCTTATTTTGGAGTCTATGTAGCTGATATCTTATCAAGAAGATGAAACTGAGGATAAACAAAGGCACCAGAAATGGACCTACCAAAAAGTAAGAGTTCATAAAGACTTGACAAGTAACTGATACCTGCAAGACAAAGACAGAAGCCTCAGCAGACACCAAACCAACCATCAGATGGCTCTTGGGCTTCCTGCCTCTAGAACGACAAGAAATGAATCATCTGTTATTTGCAACATGAAGTTTGCATCTGTGGAAAAAAACACACTATGTTAAACATACTTTGTTAGCCAAATACTACCATAATTTCTTCATATATAGCTTTGAATATTGTTTAGATACTTATTTGACCCTGTTGGGCAGATCTGCTTTTCTTCTATACCCATGCTCTTAAGCACTATTTGAGGAGCGGTGGTTCAGGAGTTAAAAACAAGTGTTGCTCTTGCAGAGGACCCTAATTCAACTTGAGCACCCACATGATAGTTTACAACCATCCCTAACTCCAGGATTCAGGGTGCTCTAACAGCCTCTTTGACCTCCGTGGCCACCAAGCATGCATGTGGTGCACATACATACGTGTAAGTAAAGCACTCATTTATATAAATTAAATAAACTTAATATTTGAAATTGTTTCCCAATAAATAATGATGTCATTTCCTTGGCTCATGCATGGCTATAAATTATGTGTTCAATGCACAATACATAAACTTACCAGATAAATGTTTAGAATCCGTACCATATTGCCAATTGACGCTTTTATTATTTTAGACTGAATTTACTATTTGCAGTAACTTTCCCTTCGGTTTCATGGTTCTACTCCTCTAGTGAAACAGCATCTTATAACTGCTAAGATGATAGCTGGATATGAGGCTTGCCATACAATGACTTGACACATAGAAACACTCAAGTCAAACCTTTCACAGCTTGATTTCTATAAAATAAGTATGAGCACATATCATGATTTTCATATAATATAAAATATTGGTCAGCCTCTAAGCTTTCATATTACCAAATTGAAGGCAGTAGAGTGTAGTCTCAATGGTAACATATATCTTACTAATTGGCAGAAGACCATGATTAATGTTAACATGCAACTGTGCTGAAATAAGATTGGTTAAATTCAGTTTTACCTTTTGTTGTTATTTTAGAAAGAAGTGGGAATTTTCTGTGAAGTTAGAAAAAGAGAATGCTAGTTTTCCAACTGAGAAATGACACAAATATTACTGGACAGCCAACATCTGGTCTCATTTAAGTCTGTTCTGGACAGGAAAAAAAATTAAGATTATACCAGAGGGAGCAACCCTTATGCTTGTGGGGAAATGAAGGGGATGACATGGTAGGTCTTTCCAATGATTAAAAAGCTTCCATTTCCACATAGCCTTCCCACAAATAGAGCATTTATCTTTGTTCAGCTTTTGCATTTCATTGTCTAGTGTACAAAATCTCAAGGAAAAAAAAATACTAGAATTCCATTTTCCCAGTGATCAATGCCAAGTAAAGGTATTAAAACCTTCCCAACTCTTTAGCAAGCTACCTTCAAAGGCCACCATAGAGAAAAGGACAATAATTTCACATTCAAGGATTTGGGTGATCATCTTACTTTTAAGGAAAGTATGAAAGAAACCTGTTCTCTCAAGGTCAATATATATGATTACCAGGAAATTTGGGGAAATTAAATTCAGTGGTGTTGCAAGGGCAGATGCTGTAGGTAATAACTTCCATATAAATCAAAGGTGAACTGAAGGTTGCCTGTTTGCCTTTTTAGCATTGTAAAACACCAGGGCCAGAAGTCGGTGTCTTTGCAATGTAGCCACACAGCTGTTGTGCACTTTTGTCAATTTTACACTTGCCTGGCGAAAAAAGTCACCTCACTGAGTCATACAAGTCTAAGGCAAGCAGTTAAAGCTGCAGAGTGTAACCGAGGGTATTCTATATGATTTCACTCCGGTCAGCCACTTAATGTCCCCTCTGTACAATTATGATGCTGTTTCTGGTTCTATATGACTCCACTAAAAAGCTATGAGTTATAAACTTTATAACATAGTTACAATATTGTTACTAAAATTTAAATGAACGCACTGAGGCTGGAAGCCAACTGGCTGTAGGATTTAAGTCTATTTCTTAGGGAATGCTAGACTTTGAGAATCAAAATGTCAAATATATGTGAGCAGAACTATTTATTTTGTTTAAAATAATTATTTTCAATTATCCAGCAGCGACTGAGGATCTTTACTTCTAAATGACCTATATCATTTCATGTATGATATAGCTAGAATATAGCAGGGGATTTCAGGCAAGGAGATACACGTTTTAAGATGTTAGAAGCTTTAGAAATATATTTAGAAACACAAACAAATATATACACATATTTTTGTACAAATAAATATGTAAGGTTTACAATTGTTAGCAAATACTAAATGTTTTGATGAATAATAATGGTCACACACTCATGAGTTGTTTTCTTCTTGTTGAACAGCATAATTTTACCTAATAAATGGTGTATGTTTATATTTTAAGGGCCCCTAACAGAAATATCCATTTTTACTCCTATAAACTGAAAGAGACCATGTGGAAGAATAGGATGGTGGCCTTTGAGTCAAGTTGCTTTGCTCCCACTCAATTCCAGACCTACATAGGTTGCCATAGTCCTGCTTTCCCAGTCCCATCAGCCATCTCTCTCCCCAGAAGGAAACAGACTTTTACCCTCAGCAGCAACTCACTGTCCAAAATCAAGGATGGCAAAGTCAGACTTTCAGCAGCAATAGAGATGATTGGTAGAAAGAGTAGGCATGTCTGACTGTGAGGGGACTGTGTCTTAACTCCATGTGTATCACCATTCCAAACAGCAATGACAGATGGTAAATACACATTGGCTCAACTAAACCGACACAAAGCATCTCTTCTAAAAGTACATTTATAATACTAGATAATGGAGGCAATGCCTTAGATGGTAAATAAAATACATACTAGTTATAACATTACAATGACTTGGATGAGTTACATAGCTCCACTGTTTCTTCATAAGAAATGTGTAATACTATTTATCCAGAAGGATTGTAGTAAAGAATGTATCGGTTAATGGCCCAATGGTTGACATTAATGGGAGCTAAAACAATTTACAAAACTATAAAATGACTTATGATGTGCAGAGACAATTAGTGGTGACGGATTTTTCCCTATAGATTTTTATCCCACAAGACACTCGAAGTAGATACACAAGTAAGAAAACAGTAGCGAAAGATATCTTGATTTATATAAAGCCTCTAGCTCTAAAACACTCAGATAATCATTACTGTCTGTTGCATAAACTTATCTTCAGTGTGCTTGGCTATGTGTATTCTGTTTTTCTTAATATGAACAATGCCTTTAGCCCCTCTTGGAAACTCTGACTTACTTAAATATACAAATTGGGTTTTGTTTTTGTTTTTGTTTTTGTTTTTTTAAAGCCGGAATGAATGCAAGGAAAATGGCTCAGTGGGTGAAGTACCTACTGTGAAAGCATGGAGACTTGAATTAGATTCTCAGTACTCACATGAAAGGTTAGATGTGGCTGTACATTATTGTGATGCCGGCACTGGGAGGTCAGGGTAGACAAGGGGATCCCAGAGCTCATTGGCCAGCAAGTCTAGCCAAAACACCAAACTCTAGTTTAGTAAGAGACCATGTCTCAAACAAACAAAATGAGAAGCAATTGAGAAAGACATCCTAACATCCTCCTCTGGCCTCTATACACTCCTGCGTAGGGAAGCATATACACACTTTTACACATATAAAATCCAAAATGGAGAACCAGGAACATGCAATGAAATATAGACACAATTCATGGACTACAATATTAAATTTTGATATCTGAACCTGTTGATTAGGAGTAAATTACACTGTTATCCATGTGCACATGAGGTACTTTACACACATTTGAGTTGTTCAAGTTTTAGTGATTGACATGAAGGCCATGAGAAAATATGAGTTCTAAACATAGATTAGAAATAGGATATGTGGGAAGATTTCTACTAAATGCTGTTTACATCAGCAGCCTTAGGAAGCAATCAGTGAGCACATATTCCATGAATACATTGTTCAGATTGTTTCTTCCCTATGTGTATTTACATCGAGCTCTGTGTGAGTCTCTTGGAAGTCATGTTATATTCTAGCCCAAATATTTATTTTCATCTCTCATGTTTCACAAAGACTTCTTGGTTATCCTCTACTCCATAAGAAGGTGTTGATAGAGCCCCATTCCCTAAAGCACTTATTTCTTAATCACTGATCTACCCTTTTGTCTTTCCATCAACTTTGGAGTTTTCTGCTAAGTGTTTGTTTGAAGACTGTGATATAAATCACATATACTCTGATAAATTCTCTTCTCCTATTACAGGTTTCTGTCCCTACTAAATTATTGATCCTTGCTCTTCTCTATTTCATGTGACCTCTTTGGTCTTTTTTCTGTACTACATCCTAACATACTAAATCTTACATTGCTTCATTTCTCCAGAGGCCTGTGACCACAAAAATGGAGTACTCTCAAGAGGTCCTTCCAAAATTGTAATTAATATGAAAGGTTTCATATTTTTAATCTTTCCCCATCACGTGACAGTGAGTAAAACAGATTTAAAAGTTTATAGTCTGCTTACCTGCAAGAGATAGATTATCCTAGTTTTCCTGCATCATTTCCAGTGTGAGGAATGATCATTTGGAGGAGATTCATGCTGCCAAGACCCTTCTCACCTTTCTATGGAAAAATCCTCCACTTCCACATTTCCATTACTTTCTCATGTCAAGCAATTTGATTGCTATTGATTATTCCAAACAGAGCTCAAGTATATTGTTTGCATAGTAAAAAACAGAAATACTGCATTGCATCGATATTTGCACTCATATCAGGCTCCTTTCTAGCATAATGCATTGGAGAAAAGGTTATACTTTCCAGCTAATGCTTATGATATTTTTAGTCAAGGTTCTCTGTCCCACTAGCTTCTGAATATAGAAAAACAACAGCTAACATTTATTTTTTTAGCTACTCTAAAGCAAACTCCTGCATGTATTCGTTATTTTTATATTTTGATTTGTTCATATGAAATATCACCTGCACTAGATTATAAAATCCATGAGGTCATGACTGGAGGAGAGATGGCTCAGCTGATGGCTCAAATATCAGCTGGACGAGACCCTGTATACATTAGTTAATTTTTTAATTTGGAAACGTTCATTTGTTCACCTGCAGTAGATTATAAGATCCATGAAGTCATGGCTAGTGAGATGGCTCAGCAGTTAAGAGTGCTTGTTTCTGTTTCAGAGGACCAGAGTTCAGTTTCCAGAACCGACACCAGGTGGCTACTTGTAATTCCAGTTTCATGGCGCCAGCTCTCTCTTCTGGCCTCCTCAGGGATCTGCATACATGTGCACATACTGATAAACACACACACACACACACACACACACACACACACACACACACCACATAAAAAAGTAAAAATAATTATTACAAATAAAGATTCATAGTCATCATTCATTTTTAAATAAGAAAGGAGTAAACCACAGTACCTAAATTTGAATCAAAGTAACAAAATTTTAATAGGATTCTATACCTTTGTCCTTAAGTAAATGCACACTCACAAACAGCAATAGAGGTTATAGAAGAATTTAAGAAAATTTTGAATAGAAACAAAGAGGACTACATCAGTTATTGATACACATGTAAACTGTGTATGTTCCAAAAAGCAATTAACTTGCCAAGTTTTACACTTCTTTTTGCAGAGTATTCCAGAATAAATCATATAGATTTTTTTTTAAAAAAAGGAAGGAAGGAACATAGTTACTTACCATCATGTCTGTGATATTGAGATAATATTGGAATATGTTGCAAGTGGGCTGTCTACATCAGTGCCTGATTTACATGCTCCAAATGCTGAGTAGTGTTCTCCCAATGGTTATGACTCATCACTTAGCAATGACGACACTGAAGTTAAGATTAAGATGATCCTTTTTGGCTGCATTTCTTGATATTTATCTGCTGCATCATGTTGGGAAACTACCTCAATGTCAATGAAAAGCAGCACCTCTTAATTGTTCTAATTAGCTCCCTGATGCCAGCATCAAAAACACTTCTCTACTTCTTCTGAAAATATAAACAATAAGATGGCTCACAATTTAAGTTTCCTCACATGTAACAAATTACAATTGAATGTAGCCATGTAACTGATAATACATGATATGAAATCCAAAGTTGCCAAAAAGGTTGTAACATTGACTGAAAGTCAACTAATTTCATATACATTTGGAAAACAAAACATAAAATAATATGAAAACTGGAAATGAAGTTCAAGTGAGTAAGCATATTCATTCTGGTTTGTTCATGTCAGAAACAGCAGCACATAAGAAAATTAAACAAATTAAATAGATAAAAAGCTTATCTTTTTAACTCTATGTTAATAATCATATTATTATTACATAATATTATTATAATGAAACATAATTCTATGTTAATAAGATTAGAAATGAGAGCGAACAAAATTCTGGGGAAATGAAGCAATATAATTATAGGCCTGGAGAAGTTACATATCATGATGTATGTAACTTTTTTGAATTAGATTCTGTTGTGTTTGAGGGAGTGAAGAAGAACAAATTTAACTTTGGGTAAATGAGGTAAGTTTTATTTTTTTAATAGGATCTTCAATGGCTCAGTGTAGCAATTTTTGATTTGGGGGTATTTGAATAAGTGAATAGAATCAAAAATAAAATTGGCTTGATACAAGATGCACATCCAAATGTTTTCAAAGAGCTGATTAGTTGAATGCCCTGGGATGTTTATAATGTCTACATGGGTTTGGGTTCTGTTGACCTCCAACCTGGTTTGCCCACAACATCATAGGTTTATTATAAATAGTTCTACTTCTCTGTGTGGTAGTGTTCCTGTTCTTTATCGGAGAAGCATGCTCTATAACACAATTTACATGGCTAATATAAAGAAACTAGGAACCTAAGAAAAAGTCCATGTTTATAACAATACATGGAAAATACTACTGAAGGAAAGAGGGTTTGGAAATATTGATCATTTCAATTATGCATTTTATTTTCAATTAAGGATATGTGCTCAGGTGTTCTGATGCCTGCAAAGGCCAGAGGCTACTAGATCCCTTGGATGAGTAGCAAGAGGATTTGTTTACCTCACATCTGTGCTGGAAACAGAACTGGGGTCCTCTGCGAAATCAGAACATGCTCTTAACCAATGAGTTATCTTCCCATCCCTGAAAATATTAGTCTTTATGGATTTGCTTGCTAGTTATAACTTAGGCACATTATGTAATTAATACCTTTCACATTTTCACACGGTCAGCTCAGTTCTTCTTTGACTGGGGACCAACTGCCACATAACCTCAATATGAATTGCATTTTCTTTTAGGATTACCTTTTCCTTTTATCACTATTATGTAATTTTCTAATGGCTAAATCACATTGTAAATATATTATACCAACAGCATGTGTATATAAAAGAGACCACTCATGAGAGGAACATTAGTTGACTTGTATTTCATTTACTATTATTTTATTATTCTTATTCAACTTTTCTAACAAATTTTAACCTTCTGGAAGCCACTGACAATTCTATTACTATTTTTAGTTACATGTCTGCCTATATCACATAAAAAGCCAAGTTTGATTGATTAAGTAGTGCCCCGTTAGGAGAAGTTTCTGCCTCAGATAGTTGCTGATCTTGCTGGTTGTGTTCTTCAAGCATTTTAATAGCTTGTCCCCTCCATTGTCAAAGCAGCACTCTGACACATCTAGTAAATTTTCTTCATCAGCATGGGCACTGTTGGCTCATATGCCTCATGCTTCAGATTTTATTATATCGTATATTTTCTATAGAACACTAATCTCAGTGGAGAGCACTTAGAGATAAAATTGAATAATTTTTAGAGCTGAACTATTCTTCTTTATTATGGCAAGTATTTAGTGAGTTTTCAGCTCTTTTAAGTTGTTTTTTAGTTTTTGAGATTATAATATAATTACATCCTTTCTCTGCTCTCTTTCCTACCCCCAAACCTTCCTGTAGATCTTCCCACTCTCCTTCAAATTCACGGCCAACAATTTTTCACTAATTGTTATTGTTTGCATATAGCAATCAGTGGAATGTCATTGCATGTATGTTTCCAGAGCTGATCATTTGGCACTGAATCATTAACTGGTATAATCTTCTCTAGTACAGATTTGCTTTAACCAAAACTCCCTCTAGACTGAAGATCTGTGGTAAAGATTTGTTTGACAGAAAAAAAATATTAAGAAACATCAGTATGTTTTTTTATCATTAGTGTCACAAACTACCTAATAAATATTACCTTTGCATATTTCTTTTTTCTTGCTGTAAAGAAGCATGTGTACTTTTGATGTATCATTGTTGTATCATGTGTACATTGATGTATTGTTGTTAGGAGATGTGCGTGCATGCCTGTGTGTGTGTGTGTGTGTGTGTGTGTGTGTGTGTGTGTGTGTGTGTGTGTGGTGTGTGCATTGTGTGATGTAAGAGTGAAGTCAAAGGTCAACTGCCATAAATGAGTCCTCTCCTACTACCATGGGTAGTGTGATCTAATTCGGATCATCATTTGTGTAATAAATTCTTTTAGGGACTGAGCTATCTCTTGGGCCAACGTGACTTTTTAACAAATGAAGATCAGGAGCTTTCTCTGGTCTCAAAGAACCTGAGTGTTTGAAGCCTATCATAGGCATATAAATCATTCAAAGTATTCTATCTTGCACTTGACATTGTCATTGGTATATTATTGATGCAGCTTCAGATGTGGCCTTACAGAGTGGTGTTGCATTTAAGCCTTTAATTATGTATAGAAAGAAGCAAAGTATTTTTACATTTTCCATTTAAACATGAAAAAGTCAAAATAATTTTAGTCTTGAAATATTTTTACGTTACAATATACCCTACATGCTATCACTGAATTCAGAAAGGGTTATAGTAAATAAGCTATGTTAGTCCAGATTGTACTATAGTGCTTGAGTCCATAATTTGGCTGTTCTCACTTGAATTCTTTCCTCTTCTACTTACTGTCTTATTCCTTACTGAATAAATATAAAATACAACGCTAGTATTTTCTTTCTTTTCAAAGATGCACTTTTCATGCAAATATGTACATATTAAGTAGACAGGTAAATGAATTTTGACAAAATATATACTGCATAACCCCTTACAAAATCCTGGAATGTTTGTATAAGTCCCTGGAGAATATCCATCTTCTTTCTGTCATTATCATTTTGCCTGTTTTAGAATTTCAAATATATATTTCATATTTATTATATTTTATATAATTTTTATACTTATTACATTATATTATAATATATTATATTAAATATATGTAGACACACACATATATATATACATATATATATATATAAAATGACATTCTGTGTCTTACTTTCTTCATTAGAGATATATTTTCATATTTGCTGTTGTGGTTCATGCATATATCAACTGATAGTATTTTCTTCTTTGGAAATAATGTTCTATTATCTCAATGAGCAACTTTTTAAATCTGCCCCTCTATTTATTAGACATTTGAGTTGTAATAAATACTGGATATTATCAGAGCTCTAAGAACTCCTGAGAACACATCTTTGGTTCTCATATTTCTTGAGTAATGTCTAGAAACACTGTGTTAAGCAGTAAGTCCCTATAGGATATTGTAAGTAATTTCCTATTTTTGTTATACACTGCCTATGCCTATCAGCAGTGTGTGGAGTCCTCCTTGATCCACACCCTTGCTGCCTTAATAATTCTTTGCTATCCCCTGCTTTATCATCGAATGAAATCATGTCAAAAAGGTCTTGTGGAATTCCATGTTAATTGCATTACTAATGACAGTATATGAAAAATAGAATCAACTGTACTGATAGATTATGACAAAAAGCTTCATATGTATGATGAAATACTATTCTGCTATCTAAAGTGTGAAATCCTACCTACTCATCACAATATGAATAGATCTGAATTTCATTATATTTTTGTTATTTGGGTCTGTTTTCTTTTTAGAAGTTTTGGGAATTGAGCCTAGAATTTTGTACATTTAAAACAAGCACACTGCTTTCAAGCTGTATCATCAACCATACAGATCATTATGTTAAGTGAAATAAGCAAGACATAACAAGAAAAGTTGTCACATCATTTCACTAATGTATGAACTCTGAAAGATTTGTATCACAGAAGTTGATAACAGAATGCTATCAGGGGCTGGGAAGATAGGGAGAGTAGAAGGATGGATATCAAAAGTTCATCAATGGATATGAAGTTCTAGTTAAATAGGAGCGAGAAACAGTGGCTGAGGATATAGCACAGTCAGTGACTGCCATGATAAATGAAGACCCGAGTCAGAACCCTAATGCTCATGTAAAACATTGGTCATAATGATGCTTACCTGTAATTAAGGTGTTAGGACAGGAAGATCCCTGAAGCTTTGCTTACTGACCAGCAAGTCTTGTCAAATCCATGAGATTTAGGTTCAGTGAGAAACCACATCTAAAAAAATAAATAAATAAAGATGGGATTGACTGATTTTTATATTCATTGTCAACCTCTGGCCAGTATATGTGTGACTGGTGTGAAATTTTTCACACTTCTGTAAATATCCCAAGTATTTATAACACACACACACACACACACACACACACACACACACACGTGCACTCACACATGGGCATGCATGCAGAGAGAGATTAGATAGATAGATGATAGATAGATAGATAGATAGATAGATAGATAGATAGATAGATAGATAGACAGATCAAACGGGAGGAGAGGGAGAATAAATGCTTTTGATATTGACACCCAGTTCATGCTACAGTCTCTTGAAATGGTATTGTGATGGCTGAAAATGCAGGATCACATCCATGAAAATCATACCTGGCCTCTCATTTCTAACCAAACTTAATCATTCTTGAAGAAAAACATCCTTTGATTCATGGTTAGACCATTCAAAAGAATGACAAAAAAAGTTTTAAAAATAATTTTGTCTAAATTTTGTAAGTTCCCACTAGTTTGGTTTGTTTGTCTCTGTAGGTTTCCCATTATGATCTTAATGCCCCTTGCTCAGAGAATCTCTCTTCTCTCTTTGATTGGACTCCTAGAGCTTGGCCTAGTGTTTGGCTTTGGATCTCTGCATCTGCTTCCATCAGTTACTGGAGAAAGGTTCCATGATAACAGTTAGGGTATTCACTGATCTGATTACTGGAGTAAGCCAGTTCAGGAACTCTCTCTACTATTGCTAGTAGACTAATCTAGGGTCATCCTTATGAATTCCTGGGAACTTCCCTAGTAACCAGTTTCTCCCTATCCCCATGAAGTCTCTCTCTATTGGAGCCTCCACTGGACTGGACTGGACTAGGTCCTCTGCATAAGCAAGACAGTTTTGTAGCTTGATCTGCTTAAGCTCCCCCTGCCCACCAGCACTAGGATCAGGATACACCCCTGGTGCATGAGCTGCCTTTTTAGAGCCCATTACTTATGGTGGGACACCTTGCTCAGCCTTGAGACACTGGGAGGGGCTTGGACCTGCCACTACTGAATGTACCAGGCTCTGCTGACTCCCCATGGAAGGCCTTACCTTCTTGAAGAAGGAAATGGGGTGTGTGTTGGGGGAGGAAGGCTGGAGGGGAGGGAGGAGGGAATAGGGGGATCTGTGACTGGTATGTAAGATGAATAAAAAAATCTTAATAAGAAATATTATTTGGGCACAATTCAACAATTATAACCATTCCAAAATACTTCTGTTCTTAGATTCTGATAAGTGGTAATTTGCAGACACATTTTTGAAAATGTGTTTTAACCATCAGTGGTATAATCAGGAGTCTGGTCTACTTCCCCAAATTATAGGAGGCATGTAAAAAGAAAATATATTCTGCCAGTCTGTGTCATTGAGATAATTCACCATATCTCTAAACCACATGTTCTTGGACACCATAATACAAGTTACATCATTTAAACTTTGCATTCCCGTGTATAACAGCACACCTCAGTTTCTCCATCCTTAAAAATTATATGAGGGAACCCTAACTAAATGGCCCAAAACAACATTATTTTGAAGCCAATGAGAAAACGCACAAACACACATAGAAAACTGACCCTTTCACACACGTGTCCTTTCAACAGGCCTGATCAAATCCATCATTTTCTCCTTGTCTTAATATAATTCTTATTAGTGGGAAAAAAGTTTTCACATTTCCTTCTAATTACTTTTAATTCAACTTTCCTATCAGGTAAAAATGAATCTCAAGAGTTCCTGCCCAGAGCATCTGTAGCAAAAAGTCTATTTTTAAATAGTACATTTCCTTTTCATTTTACAGAGTTTGTCCATAAAATAAACTCGGTTTAACTTTAGTGTGAAATTAGTCCATTTGGGAACTTTCAATAAAAATCGAAGTAAAACAACTTCTAAACAGTGCCCCAATCTTTGAAGAGAGGTGTTATTTTTTTTTCTTACAAGTTTAGCATTTCAATTGCTACAACTTCCCTTTCTACAAACCCTGCAATATTTTATGAGTGTTTGTGTCTGAGAACCATGAAATGAAGTGCTATTAATGTCTGTCCTGTATGTACTTTAGAGCATTGTAATTTTTCTAAAGAGTAGATAATTGCATGATTGTCTGTTATTAATTCAGTAGATGCAATTGTACAGAGCAGAACTTTTGAAAAATACTTTTCAGAAGTATCAAAGGACAGAACATAATTTTGGGACCTTTGGGCTTTATGTTCTTGTTCCATACATGCTGTTTCTCATTAACTGGATTGGAGGCAAAGAAAACAATTTTCTCCCACTTACAATGAAAATTTTAGTGAATTAAAAAGGGCAGTGATCTGGAAAAAAATATGAAAAGTCACTATGTAAGGATGTTTAACAACAAATAGAGTGTTTATAATAAAATGTGTATTTTATCTCTTGAAATATGCACATCATTTTGCCTGTGCAGTTTTCTTTCTTTTCTTTCTGTTCTTGGTGTCAGAAGAAACATGGAACAATGGAGTCGGGTGGTTAAATATAAGTTTAGGTAGGTCTACAGGATTAGAGGGAGGAATTTCACTTCAATCCTGATGATCAAAAAAAAATCCCAAAGTTCAGTAAGTGAAGGATGTGTCACAGGGACCCATCAGACACATGACAAGTTACTCACAGAGCACAGATTGAAATTCACCTGTATCTTATCCAGTGTTTGTGATCTTTAGCTGCCTCAAAATGGAGCAAACCTCTTGCCACATCTTTCTTTCCTTGAAATACCAGCTCTTAAAACTCTTTATTATTCAACTTTTCCTCCTTCAAATAAATTCTCTCTTCTTTTACAAACTTCATCATTCTTATTCGAAATATCTCATTTTTTTTCTGAACATCTGCTGTCAAGAAGACCAGATTTTGTTTTAAGAAGTATATCATCCCATTTCATCTTTCAACTATATTTTTAAAAATACCTAGTCTATCATCTCCTTACACATTTCTAATCCTTTTATTTTTCCCAAATCCTTATTATTAAAAACAAGATATACAGAACAAAACAAAAATGCATTTCATTTCTCCTATTAGTATTTTTAATAAAAGGCTAATCAAGAGACTGGATGATTATTACTACCACTTGATAATCTCTCCAATTTCTTCAAAATCTAGCAATTACATGCTACAAAATTTCTCACGCAATTTTCTTTTTTATTGATTTTTTGTTCAGTATATATTGATCATAGTTTCACCTCCCTCAACTGCTTTTAGATCCTACCCACCACCCAAATCCACACTTTTTATTTCTCTTTCTTTGGCGAACAGACAAAACAAACAAACAACAAACAAGGATTAAAAAATACAGGAAACACACATACATACACACAAAACCTATAAAACCACAAAATCATAAACTGCAACATACAACCAAAGGAACTGTCAGACTAAAACAAAATGCCAAAACACAGCAATGTAAGACAGAAAGTCTTCAAAAATATCTTTGAATTCATTTTGTATTGGCCATCTACTGTTGGGCATGGGGCTACCCCTTAAGTATGGTTTACATACTCATCGAGACTCTGTTGGAGTAAACTATTTTTTTCCATTGCAAACAGTCGCCCTTTGGAGATTGCTTCAAACTTAAGGATGGGAGCTTGTGTCCACTTCATTCTCAGCACTGGGATTCCATCTGGCTTGGAGTTGACAGTAACATCATAGTCTTTCAGGACTCACTTCTAACACTAAGAAAAGAAAGGCTAACTATCTTGAGGAATTATCTCAAGATCAAAACTGTAGCTAGAGTTTTCCTGCCTTGGCCACAGTCAGGACAAATCTCTCTCACCCGCCAGTCCCATAGCCACTCAGACCCAACCAAGTAAACACAGAGATTTATTTTGCTTACAAACTGTATGGTTGTGGCAGGCTTCTTGCTAACTGTTCTTTTGGCTTAAATTAATCCAATTCCATAAATCTATACCTTGCCAAGTGGCTCCTGGCTTACCCGTGTCTTCACATGCTGATTGTCATGGCAGCAGCTGGCAGTGACTCCTTTCACCATCCTGTTCTTTCTTTTCTCCTCTTTGTTAGTCCCGCCTATACTTCCTGCCTAGCCACTGGCCAATCAGTGTTTTATTTATTGACCAATTGGAGCAATTTGACATACAGACCATCCCACAGCACTTCCCCTTTTCTCTTTCTTTCTTTCTTTTTTTCTTTTTTTCTTTTTTTCTTTCTTTCTTTCTTTCTTTCTTTCTTTCTTTTTTTAAAAGAGGAAGGTTTTAACTTTTACACATCTCCAAATGCCAGCTTGGTATATTTGGGAATTTGGGCATAGCATCTCTTACTACTTCCTGCTGGAGGGGAGCACTGTATCTTATAGGGACACAAAGAAAATTTTAGGATTATGGAGTAGTCCATGAGGGTGTATTGTCTGAGCCAGTTGCCTTGAAATGGTTCTGGGTGTTGGATCATCTGGGCCTTGGTGTCATCGGAGACCTTTCAGGGGGTCTTGGCTGGTCAAACCTGATGTATCTTAATCTGAAACAAATCCATAGCCTCTGGCTTTCTGTGGAAACAAAAGCAGAGCCTCCTTTCCAAAGCAACATATCCTTACATCCAAATTTTGAAGTCAAGGTACCTTTAAAATATACATTTTGGCATAACTCAACAGCTTTTGCAATCAAATCTTTTTCTTCAGTTACAAATATCAAAGAGAACATAATCCAGATTTTCTGTGTGGTAGCCATCTTTACGTGGCTTATTTTTTTATATTACCTTGAGCCTATTGCTTTAAACTGCAGCATTCTAAGACTGAAACGGCACTGGCACTGTGGCTGCTGGCTCTGCCCACTTCAGCTTCCCAACATGGTGGTGGTACGTTTTCCGCCAGCTCTGGGAGTCATCAACTCTTAGAAATAGTGGGTCTATGCTTCTATCAAAGCAGTGTGTAGCCCAGAAACCTCTTTTTTTGTTTTGTACTAGCAAAGGCTAAATCCACCACGCAGCTTAATGTGCCACTTGCAGAGGCCTCATTCCCGCCAAACTGTAGGTTGGGCACACACACCAGGAACCCGCCATAATAGCTCAAACACGCAGGCTGCCACTAACTTGAGAGAAACAACTAGGAACTGTTTTTAGCTCCCTTTTAGACTCTTTTTTCTCAGGTTTTAGGTGGAAACCCTTGCCAACACATTGGGCAACATTTGTAGCTAGAGTTTTCCTGCCTTGCCCACAGTCAGGACAAATCTCTCTCACCCGGCAGTCCCGCAGCCACTCAGAACCAACCAAGTAAACACAGAGACTTATATTGCTTAGAAACTGTATGGCCGTGGCAGGCTTCTTGCTAACTGTTCTTATAGCTTAAATTAATCCATTCCATAAATCTATACCTTGTCACGTGGCTCCTGGCTTACTGGTGTCTTCACATGCTGCTTGTCATGGTGGGGGCTGGTAGTGACTCCTTCCACCTTCCTGCTCTTTTCTTTCTCCTCTCTGTTAGTCCCGCCTATACTTCCTGCCTAGCCACTGGCCAATCAGTGTTTTATTTACTGACCAATCAGAGCAATTTGACATACAGACCATCCCACAGCATAAAACACTACTAAAGTATAGAGGAAAAATTGCTCATTTGCTTCTTCTCTCCATTTGTTTCACTAAACTATAATGAATAAATTATCCTAGTTTTTCTTTGGACTATGAATAAAATTTTATATTCACATTCAGTATATGAACATATGATCAAAATTATTTTTAGGATAAATGATGAGCTTAGGAACACATGATTGAAAATTATTTATCATAAGAAAGTATTTATCACTTTAGAAAATTTGATTAGTACATATACATAGACAAGCATTTGGCTTATTAATAAATAAAATTTATCTCATAGACTTTAAAACCATGCTAGGCAATGGTGGCACAAAGCTTGTGGGAGTAGCCTACAAGTACTTTGACTTGACTAAAGACCCAGTCAGTGAAATGGAACCCATACTGGACATTGCCTGGGTGACCAAGTACCTGAGATTAGATAACTCAGGGACCTAGAGTAAAACCAAATGATACTGGTCTAAAAAAAAAAAAAAAAAAAAAAAAAAAAAAAAAAAAAAAAAAAAAAAAAAAAAAAAAAAAAAAAGAGGAAAAAATGTAGTGATAAAATCACTCCTAATGATATTCTTCTATACTCATAGGTTGGTGACCTATTCAGCCATCATAAGAGAAGCTTTCTTGCTGATGTAGATGGTAACAAATACAGAGATTCACAGCCAGACATTTTGCAGAGAGTACGAGACCTTAGAATGCTCAGCCCTAATTGTAATGTCTCCATCAAATCCCTCCTCTCAGATATCAGGGAACTCTCTGGAAGAGGAGGCTGGAAAGAGTTTAAAGGCCATAGGGAATTAAGGATGCCAAAAAAACAAAGACTTCTTAATCAACATAAGCAAATATCAAATGTACTCATAAAGACTGAAGTAGCATTCACAGGGCCTGCACCAGCAGGCTGCACCAGGTCCTCTGCATTTATATTATGGCTTCCACGTTAGTGTTTTTGTGGGATTCCTGAGTGTGTGAATGAGTGGGTCTCTGATTCTTTTGCCTCTCTTTGGCTCTTTTTCAAATTCGGCATGATCATTGTTATTTTATTTTGATATATTTAAAACATTGAATGAATGAATGAATGAAAATTTATCTGCTAAGGTAAAGGTTAACAACTGAATTTCTATAAAAAAAAAAAAAAAAAAACATTTCATAGCTGCTGGGAGATGGAAAATCAGTTGTCTCCAATGCAATGACAGTGGGTATACCAACCACTCCAGGGCAGGACTCATATTCAGGAATAGTTAACTAGTATATAATAGATGACACAGTTTTTTTTTCTGTGCTTTTATTTGGTTATATTTTGGCAGAATTTTTGTTTGTTTTGTTTGTTTTTTGTTTGTTTGTTTTTTGTTTTGGATGTTGTTTTATTTTGTTTTCTTGGTTTGGAGATTTTTGTTGTATATATTTTTTTTGCTCATTTTTGATAAAGAACTTAAAGTTGGATGGATAGGGAGGAGGAGAAGATCTAGAATGAGTTAAGGAAGGGGAAAATATGATCAAAATATATTTAAATTTGAAAATTTTTCTAAATGATAAAAATACAATAAAAAATAAAAACAACTGTAGTGACATATTAATATTTTTTGTGAAGTCAGTGCTAATATCTATACTGTGGTAACACCACCTGGGTTATGATTAAGATGCTCTACATATAGATAAAATATATATATTAGTGAATTTAACACGAAAGGTTTTTCTCTCAATTAGAAATCAGGTGGTTTATACTCCAAAGCTAAAGCAGAGGATTCATGAATTCATTGTAAAACGAGATTGGCCATCATATCCCCACTCCTAACATAGCATGTGAGTTTCATCAGCAAGATTGTTTCATGGACTAAGATAGGCACAAGGAACTTAGCCACCATTGCATTTAGTCAACAACCAAGATAAAAATGAGAAGCATAGAGTTACTTAATTCCTCCCTGTCTGAGCACTTGAACAGCCTTCAGAGCTGTTCCACACAATACTTCTGCTTATAAATCATACGGCTGAACTTAGATACAGGCTTACAACTGATTATAAAAGAGACTGGAAATTCCACATCATGATAGTAAAAACAACCTGACATCATACTTCAAATGTGTTATAATTTTAAATCTCTTTCTAAGAGAGTCAACTGCAAGTAAATTCATGAAGATGTATATGCCTTGGTTGGCTCATTTGTAAAAATAAAGAAATAAAATCTGCCTTTGACATCATGGAAGATAATGGTAATAACAGGGATACCAGATGTTAAATGCTGTGCAGAATTGCGTATTTAACTGTGCATAGAGTTTTAAAAGAAATCTCTAATGGTTACTTACTATTATTATTTTGTCAAGGATGTCTTAAAATTGAATGAACATCAACATCATTTCCCTGAGTTAATCGTATTTATGGAGAATTCGGAGATCAAAGGGCTAAGACATTCCTAAGTTGGGACTCTGACTTCCATCTTACCTTTGCAGACATGGTCTATTGTTTTGCATGTTTTTAAAAACAGACTTTATCAACAAATGACCTTCTCTCAGTTAAAACCAAAACTCTTTGATTAAAATCACATCCATATCAAATACACAAATCATAAGACAACCAGGTTAATCATAGACTTCTTTCACTAGTCTTATTGAGCTACAGCCAAATTAAATGTGAGCATCTGGCTCATGGAAATGTATCAAATGATTAACTGTGTTATTTAAGACAGAGTTTTCACTATAAAAACTACACTATGATATCACGGCTCTGTAAACACCAGTTCTAGACATTTGGCAGTTCTTTAAATGATTTAATCATTGGCGAATAATGTTTTTAGTTCTGATGTATAATCCTTGGCTATCCATCAATCAGAAGAATAATTTCTTTGTTCATCTTATTCCTCTCCAATATAATGTTCTATCTTCATGCATGACCTGTCTCAAGAGCTGCAGTTTCAAAATGTAAATGAAAAGTCAAATATCTTAATGTCTCTACTCAAATGAACAACATGCCTAATGTACTGTAAGGGTTTACATTGGCAAATTGAGTTCTTAGTAGCAAATCTAAACTGTTGCTAATAAAACCTAAAGAAACACAAATAAAAAGGAAAAGATCTTTAAAACTGAGGCCACAGAGTTTCAAGAGAATGATTAATCCTGAATCTTACTGAGTGACATGAGACAGTTACTTGTGAAATCTGAACAATGATAAATACTACAAAATTTTGTATTTCATATGTTAGCCACACATTTTTCTTCAAAAATTCATAATTATTTCTCTTTCTGCAAACATCCATAGAAGTATATTTTCAAACATTACAGTATGTATCTGCCATTCATGGGTAAACCTGGGTTTTCTTTCAATTTCTCAAATTTCAGTTTAGGTAGATAGTATTTATTTTATATCTACTCTAAAGAGTAAGCATACTCAGTACTGTGTTTACCATACTTAAATTTGGAATATGATTTGGATAGCTTATATTACCAATTAATAAAATTCCTTAGGAAACAGAAATATTACACTTCCAAGTCCATATTTACTGACTTGTAATTGAGCATCTGTATATGAGATTAGGAGTTAATGATTGCTCCATATGTTCGGAGAGTTGCATATTATGGAAAATAATCATCTTATCACACACACTCCTGAAAATGAAGTTCAAATAAAATTTGTTCCTATTCTTAATGGCACACATTCATGCAAAATTTACCTAATTCCTGCATCTTTATAATTAACCATATATAACTGGTCCAGAGCACTCTCCTCCATAAACTTTAATTGTCACCTTTGTAAATGTGTAGCCCCAATTTTATCATTATTTTTGCTCCTAGGCCATCCCTATTGCCCTTTTTATTGTTACTATTTTTTCACAAACACTGGCAGATTGGATATTTGTTTGTTTCTTGCCCCCTTTAATTTAAATGCAATTAAAAGTAGAGTCTGTCATCTTTTTCCATTACTTTTATTATTCTCTGATTGCTTGGCCAGTTCCTTGAAAGCTGAAAGTCCATAACTGTTGGTTGAATGTATGACTAATCACATTAGCATCCTGAGCCCTGGCCTCTACCCTGGACTTGCTCCCTAGGAGGTGTCCTGTCTTTACTCTTGCCCTCACCTAGGCCATTCTCCAAACTGCTATTTTCAAAAGCTAAGCTAATTCTGCTGCTTTTATGCCTAACTTCCTGCCTTAAAGCATTTAGCCCTGGCTCTTCCTTCAGCATCAAACCATCTTTCCTGGGCACTGAGCTTCAGATTACAGTGTGAATGCCATCCTCTTGAAAAAACTTTTAGAAAAATTACAGATCTCATTAGAATTACCCAATATAGACAACCTACCCCTTAACATTTAAACTCTTATTTCAGACTTTGTCACATTATTTTATTAAAATTGATTTCCTCCATCACCATACTATAAAGCCCAATGGAGGCACACATAGTCTTTATATATTGATTGATCATCACTGCTGACCTTAATCAAGTGAATAATTAATTACTACTGAAAATATACCAAAAAATAACTCATGACTCTGCTGTGCATATATATTTTGAGGATATATATATAATAGAAAGCTTATTGTCATGTCTATGCATGAAAACTCTACATTTGATTAGAAAAAAGTTAAAAGATCTTAACTAGTAGAAATTTTATTTGCTCTAGTGCACTTTTACAACATACTAAATTTATATGTGATTAATATCACAATGAAAAGGAATTTGATCAACAATCTTTATCATATTGATAGTATTTGCCATTGCTGTGTTGGTACAAAATGACCCCACACAAATGTAAGAAGCATATATCAGCTGTAGTAAATGATATTTCATTTTTAGGATCAGTTTTTTTTTTTTTTTTTCGTTTTAAAGACAAAGCTATTCAGATCCTATCATCGGCAATATTGTTGACCTCCCCACCTCCCCAGAAGCTACTGGCTATGATTTATCTCCACTGCATCCTGTCACTTTGACTAGTTTTTCTCAAAGTGAATGATGCCTCTCTGCTCTACCTCATTCCAAGTTCAATGTGTAATCATCATTTTAAACAGGATTTTTACATGGAGATCCCTCAAGCTTACATTTGATAGCTATCATATTTATTTTCAGAAATGATTTTCATCATTAGAGAAGAAATTTTGTGGTTTTAGTGATCATTTTATGACTGTATATCAAAACTCAAAATACTGTCCTCTATAGTTGATGATTGTTGTGCTAAATAAAACAAGCATCAAAGAATACAATTTTAAAACCTAAGGAAGACAGTTGGCTCTGAATTGCTTCAACAGTTTTCACAACTATGAGTACAATTTTTTTCTTTTTCTCTCTTTCTGTTTCTTTTCAGTCTTTTTAAGATATATTTTACTTGAAATGCTTTAATTGTCCTCTTTTATTGAAAATACACAATTTCATGTACAATATATCCTGATTATAGTTTTCCTTCCCTCTACTCCTCTCAGAACCTCCCTACCTCCCCTCCCCTCCAGATCTACTCCCTTTGCATCTCTCATTAGAAAATTAGAATGGACTTCCATGAGATAACAACCAAACCTGATCAATTAAGATAATATAAGATGAAGCAAAAACTATCACAATGAAGTTGGACACAGGAACTCAACAGGAGGAAGAGTCTCAAGAGCAGGCACTAGAGTCTGAGACCTACTCATTCTCACTCTCGGGATTCCCATACTAAGCCCGAAGCTATAAAATATACGCAGAAGACCTGGTACAGACCCTTGCATGCCCTGTGCTTGCTGCTTCCGTCTCTATGAGTTCGTATGTGCCTTACTTAGTTGATCCAGTGAGCCTCATTCTTCTGGTGTCCTCTATCCCCTCTGGCTGCCTCTTTTCACCCCCTGAGCTCAGAAGTGAGGGATTGGATGGAGACATCTCATTTAGAGCTGTGTGTTCAAAGGGCTCACTCTCTGCTTAATGACTGTCTGGGGGCCTCTGCATCTGCTCCCATCTACTGCTGGAGAAAACTTCTCTGATGATGACTGATGAGGCACTGCTCTATGAGTATAGTAGCATATCATTGGAAGTCAAGTTATTGATAATTGTTTTTTAGGCAGTAGTGTTTGGTTTTACCTTAGGTCTCTGGATCATCTGGTCTTTGGTTCTTAGCTACACAGGCAGTGTCAGGTATGGGTTCCATCTTGTGGAGTGGGCCTCAAATCAGACATTGGTTGGCGACGCCGGCAAGTTCTGTGTTATGATTACTCTAACATATCTTGCAAGCAGGACAGATCGTAGGTTAAATGTTTCATGGCTTGGTTGGTGTCCACATTTCTCTTTCAGTAGCCTGCAGAGTACCTTCCCTCACAAAAGAGACTAGATGTAGGGGTGAGGGCTCCATGTAGGCACCAGCTCAAATTCCTCTTCTTGTTCAATGTGTTGTGTGGGTGTTGTCCTATACAATGGGACCTCACTTTAACTAAAGAAAAAAAAAAAACTTAAGAGCAAGAACCAGTGGCTAGAGAGGCAGTTTCCTTATGGGTGAATCTACTACTATTATTCTGCCAAATGTGCATGGAAATAAATAGATTCCCAAATGATTTAATGTTATACCATAGTTCACCTTTCAGTCCTCATGGAAGATGCTTCCTTTTTAAGGGATGGTGATTAACACAGAGACCCACAACTGGTCAAGGTGCAGAGAATAAGGGACCCAGCCCTAAATGAGACTCTATAATACACTTCTCAAGGCTCAGAGATATTTGCTGAAAAGGGGTTATGAAAACCAAAATAAGCAGAGGCAATGGATGCCTACAAAGAAACTATTTTCTGGACACAACAGGGAAGTTGTGCATACAAATTCAACAGTCATGACTGCATGTGCTTGACCTGTGCAAGCTTGTGACAGACCAAGTCCAAGGATGGAGGAGGGGAGGTAGGCATGAAGTCCCAGTCCTACCTGAGGAACCATTGATGATTAATAACTTCTAGGAAAGGAAGAGTTAGATTTCTTTAAGGATGTGGCTCCTGGTAGATTTATCAGTCACCAGTGGACGGCCACACTCCTTGAGTATATAGGCAACACTAGCAGGACTTGATAGGTTAAGAAAAATGAGGGAGCAAAATTGGGTGGATAGGGAATGGGGAGGGGTTCTGGTAAGAGATAGAGGAGGGTGAATATGGCCAAAACATAAACAGTGTGTAAAATTCTCAAAAAACATAATAAAAAGAAAGAACATTTTAAAAGGAGACAAGAGAAAGATCTCCCCAGTGACCCACTCTTCCATTTTTGATCAAGCACTGGACTATTAGCCCCTGCTTACTGCGTGACCTCATTGCATGTTGCTGATTCTAGGCACATGCCAGAAAACAGAGTTCTATGTTGGTTAGCAAGTGACAGTCAACTGCTCTTGTAACAGAAGAAAGAAGAAGCAATAATAAACGCCGTAACATATCTAATCCTTTTTTTTTTATTAAAAGAGGCAATCCCCTGATACGGTAAATGCTAATTGAGCTTCACACCTATTTTCTTTAGAAGGACCATGTGCTGGTTCTTGGCCTTCAAGTCTGTGACCAGTTTGCCCCCTGTAGGCACTGGGTTTATGTATTCCCCCAGACATAACGGTACTCGATGCCCTCAAAGTCTTCCCATCTATTTGAATACAATTACAAGTGCCCAAAGTTCTCCCCTGCTTCCTCCTGCCAATTTCCATCCTGTTCCTTAGAGTCAAACTCCAATGCTGCCGCTGTGTTCTACAATTGTAGATTCTCAGTGCCATCTTATCTCTCATTTATCTTTCTTACATGACTCAGTTTGTGTTCTGTTTCATATGCTTTGTTTTCTTATGCCACTTTAGGTTGTTGTAAGGAGATCTCAACCCTTTGGGTACTGACTGATAAAAAATTTTCATCTGTACAGCATAATTAAAGGTATATGTTTGAGGAAACAACCTTGCATGTTCTTCTGATGGATATTCTCTCTATATCCTTTAATAACCATTTTAGTACACACAATTTTAATTTGTACAATATTCATTTCATAAGGACATTGAGTGGTTAAACTTTCCAGGACCTCTGTAAGGCCCAGGAGTTTGTTTTAGTGTTTGTTTTCTCTAGACAATTTTTAGGTAGAGTGCTTATCGCCTTCCATGGAAGAAAAATAATAATAAGGGTTTCTCTCTCAATTACTTTGTTATCTGTTCAATAGATGATCATTCATTTTGTTCTATAAAGAATGGGAGTGACTGTGATAAACTCCCTTTAGCTTGTATTTATTGTGGCAGAAAACACTATTACCAACAAAACTTGTACAAGCATGATGTCACTGAAAAGGATGAGCATTCAGAGTGCTAGAAATGTAATTTGAGATAGACCAACAATAATTCCCATTCTGTCCAGCTTCAGCTAATACAAAATGACAATTGGCAAAGAAAAGATTCATTTCCTTCCTGGAAGAATTCCAAGTTGTCTGAACAATTGAAATTTTCTATTATGTACAAATGGTCACTAATGCTTTTCATCGGACATTGATCGTGCATAATCTGGCCTTTAGGCTAGAAAAGAAAACATCTTAGAATGGTTTCCTAATAAAATGTGGCCACCGTCTCCATGAAAATGAATACAGAAAAAAAAAAATGCCTGCCAAATAGAACTAGAACACATGATGTAACTATTGATCACAAAAGATCATAAAATGTTGAACAAGCCCCATTTATAAAAGTTCTTTGGCAAATTATGTGTAATCAGTGTAAAGTTTTCTAGGATCAACTTTCCTAGTATCAAACATCTGATGAGAAAATATGTGATGTGGTTTCTACAGATATCTATGATATCCACATTCTTTCTGTCAAAACAATGTATCTATTACTCAAAAACATTATGTACAAGCTTTTCTTAATATATATTGTATTAATATTAATTCTTATGAAGCACCACTTTGATTTCTCAATTCACATGAAAAATATGTTTGACTGTTGTATCTTGGTATTTGTTGGGTATGCTGTATGATCATCCTGACAGTAAGACTCAGTCACTCCAGGACTTTGAAACGGGTCCTTCGACTACAACCAACCCTAGACCAGGAGACAACTTTATCAAAGTGTTTCATATGCTATGTGAGTGCTTATAAATTACTTTCAGTGTGTTTATGAGACTGACCCTTCCCATCAAGCACAGTCATTATCTGGTTTGTACAGTTCTGTGTAGATTGGCAGTGTTGTTTTGCTCTTCTGGATCCTACCATCTAAAGATATTTGAGCACTAGAGATTCAGACTCCAAACCAAACCACTGACTCAGGGAGGTGAAAAAGCATGTTTTCACTTGGAGAATAATACAGACTTCCAGAAAATATTTGCTAGTTCAAGTGGTATTTGAGCTCTATAATTTAAAAGCCTACAAAGGCAGTTATTCTAGCTAGTAGGTGACCACAGTATCTCACCATAAATTGCTTACGTACTTTCTGTTGCCAGATAGGATTGATCTAGGATCTAGGACAAGGCAGAGCCATGTGTGGAGAGAGGATACATAATAACTGTGCCATTATTTAATAAGCCTGAAAAGATTCCTGAAGTCATCACCCTTTTCAAGATTGTCTCAGCCTCACTCCAACAACTGTGGAGCAATACTGTAATATTTGGTGCATACTTCATTAAGCTATAGGCTCTGCCTATCAGATCCCCAAGAAACAATGTGTGAATGGTGGAAAAAGAAAACGCATGATAATATGCTCAGTTTCAACTTATCACTATGCCATTAAACCCCAAGTGCTTCCACAGCCCATAAATCAAGAGCATGTCATAGCCTTTCATGCCACATAAAGAATCCTTGCATTTATTCTCAGTTGCAGACACCAACATACAAATTCTTATATAAAATATTTACAAGAAGTAATTTGAGGCCTTACATAAAATACTCCCTTCTTTGTGTTTCTTTTCTTTTATTTACTTTTCTATTGTTTTGTTTTGTTTTTAGAGACAAAGTTTCTCTGTGTAACCTTGTGTGTCCTCATTATGTAGAACAGACTGGCCTCATACACACCCTGGAACTCATTTTGTAGCCCCAACTGGCCTCATACATACAGAGATCTGCCTACTTCTGCCTCCCAAGAACTGGGATTAAAGGCATGCACCACCACTGCCTAGTACCTTTTCTTAATTGTCCAGGATTGATCACATCTAAAGACTGCAGTCACACAGATGCAACTTTGCTTTGTAGGAGTTATAACCATGACAGGATACTACCTTAACCATGATCAAACTGGTGAAATCTAGCTAAGAGGGAGCATAGACATCCATCAAATGAATGTGTCCTCTACCCTAGGGAAACCCATTCCCGCACTCATGACTGGCAGATAAGGTTGCAGGCATAGAACAGTCAGTGCCATTCCTTTTGTTGATTCATCAGATCATCAGAGCTCTTCATCATAGAACATGTAATGCCCTTTCTACTGTCAGCACATTGTTTTGTACCTGTTAAAATCAACCTCTGTAATGTGTCACACACACACACACACACACACACACACACACACACACACACACACACACACAACATGGCCTCATGGTAAACCATATCTAAAAGCTTTAAACAGGAAGCTTGGAAAAGGGGTAACCAATGCTCATAGTGAAATAGCCCGAGCTGGAATATAAATGTGTTCCAGGTTAGGAAGTCTTCTATTGTTCTTCTAAAGTGAAATGCTAATCCAGCCTCACAGATTCTCACTATATCTCAGTCAGAACAATAAAGTCTTCTATACAGATGGGAGTGATTGCTACATAATGTCTCTGAGGGGGAAAATGTTAAACTTCTCATAATGTATAAACAACATGTATATAAAGGAATTGTGTACACATTTCACTTTAAGTCTTTGGAATAAAAGGAAGAGGAGTGCTAAGCTCCTGTTCTAGATGTGAAGGTTCTGATGTCCGGACCACTAATTGCCTAAGTCACTCACTTACTAAACTAAAGAAACTGACTTTGAGCCAGTAATTTTTTTCCTGAGATAATTGTGTAGTAAAAATAGTTGTTTCAGAGAAAAGAATTTGAGTTTGCAGTAATGAAAATGTTTACACAAAGAAAAAAACTAAAGTTGCCCCCCAATTTTTGAAAACCCTTATATTAGTTACTTTTTTAAATGCTGTAACATGTGGAGGGCACAGTTATCTGGAGCTTTGATGGCAATTACAATAGCAGGTGAAGGAGACGCCTCTAACCCACTGACCTGCAGGTCTTCCTCCTGTCATCTACACAAGGTGCCATCATGCAATACGCAGATCCATATAGCTATTCAGAAGCATACTTTATGGCTGGGGACATGGCTCAGTCAGTAAAGGTTCTTGCTTCCAAACCTGGTTTCCTGAGGTTGACTCAGGTGACCCTGGGACTCATGTGGTAAAAGAAGAAAAGCAGTTATCCTCTGAATTTCACATGTGTGTGTGCACACATACACATACAAATAAATATATAAACAAATAAATGAATGAAATAAAAATGTTCAGAAACATACTGTAAATACATAACCTAACATTGCATAGCTTATCAGTCACTATACCCAACTATTCAACTTTAATCTTATTTGAACTCAAAAACAATAAAATTTCTATTTCAGGGAATTTGAAATGGTTTTTGAAAGTTTAATTAATTTGTAATCTTCAAACTGTCACCAGTAAACACAGGAGATTTGAAGGCTGGATGGCAGAAAATAAAGAAAAACAATAAACTGGAGTAGACAAATAGTCTTTGTTCCACACGTGACTTTTTGGGACAAGTCATAGATCACAGCTCACCAAGCTTCTGATTCCTTTACCATTTTGTGTGTTTTCTGGCTTTAACTCTGACATCCACCTAGCCTGGCTTTGAACTTCATGTTGGACCTCTCCATCTTCTGGAGGATCTACTGCAGTCAGGTTCACACTGTATGATCAACATGAAAACTGGCCTATTTGATGGTATACTGTTTTTTACCTTTGTCATCTAATTTGTGAAATTAACAATTTGTTATGATTCTCACCCATCAGGGATAATGACTCTAGTCTTTCTTTTCCTCTCCCCAGTTTCCCACGCAGGGAAGGGCTACATTACTTCTTAGGACATAAGGGTATGTCCTTAGCAAACAATGTATTTTTTTTTCCAAATGGCTTAGATGATATAAAAGAGACATGATAAATGACCTTCCAGGAGCAGTATCAGGTGAGAAGCAGAAAACCTTGCAAGTTTAAAGTGTAAGTAAGGCAAAAATAAAAAAAAAAAATGATCAAAATTGACAGGACACTCGGTGACTAGCAAGCCAAGAATGGATGGGTTTTAAAATGTTACTGTATGTATGAAATACTATTATTAATTTAAATTCCAAATAAGATAGTATTGAACACAGTGATTAAGAATTTCATAATTTTTCTGTTACCAACAATGAAAGGAAAGATCCTCTATTAGGCACACTGTATGCAATCATTATTTTTCTGGATGCTACGACACTTGGACTCATTGAATCCTTCAAAATGCCTCTGCAATAAGGACAGTTCAAAATCAGAAAACACTTTTTAAAACAATTATCTGAAAAGCCAGAAAGAAAAATAACAAACTGTTAAACTGTGTAGAAACATGAAATACCACACACATTAAAGTAAATAAGCTAACCTTGACTCAAGAAGCTAGATAGCTTATTGCATAATAAAGCAAACTAGAGTAAAAGAAATATAAATTGCTAACAAGAAAATTAATAATTATAAATTTGAATAAGCCTAGAAACCAGTTTTAGTGTTAGAATATAAAACAAAGGGAGACAAACATAACTATTGACAATAAAGAAAATGTTGCTAAAGATAGCATAAATGCAAAGGCTATAACAAAGGGCTATAGATCACCAAATGCAAATAATTTGGGAAACTAAAAAATTCTAGGAAATTAATTATTCTAAAACTATTCAAAAGAGCAAACAAATACCTAAAAGAAAAAGTTAACTACTTATTACCGTAACAGGATACTGATTTACTGATGGAGATATTGAATCATTGGTAGGATATAATTACCAGGGTTATGCTCTTTACTGTGTCTGGCTTTTATCAGTGTTCTGTATTTTTGTTCTTCTATCACTGCAAAAATCTACACACTCATTAGTATCCCAATTACTGAAAATAACTAGCTTCTGTCTTTGTGTAGAGCACACCAGAGCAATTATACAGTGAAGACCTTTGATCTCTAAACAAAAATAAACTTTCTCTAATGAATATACCAAATAATTTTTAGAGAGATAGGCAATTGCTGCAGAGAAAAATTAATTTTGAAATTTAAAGTAACCGATTTTAAGCAACAAATTCCTCTACCAAAATGAAGGCACCAAGTATACAAGTAATTGTGTTAGTAGAGATTAGTGATATACAGAAAACTGAAATGAGTAGTATATGTTCATAGAGAAAATAATCTTTCTGAAACTGCAAACTACAGGCATCTATTTTTTTTTTGATTGCTCAGACTCAGTCATCCTGTGACATTTTTAATTATTCTCTTAATTTTCACTTTTTCAAATAAATATATGCAAATCATTTGCTGTAGAGTATCTATGATCAAAATTAAATACATACATCAAACTACTTATATATAGCAAATTGCCAGTTGTAAAAATTATTTATCAGTGGACTTTGGACTGATTTACCATGAAATTTCACAATAAAAGTAACCAATAGTTACTTCTTCCACCTGATGTAATCTGTAATTTATCTATACATATGCAAAAGAGTATTATTATTAAAATAATAAGCATTATTAAAAGCATACACATCTTTTAATTAGAGTTGTTACATCAAAATGCTTAATAAATCAAACTATGATGGCTATAAATAACAACAAAACAATTTTCCTCACAAGTCTCCTATCTGAACAAGGCTCAATGGTACCATTCAAAACTACTTCACCTTGCAGGATGTGAAAAATCACTTCACAAAGTCTATGATTTCCAATGCTTTTAGCCTAACTCACATATATCCTCGGGCCTTGCTGTGCCTGAGGCTTTACCTGGTGCTGGTTGTCAAAGCATCTACACATGACCCCTATTATCTGGTTTTCCTTAGCTCATGGTAACCTTAGATTTCAAAAGCAGATATCAAAACATCATGTAATAAAGGCCCATGCCATGAGAGTGAGTCTACCCCTGACACTACCTGGAGTGCCAGCAGCCAAAGGCTGTGTGGTGCAAAGACCTAGGATAGAACCAAACATGACTGAAGAAAAGAAATGACTGTAATGATGCCTAACAATAGTCTTCTCTACTCATTGCCTTAGCCCAATAATCATCAGAAAGGCTTCACCTAGCAACTGGTGGAAAGAGATGCAGAGACCCACAGTCAAACATTAGGCTTAACTCAGGGAACCCTGCTGAAGAGAGGGAGGAAGGATTGTAAGAGCCAGTGAGGTCAAGGACATCACAAGAAAACCCACAGAAACACCTAACCTGGTCTTGTAAGAGCTCAGAGACTAAACCAACAACCAGGGCGCCTACAAGAACCTGACCTTGGCTCTCTGCATATATATGACAGTTGTGTAACTTGGTCTTCTTGTGGGACTCCTAACAGTGGTGTCATGGACTATCTCTGACTGCTACGGGCTTTTGGGACCCTATTCCGCATACTGCTGGGTCACCTTGCCCCAATGAGTACAAGGCAAAGTACTTAGTCTTACTGCAACTTGATAGGCCATGTTTTGTTGACTGCCATTTTGTGATTAGAAATGGAGGAGGAGTGGACTGGGGGTAGGGGTCAGATGAGAGATGGGGGAGAATCTGGGAGGAGAAAAGAGAGGAGAAAATGAGGTTGGGATATAAAATAAACAAACAAACAAATAAGTATAGAAAAAAAGGCCCAGAAGGTTTTAGGCAGGCTGCTGGGAGAAAAAAAAGGCATCAGTTGTCTTACTCAGCTCTGTACACTGTGTGCTACAAGACTGACCTACTGGAGGATATGTCCACTGTGCAAAAATGGCATGGTGGTTATGGGGCAACCAACCTCTTCCATGTGGATGTAAGGCCTGTTCCACAGAAATGATTTTATGCCTGGTGCTGTAAACCTAATCAGAAACCCATGAATGGAAAGATCATGGGCCCTACAGGTGAACCACCCATTATTGCTTTGCTAAATTTCCATGCTGTCAAACAGCATTTTCAGTATTTATTTATGTTTATAGCCATATTTTTTTTTTTGCTACTCTTAGTTTAGAAAATCCTCATTTAGCCATGGGTAGTGGTTATTTCAAAGGCTCAAAACTGGTCTAAGTATCAAGTATAAATAACTGAGGACTCAGCTGTGATGGGTTATCTGTATCAAACTCCCTCCATCCATGGTCAAGGAACTTTGAAAAAGAGAGACAGAAAGAAGGTAAGAACATGAAAATGGGAGGAGGTATAAAAATGCAGATTTCTGGTCCTGACATGGATGTCACATCCATAACCTTACAACATTGGGGTAGAATTCAAAGGACCTACACAAGATCAAACAAGTCAAAATTCCAACATGACTGAGGAGAAAACCCCAAGTAACTACTCCTATGGGAGAACCTGGTACAAGTTAATGGCTACTGAAGGAGGTAAATAGAATCACTCACTTAGGGGAAGTGGCCACTAGTCAGTTGCTTGTGCCCCAGTGAATGGTCACACACCAATAAACACATGGGCAGCACTAAGTGGACTCACAGTTTATTAATAATAAAAAAGACATGAAATTCAGAGGAAGATGGAGTGGGACCACTAGGGTGAGCTGGAAGGAGGTAGTTTCATATATATATGAAAATTTCAAAAGGTAAAACATACTATTAAGAAAAAGAAAGGTTTAGGTAAAAGCAGTTCCGATTTAATGACCTATATTCTGCACTCATATTGCATTAAATCTGTTACACTCTCTTGTTAGGACATTTAAAAGTGGGCCTTTGTCATTTATCAGAAATCCTAAAGAAACAACATATGGGTATTAAGTTTAGTCAGAGCAAGTATTTTCAATGTTTAAGTATAATAAATTACACTCAACTAACAGAGGAAGGACAAAATGATAAAAATGAATATGTAAATCCAAATGTTTCAATGACTAAATTAAATGCAAATGAAGTCAAGGTGATCATTCAGACCTATTTCATCTAATTATTTCAAGTGAATGAAGTGTAGTGAACAGTTATTTGAGTAGGTCTTGACATTTAGCTATAAGTAAAGCATTCAGATTCATTATAAACTTTTCTCAGCAAAGAATCAAAAGTCAATTCTATCAATCATGAAGACTTCGTTAATATTATCTTTCATTTTATTTACTTCCTTTCACATTTCTTCATTATTGTGTCTTCAATAATTGTTATTCATGTAAGGGTCAAGTGAGAAGCTCATTATCTCATCTGTGCAAATGTGAAACAAACAAGCACAAAAACCTAGAAAAAATTGTTCAACAACTGCCCACTGCAACCAAATCTCCTCATCCAGCTGTTCTTAAGTAGGTAAATACTAGAAGCAAGTCATGTTTCTCTGAGGAGGGAGTTAACAAAGCATATAAGTGCATGCAATAGAAAACTCTGTTTACTATAATTTATTGGCATAATTAAAATAAGTTTATTATTATAATATGCCACAAAAAAGTTCTTATAAATTCTTTAAATAATATCAAAAAAGTTAACCCAACTGCATTTTAAGTACTAAAAAAAACAAATAAAAGAGCATGAAAATGCTTTTTTTTCTCCATTGAGGAGACACAATAGAGATGTAAAGTAAACATGACATCTCTGATAGATATGTGGTTTAATTATCACCAGTATGGTAATATTTGCAACATATCCAGCAAAACTATTTGAATGATTATAGTGATGCTATTAAAGTGGTTGACCACTTTCTCTTCATTTGTTTAGAAGAAAATTATGTCATGATACTTTGCTTAAATAAGACATTCCAACTATTTTAGAGCTATTGTAGTTTTGACTTTACTTCCCTTGGGTCTTTAATTTATTCTGACTGTTAAATTGCTTATGCAATAATTTTAAATATAAGCTGGTGTTTTGTATAGTATGTAATTAAATTGTATGGATGGTGAACTCAATTTTATGCAGCCAGAATTACTATACTCACTACATATCCTCTTTTATATTTTGCCAATATATAGCTTACAAACAATTAAAATTCCTCAATCAGTTGGAATTTACCAGTCATATGTTTTTCTCAGACAAAACTGTAATGCCTGGGAATACATAAGCAGTAAAACAAACAAAACTGATGAATTCGTTATGGTGTTTATATCCTGAAAGAGCAGACTTGTTACAACTTCTTTTTATACAGGCTCAGTGGGCATTTGATGTCTATAGGGTTGGTTGCTTAAATGATGATTATGATTGATTCTAACATATTTTTCTCAGTCTAATATTTGAACCCTAGGTCGTGGAAGTATTTTGAAGGCTATGGAGTCTTTGGATCTTGTCAGGTTGGTGGGAATAGATTTCTAGGCACGGACCTTTGTAGGTTATAACCAGCCTATGGTTCACACCTCTTCTCTCTGCTTCCCGATTAGCCACAACATGAATAGCTGACACATGTTCCTGCTGCCAAGTATGTGGAAGTTCTGATATGTCTTCCTCAATATAATGGACTGAAGCTGTGAGCCAAGATGAATTTCTTTTCTTAAAAGGTCATGCATTTTGGTCATACTGATAGAAAAGTACCAAAAAAAAAAAAAAAAAAAACCCACACACTTTTGTTTGTTAGTTCATTTATTTGTTTTGCAATAATATTTTGCTCAGAGAGCTAATTGAACATAGTGATATATATATATATATATATATATATATATATATATATATATTATAAGATGGGTTTATTTTCAGAAGTCAACATTAATCAGTTAATCAAACATATATTTTTTCTATGTTAAGATATGACACCAGAATAGATATATTCATTATAGGTATATAATTGTCTATGAATGAGAAAAATAGCAAAAAAAATCAATATTATTGGTAGGAAAATGATGGCTTCTAGTATAATTGTGTATATTTAAAATATAAAAGTAAGTTACCATTTCTGTGAAATCATCTCAGCACAGTATTCTAAAACATTTTGTTTATTTAAAATTGTATTGAATTAACTAATAAAAATACTTTATGATATATTTTCAAAATATTTTTAATGGTTACTAGATTTTAATATTTACAGACATATACATAGATATATACAGATGTATATATCTGTATATATCAAACGAAATTTACCTTTGTTTTAATTCTTTTAAGTTTTAATATGTTTCTAAAATAATTATCGAAAATGTTGATTATATTTGGACCATCTAGAGAATATTTATTGATCTTAATTGTTTCTGGTATTCTTCCAAATCTTCTGGGCATTTTAAATGATAACATCAATCTTAGCTAAAATAATTTGATATTTATGTTATTCATTCTGTGCTATAGATCTTAACATATTGTCTAATAAATCTTCACAGAACCCTCTGAGAAAAGTATTCTTTAATGTTTGTAATTATGATGATATAACTATAATGATGAAAACACCAACTGAAGTTTGGAGAGATTAAGAAATGTATCCTGCTTTACATATGGCTACAGAGACACATGCACACCAGTGCTTGTTGCTGCTCTAGTCATAATTCATAATAGCCAGAAATTGTAAACAGCTTAGATATCTATCAACTGATGAGTGGATAAAGAAAATATGGCTCATTTTCATAAGTAAATAATATTCAGGTGTTAAGAAAAATCAAATTATGAAATTAACAGGTAAATGTATGGAGCGAGAAAAAAATCATCCATAATGAGGTAACTCAGATCCAAAAGGATAAATAATGTCTATTTTATCTTGTATGTGGACATTAACTTTTAAGATTTCAATATATGAGGTACGATACAAAGGAAAAAAATGATTTAGGTACCTAGTTAGGGATCAGGCAAGAGTAGAGTCTCTCCCAAGGAATGGGAAATAAAATGTATTGTTATGGTTAAAAAAAGAGTAAATGAGAATAGGGGGACTAAATGGGGAGGCATATTGGAGAGAAGGGTAAAAGAGGAAAGAAATATGGGAAGGAACAATGTGGGAGCCCGTTCTGGGGTTCCTCGTGGCTTTACCCAGCAGGTCCGAATAGAGGATGATCAGGACCACGGGCCTGAGTGCAGGTGTCTGAGATGGCCTGCACTTGGCTGTGCTGGGGGAGGAGGTCTTTTGCTCCACCCCTTGGCGTCTCTATAAAAACCCTGGACCAGAGACAGTCCGGGCCCGTTGGAATAGGTTCCAGGCCCTCTCGAGGCTATCCTTTATTTTCTATCTGTTTATCTCCACAAGATTCTCCACTATAAATCTTTCTATCTAATATTTCCTGCTGATCGCACTCAAGAAAACTCTGGGAAGCTGTGGGGGTGGTGAGTAAACGCCCCACAGAATGGCGCCGTGAACAGGGACTAAAGAAAAAAAGGGACTAAAGAAAAAAAGGGACTAAAGAAAAAAAGGGACTAAAGAAAAAAAGGGACTAAAGAAAAAAAGGGACTAAAGAAAAAAAGGGACTAAAGAAAAAAAGGGACTAAAGAAAGGGGAAAAAAGGGACTGAAGAAAAAAAGGGGAACAAAAAAGGGGGGACTAAAGACAAATGAACAGGGACTTAAGACAAAGTAATAGGGACTAAAGATAAAGGAAAATAGTTTTAATACAGAGTTTTTGGTGAAAGTGCTGAGTCAGCCCTGCCAGTGGAAAGGCATGCCGGTGTTATGAAAAAAAATATATTTTTATATATTTTTTGGTGAGGCAGGGGTTTTATCCTCGAGAGAAAAGGAAAGCGGACTGGAAGGATGTCCGATGCTGCAGCGAAATTCTCTTCTGTCAAAATTTTCTATCTTCTATCCCTTTCTCAATTTCTATCTGTGATAAGTATAAGGTATAGGGTAGTAATATAGTTTAGGAAAAACTTAGAAGTGTAAGATTGTGTAGGAAAAAAAATAAGTAAGGCAACTAGACAGAAAAACTCTTCAATTTTCTAACTTTGGGGGCTTTGAAAGCAAACTGGGGAAAAAAATCTTTCTTTGGGCTTTACGGGTAGTAAAAAAGCTCTTCTCTGAGCTTATGGGGAAGAAAAAGTTTCCTATGGAAGCTTTTGACCTGGGGACAGCTGAAATGCCAAATCCAAGCGGCAGGAGAAAGTAATTTCTCCCTGAGGCAAAAATGGGGGTGTAAGAAGTCAAAGTTTAAAGTTGGGAAGTTTTGGGAAAAGTTGGTCTTTCTCCTGGGGGGAAAAAATCTTTCTCTTAAACTAAAAGCTCTTCTTGGAAAATTTTGGGGGAAAAATCTCTCTAAAAAACCTTAATGTTTCTCAAAAGCTCCCTTAAATTTAAAAACTAAAGCCTTTAACTTTCTCAGAAGGACAAAAATTAGAATCACCTGGGGATATTAGTGTGAGAATTACCTGCGAGTAGCTTTAAGAAAAAATAAAGACCTCTTGATCAATATGGGGCAGGAAAATAGTAAGCAGACCTTTGAAGAGTCACTTGCAGAGAGACTAAAAAACAAAGGCGTTAAGGTGGAACTACAACAAGTACAGAGGTTCTTACAGTTTGTAGAGGAATTGTGTCCCTGGTTTCCTGAGTATGGGAAGCTAAATGAAGATTCCTGGGGGAGAGTTGGGGTTGAAATACAAAAATACTATGAAAAACAGGGGCCAGAAAATGTTCCCGTGGAAGCCCTTGGGCTGTGGGCATTAATCCGGGATAATTTAGATCCTAACCCTGAAAAGCAGGAGGGGTCCTTCCCTAAGGCAGAGGAGGTAGAGACAAAACCCTCTGCTCCGCCAGCAGAACCTGAAAACCCTTGTACAGCACCGATTAAACAGGGTCCGGTTTCTCTTGGCCATGACGATAAGTTTAAGGAACAAAAATCTTGGAATAAGACAAGGGAGGAACTGAAAAACTTGAAAAGCCTAGTGACTTCTCTTACTCAAAAAATAGAAACTCTCCAAGTCTCTCCTCTTCCCTCTGTAGGGGTGGAACTAGACTCACCTGGGGAGGCGTCTTTTAGAAGGGAAAAGCCACCTGTAATTGCCATAGCACAGAGATCCTCTGAGGCAATGCGAACCCTCTCTGTCAAAGCTACATCTCCTCTTCAAGCTAGCCTCCGGGAAGCTGCTAGTAAAGGGGAAGAAATTCAAGGCTTTCAAATGTTTCCGGTCCTGGAAGAGCCAGACCGTCAGGGTAATATCATAAGAGTGCATGTTCCCATTCCTTTCAAACAGCTTAAGGAGTTAAAAACAGCATGTAGTCAATATGGCCCAACTGCTCCTTTTACAACAGCATTGCTAGAAAGCCTGGCTTTAGAAGTTTTGCCCCCGGGTGATTGGAAACAAATGGCCCGAGCATGTCTATCTGGAGGTGACTATCTGCTGTGGAAAAGTGAGTTTGTGGAACAGTGTCAGGCCACAGCTGAAATAAATCGGGCACAACAGATTCCTATCACCTTTGATATGCTCGCTGGGGAAGGCCCTTATCGAGAAACAGGTCAACAGTTAAACTTTGATATAGCGGTGTATGCTCAGGTTCAGGCCGCTGCCAAAAGGGCTTGGAATATGCTTCCATCATCAGGAAGACAAACTGAGGATTTGTCCAAGATAAGGCAAGGGCCTGATGAGTTATTTCAAGATTTTGTTTCCAGATTAATGCAAACGGCTAGCAGATTAATTAGTGATTCCGAAGCTGGACTTTTACTTGTAAAACAACTTGCATATGAAAACGCCAATGCAGCGTGTCAGGCCGCGATACGCCCTTTTAGAAAAAAGGGAAACATTTCTGACTATATCCGACTTTGTTCTGATATAGGACCATCATACACTCAAGGGATAGTCATGGCTGCAGCATTACAAGGAAAAACGGTTAGGGATGTTCTATACCAGCAAAGACACCCTAATTCCAGACAAGGGAAAGATATTGGACCTCCTGGAAGTTGTTTTGGGTGTGGACAGATGGGGCATTATATTAGAAGTTGCCCTAGCAAGAGAAGGGGCTTCGGACCAAATAGAGAGCCTGGGTTATGCCCAAGATGTAGGAGAGGGAAACACCAGGCTAGCGAATGCACGTCAAGGACAAATACCCAGAAGAGTCCGTTTCAGGGAAACGGACGGAGGGGCCTGCCCCAGGCCCCGACAAAATAGACCTTTGGGGTAATTCAGTCAATCCTCCGGCAAAGAAATATATTCAAGACCTCTGTAGAGCAACACCAGGTAGTGCTGGATTAGACCTCAGTTCTTCCATCTATACAGTTTTGACCCCTGAAATGGGAATGCAAGCCCTCCCTACAGGTGTTTATGGACCTTTGCCACAGGGCTCTGTGGGGTTATTGTTGGGCAGAAGTAGTACTACCATGCAAGGAATTCTAGTTGCCCCTGGAGTGATTGATGCTGACTATATGGGAGAAATAAAGGTGATGACTCATTCACCCACAAGAATTTCAGTAATAAAGATCGGTCAGAGACTTGCACAGTTAATCTTACTTCCTCAAATACAAACAAAAAATCCAATTAAAAGAGATAAGAGAGGAGAGGCTGGATTTGGTTCGTCAGATGCCTATTGGCTACAAGCCATAGGACCACAACGTCCAGAACTTACACTAGTCATAAATGGGAGAAATTTCTCAGGTCTTTTAGATACAGGCGCAGATTTATCTGTTATATCTGCTAGTCAATGGCCTGCTATGTGGCCCAAAATGGAGACTATTACACAGCTGCAAGGGATTGGTCAAACTCAGTGTCCCGAGCAGAGCAGCGATGAGCTCTCCTGGAGAGATGAGGAGGGTCATGAAGGGACTTTTCGGCCATACATTGTCCCTCACTTGCCGGTAAATTTGTGGGGTCGAGATGTTATGAGCCGTATGGGAGTATACTTATATAGTCCCGATACAACTAGCTATGAACAAAAAGTTCCTGACCAAAAGTTAATGGAAATGTCATCTTTATCTCCTAAAGAAAAAACTAATAACATTATGGAGCATTTTTAGGAAGGGTCATTGAGCAGCCTGTACTCCATGCAGATCCTATAACCTGGAAATCTGATCAGCCTGTGTGGATAGATCAATGGCCCCTAACTGAAGAAAAAATACAGGCTGTCCAGCAGTTAGTACAGGAGCAGCTGGATAGTGGTCACATTGAACCTTCCAATTCTCCCTGGAATTCTCCTATTTTCCTCATCAAAAAGAAGTCAGGGAAATGGAGATTATTACAGGATTTGAGAAAGATTAATGAAACCATACAACCTATGGGAGCTTTGCAGCCTGGATTGCCTATCCCTACTGCTATACCAGAAAATACGTATAAAATTATTTTGGATTTGAAGGATTGTTTTTATACCATTCCTTTAGCTCCTCAAGACTGTCAAAGATTTGCATTTAGTGTTCCCTCAGTTAACTTTAAAGAACCCATGAAAAGATTCCACTGGAAAGTTTTGCCCCAAGGAATGGTCAATAGCCCAACACTGTGTCAGAAATTCGTAGCTCAAGCTATCCAGAGAGTTAGAGAGCAAGTTCAACAGGCTTATATTATTCATTACATGGATGATATTTTGCTTGCACATAAAGACGAAGAAATTTTGCTTGACACTTTTGGACGGCTTCAGCACTGCCTTACCTGTGCTGGGTTAATTATCGCTCCAGAAAAAGTGCAAAGACACTCGCCTTTTCAGTATCTAGGACATGTATTATACCCTAAGGTGATAAAGCCTCAAAAATTGGAAATAAGAAAGGATGAGCTAAAAACTTTAAATGATTTTCAAAAATTATTGGGGGAGATTCAATGGTTGCGCCCTTATTTAAAAGTATTTACTGGTGATTTGAAACCTTTAAGTGATATTTTAAAAGGAGAAAATGACCCTAATTCACCCAGAAAGTTAACTGAAAAAGGTAGACAAGTTCTTCTGCAAGTTGAAAAGGCTATTCAAAACCAGCAAGTACATTACATTAATTACGCCCTACCTTGGTATGCACATATTTTGCCCACTAGACATACACCTACAGCAGTATTATGGCAAAACAAGCCTCTCTTATGGCTACATCTTCCTGTTTCACCAGCCAAAGCGTTAAATCCATACTATGAGTCTGTAGCTTGCTTGGTACAAAAAAGCAGAATTGAGTCTAGACGTTACTTTGGTAAAGAACCTATGGTAATTAATGTTCCTTTTACAAAGCAGCAAGTTGATTGGCTTTTTCAAAACAGTGATTCTTGGGCAATTGCTTTTTCTCAGTTTTCAGGCCGGATTGATAATCAATTCCCAGCTGATCCATTATTGCAATTCGTTCAAATGCATTCCTTTGTATTTCCAAAAATCGTTATGAAAGACCCCGTAGAAGATGCTGTGCTAGTTTTCACTGATGGATCTTCTAATGGAAAGGCTGCTTATGTTATTAATGGAAAAAGTTATGTAGTACAAACAACCCCAGCCTCTGCACAGATAGTGGAATTACGGGCAGTGAACATGGTTTTTCAGGTTCTTGAAGACAGATCATTGAACTTATATACAGACAGTCAATATATTTATAGAGCTCTTCAAGTCATAGAAACTGTTCCCTATATTGGCACTAATAACAACCAAGTCCAAATGTTGTTTCTACAAATTCAAGATGCTATTCACAAAAGAAAGCTGCCATGCTTTGTGGGCCATATTAGAGCTCACTCCAATCTTCCTGGTCCTTTAGCTGAGGGTAATGCGATGGCCGATAAGTTAACAAAGTTAGTAGCATTATCCCAAGTGGAAATGGCTCAACAGTCACATGCTCTTCATCATCAAAATAGCAAAAGTTTAAGAAAGCAATTCAATCTTACCAAAGAAGCGGCTCGTCAAATAGTTAAACGATGTGGGGTATGTCCAAAATATTTTTCTGTCCCTCACTTAGGGGTAAACCCTCGAGGTCTTCTTCCCAATCATCTATGGCAAATGGATGTTACCCATATTGCAGAATTTGGCAAATTAAGATATGTACATGTGACCATTGACACTTACTCAGGATTTTTAATGGCTAGTGCACAACCTGGGGAAGCTACAAAACATGTCATTATGCACTGCTTGAAATGTTTTTCGTATATGGGTATACCAAAAATTATTAAAACTGATAATGGTTCTGGATATAGTAGTAAGGCATTTCAACAATTTTGTACCCAATGGGAAATCGTACATAAAACAGGTATTCCTTATAACCCTCAGGGACAAGGTATTGTGGAAAGGGCTCATAGCAGTCTTAAAATACAACTTCAAAAGATAAATATAAAAAAGGAAGAAATTTACCCTCAATCACCACATAATGCATTAAACCATGCTCTTTTTGTCCTGAACTTTTTGAATATGGATGTCCGTGAGCAGTCTGCCGCAGATAGATTTTGGCACAGTGGCACCCAAGCGACTTTCGCTCAAGTGAAATGGAAAGATCCCTGCTCGGGATTATGGAAGGGTCCCGATCCTGTTTTAATATGGGGTCGAGGACATGTTTGTGTTTTTTCACAAGAGGAGAATGAAGCTCGGTGGTTACCGGAGCGTCTGGTAAGGAGCGTGGAACTAAGAAAAGTCAGCTCCAATGACGGTAAGGAGCATGGAACTAAGAAAAGTCAGCTCCCATGATGTTCCTATAAAGGAAGCGGAATGAAAGTGGCTCGATTAGTGTTTTTGAGGTTTTGTCACTGGTTTAATGCAAACAGTGAGGAATAAGAGTTCGGAGCTGTGCCGCTTTTGGCTTTACTAACTTCTTTAGAAAAATACCTTATATCACCTAATAGCTGTGCAGTATTGGCGAATTTGGGTGAAGGGACAGCCTCTAGTTAAAAACTGTTTACCGCTGACAGTGCATCTCTGCCTGTCCGGAACTGCTGAGAGAACTCGCAACTTTGGGGTGTGGCTTCGTCCTGAGAATGTTACAATCCCCTAGCAACAAGTATCACAACTCTATAATGACAACACTCATTAAATCCCAGTGCTTTATAACAAAGCTAACTATAAACTGTAAACTTTAGAAATGATGTACGTACTTCCTGTCTAGTTAAGAGAATCTGATAGAGATGGTGATAATTAAGAGTAAGAAGTAGAAAGTACGAATATAAGATATGTGTTTGTAAAAATTCTGTCTTGTTAGATCTGTGTTAAGAAATCTTTAGGTGTTTGCTAAGTTAGATATATGCTAATGGTAGCCTATAAGTTTGTAAAATAGATCAATAGAGTTCCTTTAAGAATATAAGCTTGTAAGAAGTATCTAAGGTAGTCTTAAGACATGTAGTAATAAGCTTGTAAGATGCTAGTTGTAAATGTAAGTTTAAATAAGAAATAGGATGGAATTAATATAAGTATATAAGAATTAATAGGAAATATATTTGCTAAAGCAGTTCTATAAAATATAAATAAGTAGATGTTAATGTTGTATGTGAGTTTGTAAAAACGTGTAAATGTTGAATATGAGTCTAAATGCTTTGCAAGGCAAAAAATGTTATATGTGAGTTTGTGAAAAAGTGTAAATGTTAAGTGTGAGTCTATTAATGTATATGGTAAAAACACCTGAGACACAGGAGATAGTGTCCTAGTAGACTGCAAAGTAGGCAGTCTGAATGGTTTCAAAAGCTCCAGAAGCCGCTAAGAATGGCGGACGCCAGAACCAGCACAAGGCATCCGCAGCTGAGATCCGTGGAATATCAACGCAGCACAGAAAAACCTGAGCTAACAGCAAAAATGGTGCGGTTTAAAATATTACTATAACTAAAAAGGTATGTCTGTGAGAACAAAAGTTGCAGAGACGCTTGTTTGAACAAAAATTAACTGCAAAAAGTTTTGGTTGAAAAACGTCTCTTCATATTTGGAAGTGAAAGCCTGATACCAGAATTTATTTCTTGTTTGAACTTTTTGAACTTAAAATGAGATAAAATTACAAAAAGATTTTGGTTATGGATTTCTCATATTTGGAAGGCTAGTACCAGAATTTATCATTTGAATTTTAAGACTTAAATGAAACAAACCATAGAGATTTCATTGCAATGGGACAGTTTTGAGTAATGACCTAGGAACGGTTTTCTGGAATTGGGTTAAAAATGGAACTGTTTAAACGAAGAAATGTATTTCTACTTAGAATCAAGATGCAATTTTGTGTATGTGTATATGCTTTATTTACTGGTGATTCATGAATTGTTTTGTGGAACTGTTTATGTAAGAATGGAATTACTTATGGAACTGGTTTTGTGTTACAAATGGAACTGTTTAAACAGAAAAGTTTGGGTTTTCTAACTAGGCTTGAGATTTTGCTTAAAATTATAAAGAAAAGGGAGAGTTAATATTCCTTAGTTTATTTAATTTAAATTGTTGTTTGAATGGATTAATGTCATGTTTTGTTAGTAAGAAATGCAAATGGGGTATACTAAGAGACTATTTCTAAAGTGTGTAAAGAGCTTTATTAAGAAACTGCTTTTGGATGTTTTGCTAAGTTTTCAAAGTATTAATGGTCAGATCGAAAATATTGCTTTTCAATATGGGTTTGTAGGAATTGTATAAGTTTGGGTTCCTCTAACTAGGTTTGAGTTTTTGTTTAAAAATTATAAAGAAAAGGAGGAGCTATGAGATTGAATTATGTTCGCAGAAACCTATTGATGTTAATGCACCCTGGCTTTGTGGAATTGAGGAAATGTTTAAGTTTGTGAATACATCGAAGTTTTGCCTATATTCTGTTAACAAGAAAATTCAAATGACTGAGTTAAAGTTGTAAGACGGAGAAAATTGTTAACTACATATAGCACCATATATGCTAATTCTAATGGTTCTGTTAAGAGTTTGTTTTGAGTTGTAAGATTGAGAGAATTGTGACTATGTATAGCAATATTTATGTTAACCTGTTAATAGTAATGATGAAGCTAAGGGATTATTTAAGTTTGTAGTCGCCTTAAGAGTTTTGGTTTAGAAAGGGCTTGAGGCAGCTAAGACTGCTGTAGTCACCTTGGACCTAATTCAAAAGAGAAATGCCATCTATATCATCCTCTACTCCCATACTGGGAGGTATAACAGCTATGGAGATTGCTGTAAGCCATTAATAGTTATTTTTTTATATATTAAGAAGGGGGACCTGTGGGAGCCCGTTCTGGGGTTCCTCGTGGCTTTACCCAGCAGGTCCGAATAGAGGATGATCAGGACCACGGGCCTGAGTGCAGGTGTCTGAGATGGCCTGCACTTGGCTGTGCTGGGGGAGGAGGTCTTTTGCTCCACCCCTTGGCGTCTCTATAAAAACCCTGGACCAGAGACAGTCCGGGCCCGTTGGAATAGGTTCCAGGCCCTCTCGAGGCTATCCTTTATTTTCTATCTGTTTATCTCCACAAGATTCTCCACTATAAATCTTTCTATCTAATATTTCCTGCTGATCGCACTCAAGAAAACTCTGGGAAGCTGTGGGGGTGGTGAGTAAACGCCCCACAGAACAACAAACACAGAAGGCAATTTGAAAAGATACAGGGAAATGTATTATTGTAGACACTTCCTAAAATAAGGAACATATGAAAGAAATATAAAGTAACTAAACAGTAGGAGAGACAATGCCCCAACTAGACAAAATGGTGAGTTCTTCTAGTCATTGTCTAAGGGGCCATATAGAAACCCCAAACATCACATGCTATTGTCAAAACTATTGTTTGCTCTCCACAACCTTATGGTAAGGCAGTGTTGCTGATAACAACACTTACACATGCCACTGAACATGGAAAAGTTGAGCTGGTGCCTAACTAGGAGCTTCACGCCTACTGACAATCGTGCATAGTGTTGTACGGTACTCTTCATGTTAGTGAAGGAGAAAAGTAATCATGAATATCACCCAACTACAAACCCTGAGGTCCACAACAGTGACCTGCCTGCTGGATATACTGGTGTAACAGTAAAACAAATATTATGGGAATAATCAAACACTTTCTGAGTGGATTTAAGGACCACTCCATGAGATAGAACCTATAACTGGAACCACTAAGGTAGCCAAGAGATGTAGTGGGTAGCCATTTCAGCTTTGATCTGGAAGTTCCATTAAGGCTTCAATAACTGTCACGCCTTCAAGGCGGGGCCAAGAGAGGACCCTGAAGACCCGAGATCCAGATGGGCCAGCTCTCTTGGTTCCTGGACCCTGGACGCTGGAGATAGACCAAGCAGAGTTCTCCAGAGAACACTGCCAAACTGCGTTATACCTTTCCCAGACCCTGTTACCTATTCCCTTCACTTGTAAGTTACCTCACAAAATAAACCTCCCTTTTAACTACGTGGAGTGGCCTTAATAATTTCACAAATATCTGGTGCCCAATGTGGGAAAGATCCAATGGAACTTCAAAGGATATTCTAAATAAGCAGCAACAGGTAACAATAACTCTTAGAAATAGATTGCATAGTGCTTTTTTAACCTTGAATTTTCTCAATGCTGATGAGAAAGGAACAACAGCTGCAGAGAGACATTGGGCAACAGACAAGACTCCTGAGCTAAACCAACCAGTTTATTTCAAAGATGTTTTGACCTCAGAATGAAAGCCTGGATATGTCCTACATTGGGGAAGGGCTTTTGCTTTTGTTTCTGCAGGAGAAGAAAAGCTATGGATACCAACAAAATTAATAAAAATTACATTCAAACAGGTGAAACCCCTTGATGAGGAGAAGTAAAAGCTCATCCACCAATGTGACATCTCTACAAGTTGTAAGAAAAAAAATTAACAATCAAAGGTTGAGGTAGGGTTCTGTTTTTGTCTTTCCAAGATAATGGAAATATCCATCTTTCAGAAATCATAAGTCTTGGATATCCGGATGTTTACAGCAGAAAAAAGAATCTATTGGTACCAATCTACACAGGGTAAAATCTCACTGTCTAACATCTATATCTCTATTAATCTAGAAAAGTTGTGGTTCCAATTCAATTATGAACCAGCCTGGCTAGCTCAATCAGTAGAGCATGAGACTTAATCTCAGGGTTGTGGGTTTGAGCCCCACATTGAGTGCTATTTGTAGCTAGAGTTTTCCTGCCTGGCCCACAGTCAGGACAAATCTCTCTCACCTGCCAGTCCCACAGCTGCTCAGACCCAACCAAGTAAACACAGAGACTTATATTGTTTACAAACTGTATGACGGTGGAAGGCTTCTTGCTAACTGTTCTTATATCTTAAATTAACCCATTTCTATTAATCTATAAGTCGCCACATGGCTCATGGCTTACCGGTATCTTAGCATCTTCTCATGGCAGAGAAAGCCTTCCACTTCCCAGAATTCTCCTCTCTTCTTGTCCTGCCTATACTTCCTGCCTGGCTACTGGCCAATCAGTGTTTTACTTATTAACCAATCAGAGCAACAGATTTAACATACAGCACATCCCACAGCAAAGAATCTGAGATTAGATAAGTCATAAGCACTGGGGAAAGATTATTACTATTGTTGTACTATAGGGGCATAACAATAAAATTACTCCTAATGACATAATGCTATACCCATAGATCAGTTTCTTGCTCAGCCCACCTCAGAGATGCATCTTAGTGTAGTAGATGGAAACTAACACAAAGACCCACAACTGGACAATATGCTCAGATTGAAAGACTTTGGAGCACTCAGTACTACATGGCATGTCTTTATCAAACTAGTCTCTTCAAGGCTCAGGAATCCATGTGGAAGAGGAGGCAGAAAGACTGCAAGAGCGAAAGGTGTATGGCTCCAAGAAAATTGTCTTCAAGACACAACAAGACTGGTACACATTTAAACGCACAGAGACTGTGGCAGCATGAATAAGGCCTGCACAGACTCTAACCAGATGAAGTGCCAGCAAAGAGTGGGAAATGGACATGAGCTCTCACCTCATACTAAGACGTTATTTGCAATTGATACTGTTTGGCAAAGGAAAAATCCGTTTTCTCCAATGGAATTTTACTGGGTATAACTATGCCTCAGGGCAGGTGTTATGGACAATGCAAAATGAACTCAGTGCTAGTTTTATAGACTTTCATTTTGTTTTTTCATTTTTTGCCTTATTAGTCTTTTGCTTATTTATTTTGACTTCTACTTTTAGGTTTTTATGTATTTATTGCTTTATTTTTATTTGCTTCCTTGCATTAAAAAGAGAGGAAAAGAACATAGAGTTGGGTGGGTAGGATGGTAGGGAGGATCTGGGATAAATTGAGAGAGAGGGAAACATGATCAAAATATATTTCATAAAAAATTTCAGCTAAAAATGATAATTAAAAGAATTTTAAAAAATCAAATAAACAAACAAATTAATATGTCAGGCCACAAATCTGAGTAGTGTAGACTTAGACGCCAAATCCAGAGTTCCTCGTCTAGAGTCCTCTAAATGTAGCATACATTGCTATTTTACTTATTATTATTTAGATTAATGAAGAAGGGCCACATGTACAGCAGTCCAAGTTTAAATATTGAGAGCAGAAACATTATTAGTGCTACTTGGATTTTTCACTATCATGCCAAGTGGAAAACATTGCAAAGTATTTTAACATATTACTTCTACTCTGTATTCAGAACTACCTACAAATATGCATTTCTATTGTATGGCGTAGACATTATCACAAAGACTTTGGTGGAAAAACTATAGTCACATACTTTTTATTTTATTAAACTCTTCTCATAAAAAAAGTTAATACAATATCACTATCTCATTCTTGGTAAAGTGAAAGCTCATTTTATGACAGGCACAAGCAGAGTTGCTCTGCCCATGTGTGTGTAGCCAGTTTTCTTTAAATCCTAGTCTTTCCAACAGAAGACCACTTTAAGTTCTTGTGGATAGGTCATATATTACAAAAGAAAAACCAAGATTGCATTCTGAGATGAGACACAAAGTTTTTTTCAGCTTAGAGAATTAAGTTTTAAGGATTCCAATGATGAAAAGAAGATCACAAAAATGTACTTGCTGGAGAGATGGCTCAGAGGTTAAGAGTACTAGTTGCTCTTCTAGAGGTCCTGAGTTTAATTCTTAGTAACCACATGGTGGCTCACAACCATCTGTAATGAGATATGATGCCTTCTTCTGGCCTGCAGGGAGAGAGGGGAGGCAGAAGACTGTATCCATAAATAAATAAATCTTAAAAAAAAAAAAAAAGCCAGGCAGTGGTGGCACACGCCTTTAATCCCAGCACTCGTGAGGCAGAGCCAAGTACATCTCTCTGAATTTGAGGCCAGCCTGGACTACAGAGTGAGTTCCAGGAAAGGTGCAAAGTTACACAGAGGGGAAAAAAAGGAAAAAGAAAAAGAAAAGAAAATGTGTACTCAAAAATGTGTACTCGAATGACCAAGAGAATGAGCACCAAGGCAACATACCCAAACTTTACTAATAGAAAACGCTGACAACTAGCCAACTGTGGAAGAGCAATCTCAATAAAAAGCTGTTCTTTGGGCCAACAATACAGTTCGGCTGGTACATGTGCTTGTATTGCAAACTTGAGGACCCCAGTTCTAGCCCCAGAACTTAGATAAAGGTGTAGGAACAGGCCAATTCCCCAAAGTTGTTCTTTGATGTCCACTTGCATGCTATGGTATGGGTTTCTCTGCTCACACATCATACACACCCACAACATACGCCAATAACATTTTTATATTTGTCTCATTTTATATATATATATATATATATATATATATATATATATATATATATTATTTATAGCATTTCTTTTTTTTTTCTTTTGGTTTTTCAAGACAGGGTTTCTCTGTGTAGCTTTGCGCCTTTCCTGGAGCTCACTTGGTAGCCCAGGCTGGCCTCGAACTCACAGAGATCCGCCTGGCTCTGCCTCCCAAGTGCTGGGATTAAAGGCGTGCGCCACCAACGCCCAGCTATTTATAGCATTTCTATTCCAACTTTTCCCCTCTCCTCCAACTCCTCCAATGTCCTCTAATTCCCTTTGAAATTTATTAGCTTTTCTTTGAAAAAAAGTATGACCTGCACAATTTAGCATTTCTATAATCCCTACCTGTTTTTTCACTGGGGGCTCTGAATATTTTTCTACTGAACTTATGAGATGCTCTGTTGGCATCTCATAATTTGAATACATCTTGTATGTTTTATGATAATCATTTGTGGTGGTATTGTGTTCCCCAAAATATTGTGTACCCTAATAAACTTATCTGGGGTCAGAGACAGAACATCCACTAGATACAAAGGCTAGAAAATGGCAGCACTCACACCTTTAATCCTAGCACTCCAGAGGTAGAAATCCCTCTGGATCTCTGTGAGTTCAAGGCCACATTGAAAACCGCCAGGCATGGTGACTCATGCCTTTAATCCCAGAAAGCGAGCCCTTAATCCCAGGGAGTGGTGGTAGAAAGCAGAAAGGCATAGAAGGCGTGAGGACCAGAAACTAGAAGCATTTGACTGGTTAAGCATTTGGCTGGTTAAACTTTCAGGCTTTGGAGCACAGTTCAGCTGAGAGCCATTTGGATATGAGGACACAGAGGCTTCCAGTCTGAGAAAACAAGACCAACTGAGGATCCAGTGAGGTGAGGTAGCTGTGGCTTGTTCTGGTTCTCTGATCTTCCAGTTTACCCCAATACCTGGCTCAGGTTTGATTTTATTAATAAGAACTTTTAAGATTCCTACTATAATCATTGACTTCCAAATTTATGGAATTTGACTTTTAGTTTTTTCACTTTGAAAATTTTCCAATGGTCTTCATATTTGCTCAGTCTATACAGGGAGGAACAAGAATATATAGTTAAGAAACTGAGTTAAGGCTAGAGAGATGGCTTAGTGTTAAAAGCATTGGAAGCATTGGCTGTTCTTCCAGAAGACCAGAGTTCACTTCTCAGTACCCACAGAGTATTACACAGCTCTCTGTAACTCCAGTTACAAGGAATCTGATCCCCAATTCTGGTCCCCTCAGGCACTCATGTAGTGCACAGAAATACATGCAGATAAAACATATACTCACAAAATAATAAATTAATTTAAAAAACAAAAGTGGGTTAGATCATAGCAATGAGACACACTTAACCCAAATTTCTGTTTTTCTAGCAGAGAACAAAAAAGGGCAAAATGGATGATGGAGCTTTGAGAACATACTTTCACCATAAATTGAGGTAATGATGTCTTTTTTTTTCTTTCATACAGTAGGTAAGATGCATCATTTAAATATTAAAGATATGGAAAAGTTAAGTATCTTTTTTTATCAGCATGTGTTCCATACACACATAAAATTTTCTGACTATAATCCACAACTGTGATAATTAGGTAAATGAAATTAAATTTTAGAAAAATGAAGAATAACAGAGTATTATTTCAACTCTTGCATGTATCAATCATGACTCCTCATTCCATGCTGTGGGAATTTTGTCCTAGAACTGGATGAAACAGAGCTGAATGAAAATCAAGTCTGAAACTTGATTAGAGTACAGCTATAGATGATGAGATCATTAAATTAAAGTCTTATGAAGTATGGTTGACATTTTCTATAAGAGCCCTTCTCTACTTTCCTAAATCACCATTCCAAAGCTTGTGTCCTGAAGGTGGCTTTTCTAACACCCTTTCTTAGAGACACCTGAACTCTCCTGGGATGCACCATCTCTCTCAGTGACAAATAAAACCTACTCCTATGCAACTTCAAATATGTCCCTAGAGATTTGGCTGGAGGAAATTTCAGAAGAAAGAAAGAGGGAGTGCCTGGTGCATAGAAGGAATTCAAGCAGAAAATATGTTGTTCTTTTGTTTTTTAAATTCACTGAAATTCAACTATTTTATCATTTGACCTTTATTTTGTTAATTCTTTTGAGGTTGAAACACTTCCATCACCTGCAAACTAAGAAAAATAACTATGCCTTTAATTTTGTTATTAGATTTCACACTTAGTTTTGAGAAGTTAGCAAAGTTTTATATATATTTGAGGTCTTTAAAATGACTATTTTAACTGTGTGAATATGTTGATTTGCTACATAGTGCCATAGAAATATTTCTTTGTAAACTAATTAAAAGTAACAACTGATTGGGTTGATTATATTTTCACACATTTCATATTGGAATTGATTATTTTCAGACTAGTTTTAAATAATTGCATATGGTAATTCTTTATTGGCCAATGATGAAAGAGGTGGGTGGTATTTGAAGCTTACATAATTAACATAAAGAAAGGAGAGGAGAAAAGGAACACAAAGGAAGGAGATAATGATGTTTTGGAAAGATACAAGGCCAGTAATAATTAATGGGGAATACTATGGTTGTGGAAGTGTGACAAATGACTTCTCTCCCAAAAGACACGAGGCTCAGTTGCAAGGAGGAGATTTAAGCACTTAGTTATTTTCTGGGGTTTTAGTCAACTATTCTATTTCCTGGCCTCCAGGTTAAAATTCTTGAACTAAAGTTGAATTCTGTAGAGTACTGTGTCCCCTGCAGATGCTTATCTTTCATTATATGAAAGTAGTAAGTGACACTTCTCTCAGCTGTCCACATTCCATGTGGTTTCCCAGGTCATCCATTCCATCTCCACTCAACGTGTTAGTTAGCACAAATATATATTTTCAATAGTAAGCTTTAAAAATTAGAAAAGCAAGGGCTAGAGAGGTAACTCAGAGGTTGAGAACACTTACTGCTTTTGAAGTGAATGCAGAATCAGTTTCTAGCACCTCCCTGGTGATTAGCCTCTGCCTGTTAACTACAGGTCCAGAGGATCTAATGCTCTTTTCTAACTGATCTCTGTGGGTCCCAATACATGCACCATGTATGTACATACACTCGAGCACACATGCCCATAAACTAACTTAAAGAAAAAATACATAAGTGAACACAAAGCCTTTCCTATACTATTCAGACCCTTGTCAACAAAATTAAAAATAAGTAGTTCTCTTGTGAAAATCATCAGATAGATAAAAAATGTCTGGCAAACACCTAATATTCAATACATTTAGCATGAATTATTTTGTGAGTTCAAGTTCAACAAAAATTTATTTTCACATTTTTAGCCATGACCTTAAAATCAGTAAAATATTTCAAACTTTTAATAGCATTAATATCTATTGGCTTCTGATGAATTAATTTGACATTTTGATACAACATGTGTCAAGCTATGCATGGCAACATGGAAAAGAAAAAAAAGGAGAGCCTTGGGTTTCTTTAAAGAGCATATAAGGGGTTGGAGAGATGGCTCAGTGGTTAAGAGCACTGACTGCTCCTCCAGAGGTCCTGAGTTCAATTCCCAGCAACCACATGGTGGCTCACAACCATCTGTAACGAGATCTGGTGCCCTCTTCTGGCCTGCACTCATACATGCTGTATACATAATAAATAAATAAATCTTTAAAAAAAATAAAAAAAAATAAAGAGCATATAAGCGCTTGCTGTTTGGTTTTGACATCTACTGTGTCCCTTTCTACCATCACCTCTAATCCCTCATCCCAGGACAAATAAACTAACCAGAACTACTGCACAGGAGATTATAGCAACAACTGTTTTTCCAGGCACTGCAGCACCTGTTAAACTTTAATTAACACATAAAATTTTTATTACTTCTCTTCTTTTTGATGTCTTTGAAAAATAACGACCACCAAAATTTCTTAATTTAAATGTAAAAAAGGCCAAAAATCAACATAAATGCCCACAAAAGACAAAAATAAAACTAACATCATTGAAGAATTAGTATATAACATATGACTATTTGTCATATGTCATTCAAATTAACTCATCTATAACATTTTGAGATAGAAGCTAGGGTTATTATCTAAATTTAACAAAACAGATTTAAAATGACAAAGTTTGCTTCTCCACGGAAAAACTTCTGGTTAATGGAACACTGGAAACAAGGTTCAAATCCAGTTTAAATCTCATTGTTACCCTTGTGGTCTCTGAGCTTAATTTCACACGAAGTATTTTGAGCTCAAGTTACAGAGAACTGAAAACAAGTACATGTCACTAATAGTCTAGTAGTTTGAAGACAAATCTAATGTTCTGTTCGTGCTCTCTAAGTTATTTTAATCAAGTAGTCTTTGGGTATTCAAATGTAAAAAAAAAAGTGTAATGTAATCAAAAGTGTCCCCCCCCCCATTTTTATGCAGAAGGTTTACAGGCAATGCTTTAAATGCATTGAATACATTGTGTTGGCTATGGCACCTCCCTAGAAAGAAACCATTTTTGTCAGAAGACAAATTGGGAATTTTGTTGCTTAAAAAAGAATCCAGGAAATATATTTAATAATCTCTACATAGTTTTTTCCTATTAGGATTTGGCTTTGTGTACACTGTGAGTGCATTTTTTTACATTTATTTTTATTAGTTGAGAGTCTCATACAAAGTATTTGATTATATTCACCTCTTCCCCGAATCTTCCCTGACTCACCCCCCCTGCTTCACTAAATAACCAATTTTATATCCTTTTTCCTTTAAATCTTTCAAGACCAAATTGTGAAGCCCAAATATCCTTGAATGTGTGGTCTTCCACTTGCCAGTAGCTGTACTCTTACAATGAACAAGGCTCTCTAGAGGAGGAACAAAAAGAAACAAATATTACAATCAGAAAGAGTCATCATCATTAGAACTCATGAAAAATCAACTTAAATAGGATGAGGAGATAAATGTATAATTATTGTGTTTGGCCTTGACCTAATCTCAAAATATAAAAAAAAACCCATAGATTAAAAATATCCAATCCAAGTTAAGTTGTTGTCTAAGGGAAAGATGATTGTGTAGATGGTAGAAATCAAAACAGAGGGAGAAACTTCAGAAAGTACTGAGCTCTAACTTGCTGTCTTTTCTGAGCATGGGATGGTGGCTTCTAATGTACTTCATGGAGAAAGTGGGAAAGCCAGCATTGGCGAGCATGTCTTTGTGTGGGTGTGTAAGTATGACCATATATGTCCATCTTCATAAGATAATTGATTGCCTCCCACTCATAGGAGGAAACGTGAAGACCTAAAGCGGCTAAGACCAAACATTCTCTGAAAATGCTACATTTGCTTCTCATCTACATGTCGCTTTCCCCTGAATAAAGTGACTATTTCCTTGACTCAGCAGTTTTAATTTTACATTAAGTATAGGTGATATCTTCTTACTACCAATCAATAATTCACTTACAAGTCTGTCTTTGAAAGATATACCAAACTGAATGAGCATCCAAAAGACAGCTCTGTGTAATTATTTTTGTCATCAGTAACTATTATAAGATACTGTAAAGAAAAAACTGATGAGAAAAGGACAATATTATTATGAAACTAAATGAAGCATTTGTCTGGCTTCACAAAGTAACAATGATGGGTTCAAAGGAGTGAAAGTCTGTACAGAAAGAGCCCAGCACAATCAATTTCCTTTATGCTCATGTTTTACATGAAATATTATATCATACATGAAACTTGATATTTGGGTGTATCTAAATCATGAAGACTACCTACTACATACCACTAAGACTGTGCAAGTTAAGACAAAAGTATTATATTAAATATAATAAGTTAACTACAATTTCTAATTTACATAATAATCCAAATCTAAATCATACTATTTTGTATCCATCGTTGAAGTTAGGGTTCAGATAAAAGTTGAATGAATGATATATATCTTAAGAAACAATGAACTGGGTGTTGGTGGTGCACACCTTTAATCACAACACTCAGGAGGCAGAGGCAGACGAATCTCAGAGTTCAAGGCCAGCCTGGTCTACAGAGCAAGTTCCATGATAGCCAGAGCTGTTACATAGAGAAACCCCTTGAAAAAAAAAAACAAAAGAAAAAGAAGGAGGAGGAGGAGAAGAAGAAAAGAAGATGGAGAAGAAGAAGAAGAAGGAGGAGGAGGAGGAGGAGGAGGAGGAGGAGGAGGAGAAGGAGGAGGAGAAGAAGAAGAAGAAGAAGAAGAAGAAGAAGAAGAAGAAGAAGAAGAAGAAGAAGAAGAAGAAGAAGAAGAAGAAGAAGAAGAAGAATCAATATATTTTAGTGGTTCCTCCTTAGGTATTTCAGAAATCTCGGAAAAGAAAAAGAAAAAAAAGCCAAAATCATTTAAAGAATGTCAATCATGTAAAGCCCTAAGTTCCTATTGATCGTTGCTAATAAAGTGGCATTAGCATTTCAAAAGTATGGAAAATGACTCAAGGAAAATGTTGACACCACATCTGTACTTAGCAATATCCAGACCATGGGAAAGTCTCTGAAACTAATGGCCTAGAATTAGGACAAATGAATTAACAGGAGTATGCAGAGATTAAGAGATCTGTGAAAATTAACAGATTATAACACATAGGCCTATCAGATCTCAAACAGATATTGAAAATATATTATTACGAAATTATTTGAAATTTGACCACTGATTAGATATTTTATCACACATCATTTTATACTTGATTTTTAAGTGTGAAAGCATCATTGTAGTGCCAGGACAAGAATCATATCATTTCAGAGAAGTATACTTAAACATTTACTAAAGCAATGATATTTCAAATACGTACATTAGAATTAATAGAATAGGTGACGAAAGGGTGGAAGATGAACATAATGTGGGCAATGTGGCACATGAAGATTCAATATGTCATTTTCCTGATGCAATGCATGTTCGTTTGGAAAAAATTCTCCCATTGTATAGACTATTTATTTCCTTGATTTATTCTGTCATTTTTTTTTTTACAAAAGCTTATTAATTTTATGAAGACCCAATTGTCAACTCTTTCTCTAATATCCTAAGTGACCAGAACCCTATTTAGAAAGCTCATTATCTATTTGAATATTTTGTAGTCTAGTCCCTATCTTTTCTTCTAGAAGTATCAGAATAAGTCCTATTGTGGGAATTTTGATTCAGTTTGAGGATCCATTTGATTTTTGTACATGTGTGAAGGAAGCATCTCAATTCAGTCCTCTACATGTGACTACCCGAACACCATTTGTTGAAGAGGCTACAGGGCTTACTTTTTGACTCTAGGCCTATAGGCTGAAGAAGGATGCCTCAACATTACAGAGGAACTTTGGATGATTTTCCAGGCAGCCAGCTGTCACTGTCATTCTAGATTTTTTGGAAGTTGCTTATAATCATTTTCCTGTTTACTTAGGTCATATTATATCTTTCTGGAGTCTTTGATGTAGTTGAAGACTAGATAGTTATAATTATTTTCCTTGGTTATGATACAAGATAAATTAGATATGAAACTTTAGATTCATAAATAAAGGATAGAATATTTTCTTTAATTTTGCCAAATATGAATGGACTGGATATTGTAATTGTAATTCTTGCTTGATAATTGTATTGTTATGTGTAATTTTACTATGTTAAATCCGACAGAAAAGGGAAAGTGCTATGGGAGGTCGTTCTGTATGCTGTGAATATGTGTTTCTCAGATTGGTTGATAAATAAAATGCTGATTGGCCAGTAGCTAGGCAGGAAATAATGGTGGGGTAAACAGATGAGGAAAATTCTGGGAAGAGGAAGGACAGAGGCAGGAGTCACCAGCCAGACACAGAGGAGACAAGATGACAAGACAGAACTGAGTAAAGGTACCAAGCCATGTGGCTAAATATAGATAAAAATTTGGGTTAAGAAGTATAAGAGCTAGTCAGTAATAAGCCTGAGCTAATGGCCAAGCAGTTATAAACAAATTAAACATCCTGGGTGATTATTTTATAAGCAGGCTACCACAGAACTAAGGGGACTAAGGGGGCCTGGTGGAAACAGAGAAACCTTCTGGCTATACTCCTCCCTCTTCAATCACTAATTAAGAAATGCTCTATAGGTTTGTCTATAGCCTGATCTTATGGAGACATTTTCTTAATTGAGATTCTATTTCCTCAAATGACTTTAGCTACTGTCAACTTGACATAACATCAGCAAGCACAGTGAAGAAGACAGGAAGAGAGGGGGTACTTACAGAATTTTAAAATGTGGTGGTCTAGAAAGGAGAATAAATGTCCAAAACAAACATATTGGGAGAAACTATGAAGGTTAGAAAAAAAGTGACGATGGGTACAACTTCCAAGTCAAGGAACAAGAAAGGTCAACTGTAGGAAGTGGTGAAGAGAGGTAAAAGATAAAACATGAATGGGTAATGTAGATATGAAAGTTTTCTGGTTAATTTTGGTTGCCAGTTTGAAGGATCTGAAATCAACTAAGAGATAATCCAAAGAAAACACTTGTAAAGGATTTTTTTTTAAATCAGGTTATTTGAAGTAGAAAGAAGCAATGAAAATGTAGGCTATATTTTCCAATAACAGCCAAATAAAAGGAGGCCTGAGGGAAAAGAGAAGTTGATCACTTTTATAGAAAAGTGTCCCTTTAGAAAATACATACCAATTAACTTTGAAGGTGAAAGTTGATAACAGAGCTCAGTATGCTCAGTGCTTTTTACAGAAACAAAACAAAGCCCATTCTTGACCAAGCTGCATTGATTTGGGTATCACCTCAGACTTAGCTGATGACAATACAACTGAATGTTAAGAATTATACATTTTTATACAGTATACTGCATTTAGGTTTTCACATTTCTATTCTTTTTTTTTTTTTTTTTTTTTTGATTTTCGAGACAGGGTTTCTCTGCGTAGCTTTGCACCTTTCCTGGAGCTCACTTGATAGCCCAGACTGGCCTCGAACTCACAGAGATCCACCTGGCTCTGTCTCCCGAGTGCTGGGATTAAAGGCGTGTGCCACCACCGCCCGGCTACACATTTCTATTCTTTAGAGTAGAATCCTAGGAAGTAATTTAAAAAACCAGACAGGATTTATTGTAACTGGAGTTTTCCTGCCTTGGCCACAGTCAGGACAAATCTCTCTCACCCGCCAGTCCCACAGCCACTCAGACCCAACCAAGTAAACACAGAGATTTATTTTGCTTACAAACTGTATGGCCATGGCAGGCTTCTTGCTAACTGTTCTTATAGCTTAAATTAATCCATTTCCACAAATCTATACCTTGCCACGTGGCTCCTTGCTTACATGCTGCTTGTCATGGCAGTGGCTGGCAGTGACTCCCTCTGCCTTCCTGTTCTCTCAATTCTTCTCTCTGTGAGTCCCGCCTAGCCACTGGCCAATCAGTGTTTTATTTATTGACCAATCAGAGCAATTTGACATACAGACCATCCCATAGCAATTTATGTTCTAAAATATTTACTTAATACATATTCAACATAGATAAAATTGTAAAAAATAAGAGACTGCAGTGGGCTCAGCCCTAAAGGGAATGAATATGCCACATTATCTTTCTCAAAGCTAAGAGATCATTGTAGAAGAGAGCGCTGAAGGAGTGTAAGCGCCAGAAGCAGTAGATAACTACAAGCAAACATTATATTGCAGAACTCACTGCAGTTGGGATAGTATTGACAAGAACTCTGCAAGCGTAGATTAGACCAAATCCCACCCAGGAGAAGACAATTGAGGATACAATCCCAGTCCATTCTGTGGAGCTATATTTCAGCCTTGGGTTTAAACATCGGGACAATATCCTCTACACAAATCCAGTCATGGAAGCCAGGCATGATGGAACACTCCTACAATCTCAGAATTTGGGAGTCAAAGGGAGGGGACCACTGCTAGTTCACAGCCAGTCTGGTGGTTTACAAAATAAGTTCCAGATCAGTTGGAGCTACATATTAAGACCATATCTCAAGAATGGGGTGCATTCTGGGCCTTGTTGCATAAACTTTATAACCTTTGAATCTTACAAGTTTTTCCCATATATCCTTTGAAATACTTTCAGCTGAGGAAATATTGACATTTTCCACATGAATAAAATAAACTCTATAAATACCATGTATAAAAACAGTATGGTACACATATTAAATATTCAATAAATGATGGCTGAAACTATAAAGTATATTGATTATGCTTAGACGACTGTTGCTTTTCCATGAAATAAAGATGATGTCAGTTTGTAAAATGAATGGGTATGCTAAATAACTACCCGTCATCTCACTCATTAGAGCTAGGTGAATGGTTTATGTTGAATATTTATTCCATAAGCACAGAACTCTGTGATTGACCCACAGTTATTCATGGTACATGCATTTAAAAAAAAGACCCATTTCATAGAAATTCCTAACCAAAAGAGAAGGATTTCTGTTGTATTGTGTATCCTTGTCTGTGTATATCTGGCTTCGAGCTGAATGCTGCAATTACCTTCTCAGGTATTCCCTGCCTGCAGACTCTGTGCTTTCAATAGCTGTAAACATGGGCCTTGGGTGTGTTAATTGCACCATAAATTTGACTGGATGTGGAACAGAAAGGGAACAGTCATTTGGTGCTTCAGTTCAGCTTCCGTACACCAAGACTGTCTCTCTACTCAAACTCACACTTGGAAAGTGTTATTTGTCAGCAGCATAAGTAATGAAAAAGCCTAGTGGTTAAAGATCTTTACAAATAGTTCAAAAGTAAATCATCATTGTAAAAGGCGGGTGGAGAGACAAAGAAAGAAGGATAGAAAATAAATATGTAATGTATAGACTGATTTGTAACTGGAAAACAGGATGCTGGAACCTTCCTCCTTAAAAGACAGACAACTAAATTTAGTGTGGTAGACGCCCATAACAATAAGTTGTGAGAACACTAAATGTTATGGTCCTCAATTGCATGAACTTTATGAGAGAAAAAAATCAATGTAAGCATTAAATTTGCAAACCAAAGCCAGGGTTATTGTTTCATTTGTCAAGGTTTTAGGCCACAAAGGAGAGACATTGAAATGAGTCATTTAAATCAAGCTAATCTTTTTGAGATTGTCCATTTATCCAACGAATTAAATGTAATGGATACTTCAAGACAGGTTACTTTTTCATCTCCGTCTTGGTTGTCTCAAACTCACCACGACCTTCCTACTGATTCCCCCCTTTTTTCCAACTCTATAATTTGTATAATTGAAGTAAATGTGGATTACTACTACCATGGCTACCTAAGCTCTTTAACTGAGTCATCTCTCAGTCATAATCAAAGTCCCCCCAAAAAGGAGAAAGAGAATACACACTAGAAATAGAACGTATTTATTTTTCAAAAGAAACTCATACTAAAGGATATATTCTCTTTAGAAAATAATCCCATGTGCTTGTCATTATCTGTTCTCCAACATCACCATTTTGTTTTGTTTTTCTCTTATGTCTTATAAAATATTATTTACAATGAAAATGCAAATAAAGTGATCGTTTGCAGTTAAGTTGCTTAGCTTTCCTCTTCTAGCCACCCTGGCCCCAATTATCAAGATGTAAGGACCAAAGTGCAGAAGACTGTGCTTTCCAGCCAGTAGAAAGGAAATAGCAATACCATAGCAGTCTCTTCAGCTGTCCCTGGTGACTGGAAGTTCCCTGAAGCTTCATTTTTGTCATTAATTCACTGATCTTCCCAATGTGGAGCCTCCTCTGCTCCACTGCTTTCTAATTATTCCTCCCAGTGGTTTTATGCTGTTCTATTTTACAGGTGAGAACACTGACTGTGGAAGTTTGTGATTTTTTTTTTCCTCAAGATTCACACCCACTAGGTGTCAGAAGGAGAGTTTTTATCACATGCCTACCTGGAGATTTTAACAGACACTGTCTCCCAATACTGATGATTAAAGGGACTCATTTAACCTTTATGATTAACATCTCGTAAGTGATGATTATCACTCATGGGCACATCTCTAAATTGAAGGAAGAGAAATTTCTGGAATAGCCCAAACTAATGCCTCTCATTTCACTTTGATATGATCACCTACATCAGAATTATTTTTGTCCTTATTGAATGAAAAATTCCTGCACCATTTTCTAGACATCTTAAGCAAAAATTCTAGAGCCAGAGCCTAGAGATCTCAATTTTCAAATAACTTGTCTGACCAGAATTTTCAATACATTGAATTTTGAGGATCATCCTATTATCAGGACTGGTTTATTTACATAATTTGAATTTGACTACTCAAGAAGTAAGTAATTAAAATATAACCATAGAACTGATTAAAAGGGAAAATTTACAAATGTTTAGTGACCTATTATTCAGGTTTCTATGACACTATAAGTCAGACATTTAGAAATTGTTACATATGACCAATATATTTACTATTCATTTTACTATATTTAATATTTTTTATATCTAATATTTGTCATAATGGTGGCACATGGAAAAATATTATAATAGCCAAAATGTTGCTACGTTCACAAGTTAACCAGTATTCTCAAACTCTTACTTTTATATCTCCATATGTGTTACTAGAAATGACATAACAATGTGTCAGGGACCTCCATTTATATTGTTCTTATAGCCAATTAAAACTAATCATAAAACAGTTCTCTCAAAGAATTCACTGTAAATGCAACAGAATCCATGTAAAAGCTGAAAACCTAGGTACTAGGAAAAGACCAGGATGTCAAGGAGCAGCCCATTACAGAACATAAAATCAATGGAGGACTAGGCTAGAATGGAAGGAACATTTAAGAGCACACTCAAGGGTATCAGTTGGCATCCATCACCGTCCTAGCAAATCTTTGGTGGAAAAGTGGACATGTGGTATGTCCTACACTTTTCCTCTCTTAAACACTACCTTATTCACATTTCTTTCCCCTTCCTTTTTTTTCCTTCACATGAATTGTTCCAAAGCACCAATTAATGAATGATAAAATCAATCATTCATAATTCAGTTACTCTATTTAAACAAGAAACATATGCATTGGCGATTCCATTACAAAACACTGCACAGTTTGCCTTTTTTTTTTAATGTGTCTGTAAGTCAGCCACTTTTAGCTGAGACAGTCTCCTTAATTAAATTCAAATAATCCTGAAGCACGCAGTGCTTTTGGTAAAGAATATAAGGAACATTATTCATTCTGTATTCAGGCTGATAGAGTAATTGCCACACAATTAGTTCATGCAAGAGCTTCTAAAGTAGTAAAATTAAATCTGAATTTCTGGTGCAAATGTCAAAATGTCAATGATAGCATCAATGAAAGCACGGGTTTAAATGCGATCTTGTGCTTCACGTTCTGAAATTTCTATCAGAATAATGATTTGTGTTCCATATTCATAAAGTCCATGAAAGGCAAAGCCGGATTTGATGCTTATATTCTATCACAACAGTGCTGAAAAGATACTTAAATTTTATGAAACTCTTTTCTAAAATGTTAGAGGATTGAGTCAGAGTAGTCCATGGCTTGTCTCAGAAACTCCCAGCATGTGTCACCTTTCTCTATTCCTTAGTGCCTATCTATGGGTTTGTAACCACACAGAAGCCACGAACTTTTCATCTATTGGACAAGATCTCAAACTGGATGTGTTAGACTTCACTTAGTAAACCAGTCTTAAAAATGCTATATGTCACACCTTCAAAGAAGAACACACAAGTCCAAGTCTGTAGAAGTCCTGAAATTCAAAAAGAGAGATATGTCTATTACCATTTTGCACATGAGAAAACTGAGCACCTGAATACAGGAAGCTTTCTAGAGGCAGAAAGAAAAATAGTATATTCCCCAGAGCTAGCAATACAATGCTCAAACTTCAGCTTGAATGCAAAATGGTAGGTCATATATGTAGACCTTCCCAGGGTCTGGGAGTAGAAAGAGCTATAAATTTAGTTACCCATAAGAGAAAATAATTAAATTAACTTGAAAACAGGATTGGTGTCACTTCTTATTCTGATGGCTGCCCAGTGTTACTATTAGCAATGGATTCCTCTGACTCAGGCTGGTGGCTTCTTCTCTCACTCAAAGGCACTTTGTCAGTGTGAGGACAAGTAGTACCTGCTGGAACACCATTTACCTAGTGACCACAAGTCTGCCATCTTCCCCAGACTATAGTTCCATTAGCAGCAGGAAGGTAAGGAAGAATTTAGCAGGTAGTTGCTAATTGAATGTGCTATTACTTAAGAAAGTCTGTTAATCAAAGGAATAACCAAAATAAAAAAGTATTTTCTTATGACTTAATGTTGAAAATACAAGTAAATGTTAGTCACCAAAGTCTAAGTTCTCAATATCAGCATGGACTTTATCTGGCTTTTCCTGTACTTATGCTTTCCTTAATACATAACTTGTGTAGGTATAAATATTTCCAGAATGCAATAAAACATATAGGCCTGTGACAATAATAGAAACTGTGTTATAAATGGTCTATATGAACATTCTGGTTTATAAATTCTATTTATATTTAAACAGTGTAATATGGTCATGTAAATAAATTAATATTTACACTATAAAATTTGTCTACATAATTATGCTAATTCTATTAATAGACTTATGATGGGTTATTTTATTTCTATCTTAGGTGAGGAACTGTGGCCCAGAAAGGGAGATGCCCTTTCATATTCTAACATTTATTTACTTTAAATTTGTTTTCTTTTCTATCCAGGAAGAATACCCTATTCAATGTACTTGCAGGTTGGTAGTCAACTTCAAGACATGTTCACATCTACAATGCAAACATTCTTGCTGTTAAATATTGTTGCTGTCATCTTACATAATGTGTTTGGTCATATCAGGGTTTGTTCCCTATATCTGTAAGATACTCAAAATCATGCTCTGATAAGTGCATTTTCATAACATTCACATTTCACATCTACATACCTTACTGGGGTGTGATTTTCATAAAGTAAGGATTAATCTATACATCATTTGTTTTCAATGTCTGTAAAGGCATTTTCAATATGGTAAGTGTTTAATGCGAACTGAATGTGTTCATGGAACAGTGGAAAAAAATCTGTGATACTGAGAATAGTATTAGCTCTCTGATTCTATTTCCTCATATAAAAACAGGTCGGAAAAATAATACCACAACACAAAATAGTCATGAAGATCAAATACATTAAGAAATACAAAGCATACTTAGGAAACTCTAAAATGTTTATATATATATATATATATATATATATATATATATTACATATAATATAAAATGTCATATATGTGTATGTATATATATATGGATGTTTGTATATTTGTATATCATGTAATTTCTGTTACTAGTAAAATTATTTCTTCTAAATTCTTCACTTTTATTATTTCTACATACAAAAGTGTTTATTCAGTACTATTCCAGTCCATTCTAATTATGTCTAATCACAGCAATTCCAATGCATATTTTGGCTTTAACACAAAAATTCAAGTATTGATTCTCCATTTTTTTTCAGCAGTAGACTTAGTCATAAAATGGATAGATAGCAAATTGACTTACTTTATACAGTGGGTTAAACCAAAAACCAGTTTAAGGCTTTCAATCAGTTAAAAAAATTAAACATATCACTTTTGGTCTGTTCCAATAGCCAAGATCAATTATAACAGTTTTTCTGCTGCAGTTATTTTAATGAATATTCATTATACATATAATCAATCATTATCCTTACATAAATAAAACTAGTTCTCACAATCCCAAGAGCATCAAAAGGCTTTAAGATGACCAGGGAAAGCTAAGCTATCCACATAGATACAACCCATCTATCTATAGCAAACCCTGAAGTCAATATTGTGCTTCTACATTCTACTCACCTTGGGTTTTCACAATGATTTTTCTCCTGTAGATTCTTTGTGTATCAGCAAATACCTCTTGATTCATACAAATAACCTTCAGAAACCCCCTCTGCAGTAACATCTTTGTTGATTTGTCTCTTAACTCATATAAATCATCTCCCCGGTCTACTCCCTCTGAACACTGAGATTAACTTTGATATGTGACATATGTGAACCAATTCCATTTCAGATCTGACTGTATTCTGCTCTCTGTTTGCTATTCCCGTGTCCCAGTTCACATAATTTCTACGATTCATGTCGTTGTCTCATTGTTTTTCATCAGAAGTTTCTTCAAAGCAGAACTGTAACAGGCTTCCTTTTGGGCCTCCAATCAGCCCAAATCATGATGTGGAGACTCACTATTAGTCACAAGTGCCTGGCTCTATCCTATGCTTGGCCCACTAGCATACAGTCCAAATCAACCTGTTTCTCTTCATCTACACTTTGCCTCAGGGCTTTTTTTATTACCTTTCTTTCATTCTGTATGTCCTACTCCATGTATGTCCTACTGCCTGACTGGCCCCGAGCAACTCCCTCTCTTTCTCCCTCATTCTCTTCCTCCTTCAAGCCTCAATTTCTCCTCCTCCTTCTTATTCTTTTTGCCCGCCATCCTACCTATTCTGTCTCTGCCTACCTATTGGCCATTTAGCTTTTTATTAGATCAATCAGGTGCCTTAGGCAGGAAAGGAAAAATAATTGCAACACATCTTCACATAATTAAACCAATGTGGCATAAATAAATTTAACACATTTTGCACAGTTAAAGTAATATTCTAAAACACAGAACACCCTGATCTAGCAATTGTATACTCTGTCAGCTTTCTATAAAAAATCTATATGCTCCTCCTCTCATCCCTTACAGTTGAGATAACGATGATGATTTTAGTTAGTTACTTCCGTAAGGAATTTTCTGAAATTAACCTCAATTGAAATGATGAATAAATCATTCATCATTTTTTCATTCATCACCGTTTCAGCCATGAGTACTGATACATTTTCATATGGTGCAAACACTGGAGCATGTACATCTTGAGTGGAACTTTAAATATTTAGGCATTAGAGGTCCTTGTAGAAATTAAGATAACTAATGATGGGGAGATGGATGTATTCATTATAACTTTTAATTCTATCTTTTCTGGCTTCATGTTTCCTGTTTAGACTGATTATTTTCCTCCTTTCTTTTGCCTTCTTCTTCCCTTCCTTTCTGCCTTTTTCTCCATTTTCAGTGCTGAATATTGAACCCGAAACCTTGTACTTTCTAGGCAAACACTCTGCTCTGGTCTACTCTACTCTGCTCTGTCCTACTCTACTCTACTCTGCTCTGTCCTACTCTACTATACTGTGCTCTCGTCTACTCTACTCTGCTCTGTCCTACTCTACTCTACTCTGCTCTGTCCTACTCTACTCTACTCTGCTCTGTCCTACTCTACTATACTGTGCTCTCGTCTACTCTACTCTGCTCTGTCCTACTCTACTCTACTCTGCTCTGTCCTACTCTACTCTACTCTGCTCTGGTCTACTCTACTCTGCTCTGTCCTACTCTACTCTACTCTGCTCTGGTCTACTCTACTCTGCTCTGTCCTACTCTACTCTACTCTGCTCTCGTCTACTCTACTATACTTTTCTCCACTCTGTTAAACTCTACCCTATTTTATTTACTCTAGGAAAGCTACTTTATTACTGAACTAAATTACCAGGAACTCTTGTTTTCAACTTGAAATTCTGAGATTGAAAACCTTGTCTACTTAGAATTTTTAGAGTGCACCAAATGCCTATCTTTACACTTTAGAAAAACAATATGCCTTGAATAGAAAGTTTTGCACTAGGACTGTAGGAATATAAGCATGCTAATCCCATGCTCCTTCTTCTTATATAATGAAAACTCATGAAAGCATACATAGCCCACAGTGTAAAGCCTAATCTCAGAGTCATTCTGACATGTGATCTTACCCACTTGATAAAGCTCTCATCTCACGGAGTATTTTTAATCTTATGGCACTTGCTTCTCATTCTTGCTCTCTTGCCATATTCTCAGTAGGACATTTTCCTACTGAGTCCCTGCAGCCAATGCCTGCTCCCCTACCACAGCACACTCTGTCATTCTCCTTTCTTGTTTTCCTTCACAGTATTGATTGCCTTACAATACAATATATACCTAATGTGTCTAACTGTCAATCTTTTGTGTGTGTGACATGTGCATCAATATATGGGTTTGTGCATGTGAGTGTGGGTTCACATGTATGATGAGACATGTATAAAGATCACAGGTCAATGTATGATGTTGTTCCTTGCCTTTCATCTTGTTTTAAGCCAGTGTCTTATTGTCTTCCTCCATCTATGTCAGGTTAACACATTACATGTATCTAGCTAGCTGCTCCATGAATTCCCAGGGATTCCCGTGTCTGCCTTCTGTATTGTTGTAGGAGCACTGAGATTACAGGTGCTTATTGCTACATGGATTCATGTAGATCCTTAGAGTTCAAACTCAAGTTCTCACTCTTGCATGGTAAATGCTTTACCCATACATCTCTCTGTCCATCACTGTTTTCTTTGTTGTTTTTGCATGTCTCCTTCTACTAGAATAGGGATCTCCTAAAGGAATAGACCTTCTGTTATTTTTATTTCTTGCTCTTGTTGTAGTCTTGCTTCTTGTTGTATTTATTTCTCTAAAATAGAACTGGATGGCTCTTCAAGAGACTTGGCCAACTTTCCAAATACTGAATGAACAAAGTTCTAAAAATGAATGGACATATAAAATGATGAAGGAGACACCATTTCTATTTAAGAAGATCAATTTTTTTCAGAGAGGGTCTATTATCTTCAAACATGCAAAATTATGGCCAAATAATATCCCAAGAAAGGAAGACTACTTTATCAGAAGTATGCACTCCTGTTACCATAACTGACTCCCTTGCTTTATAGGCACCGAAGATGCTGAGCAATGACTCCAGTTGCAAACTGCATAAGAAGGAAGTCCTTTAAAAAAACAGGTTCTACTGGAAGACATAACACTCCTCAGAGAAGCACAAACAAAAATCATGGTGGTGAATGCCAATAATTCAGTCACTCTGGAGGCAGAAGCAAGCGAATCTCTGGAGTTCTTGGCCTGTCTGGTTATATATTAGGTCCTGGGTCTGCAAGATCCTCCTCACACCCCTAAACCCCAAAGAGAGACAAAGAAAGAAAGAAAATGACAAATACTAGACCCTACAAGCCATAAGGGATCATTGATGATGCTGAGAAGAGATGTATAAATTGAAATTGCTTCTAGAACTGTTTTGAGGAGAATTCTAAACTCTTTACTACCCAGGTAAAAGGTTAAAGATTTCTCATATGCATTTATTAAGACCTTCTGGGGAGAAAGCCTCCATCACAATATCTGCATCTGAATCTCCACAATGAACATCAAAATTGTGACTTTTTGAAGTTCTAGAAATTCATTACCATTTGAACAGATCAGACAGTATTTCCACTTGATATTGACATTAGAAGAAATGAACTTTGCAGTCAACAACAAATAATACACTGAACTTCTGGCAAAAATTATGGAGTATTTTTTGATGTCTATTAACCTCTCTGAAGAATAAATCATGTTCCTAAAACAAATGGGAGCATGAAGGTTTAGTCATGCCAAGTAGAAAGATGCTTCTAGAGCCAATATATTTATGAGCAATTCAGCTGACCTTTTTCAATCACTCCCCAGTAGACCGATTCTGAATAGAATGACACCTAAATGCAGTTCATATAAAGTTATATTGTATGACAAGTCTAAACTGCTTTCAGCATTATCTACTTCCCTCTCCCCAATAATGTACTTATAATAATTAATATGATCTTAAATACATAATGTCTGTTTTAGCTATTAACAGTAGAAAGCTAGAAATTGAGATATTAATAAGGGAGCCTCACATATCCAAATGAAACCTTAATTGTTCTTCCTCTATCATAAACCATTTGTAAGCAATCCCAACTTTAACATCTAGATGAGCAATTACAAAGTATTCAAAATGTCATTAAAATTGTGGATGAATACATTTAGCTGATATTTCCTTTACTCTTACTGACTTTCAAACAGGTAACTAAACAAATTCACTCTCCCCTCCTCTAGGCACAGTCTCTGATGATAAACTTTCCAGGATGGAATAAAACTCCTTAAAAGAATATCAAAACTACTATCAAAACACAGGAAGGGAGATGGAGTGGTGATTCTGAGTTTTCCCTTCCAGATTCCCAGAATTTGATTCCTAGTACCCACATGGCAGCTCACTATTGTCTGTAATTCCAGTTTCAGTGAATCCAATGTCATCTTCTGGCCTGTGAAGGCACCAGGCATGAATGTGGTACACAGACTTACATGCAGACACAACACCCATACTTAGAAAACAAAAATAAACAAATCTATAAAACATTTTTTAAAAAGCCCACAGAAAATATAAACTCATGCCATCATTACAGTGTTGGTTATTGATATTCTGAAATGACCCTTTCTCTTCCGTTAGACGCATTATATCATCCTTCTCTGTTTTATTTCTGCAGTAAAAAGTACTAAAGCAAAACTCAGTCCTTGGAATTTTCTTCCCAGTTCCTGACACTTACTCTGCACATTTTCAAGCTAGTGATTTTGATGTTTTCTCCTAGTCACTCAGTAACAAATACCACCTTAGTTTTTTTCAGTATAGGCAGCAATTGTGTGGACTCACAATACTGAGAGTCTAATTTTACAAGTGAAATATACATCACAGACCTGACAGAACCTGGGAAAGTTGTTATTTGTAAACAAATATGTTTACCCACTTAATCTTATAGCCTTGTGGCTCATACAGTGAAGCGTGCATGAAAAATGAGCTACTCATAATCTTAACATATGTTCTTGAACTCAAATTTGTTTATTATTTTTAGAAATTATATCCTACAAGGCTCTTGTAATCTTAACTCCTGAACCATGAAGAAATTCCTTTGGAAAAATTATGTACTGAATTATCCTTTGTAATCAATGGCTTCTATTGAAACAATGAAATCGGTGATTCTCTGGGAATAAGTACATGAGGAGGCACTACTAGGGTTATAATAAGAAATATGAATATAGATTCACTATAGTGATAAAGGTATGGATTTTATAAAAGGTAGAAATTGCCTGTTTTGTCTAATACATTATCCATATCAGCCCTACAAAAAACCAAAATGGCTTTTGTCTATACTAATGCTTAGCCGTGTATGATTTCCAAGGACAGGATATGGAGAACAGGATGTACAATGAATCAATTACTTTGTTTTTAGTATACTAAGAAAATATAAATGTTTTCCATTAGGATTCTTTAATAGCCTGAAATTCACAACAAAGAACAGATAATATTAAACTTTAGACTAATGGCTAAGGGCTTTACTTTTTTCTTATTCACAACAGCTTTTAAACAACAAAAACATTTACTTTCACAAAACTGAATGACCCTCCCCGTTTGACTTCACTTTATATGTTCACCTTCCATTTATAATCATCCAGCACCTTTAGTTCCATATCAGTGCAATGGTGAATAATCACTGCCACCTATAGACAGATAGTAGAGAAACAGTCAGTAACTAAGAAAAATGAGCATTTCATAATTTAAATTAGGAATATTCTATTGAACACTATCGTACCAAGGAGAAATAGTATTTGTAGAACATATATTTCAGTTGCATGCTTTTGGCATGTTGCTTTGCTGCCTGATCAAATTATTTTCCAAAAAGTCATGGATGCTACCTGTGAGATGAAAGAGGTCTGTTTATTTATTTGTGATACACTGAAGTTGTAAAATACTAATTTTCCACACAGTTGGAAACAAGTCAAAATATTTTATATAGTTTCCTAGCTTTTTCTCTAAAAGCAGTCTCCTAAACTATTAAAGTAACAGACTGTAACATCAATATGAGTTTTTTCCCTCCCCAATATAAGCAAAGAAAATGGATAAAGTTTTCATGGTTAAAGGAAAACAGAATAAACAAAGTAATAATCTAATATTAAAGCTTCATTGAATTATTTCCTTATTGACCAAAAAGAAATAAGACCCATCCACTTCCCACAGATGTGTATTTTCAGCAGATGAGACAGATGTTCAAACCATGAAATACCATCTTGTGCAAGAATGTCAGAAATGACTAAGACTAGCCCTAGCCAGGTTTCTCTTTCTTATATTCTACAGTCATTTCAAGATGTGAAATATTCTGGTACATATGGAAGTGAATATAAATACTTAGATTTACCTACACCAATTCACATTTTGTTAATCTCAGCTTTCTCCAGTCTTAACCTGGGTATTCAAGACCACACTTTTGCCTTTGGATCCTTTTGATCCGGGAGAAGTTGGCCTTGGATTAGCAATCACCTTTAGTAAGAGGGAGTGGTTATAGGATCTGAGACTTTCATTGATTCTCTGAACAACAGAAACTTCTTCAAGAGTTGTTGCTATGGGAGATTGATATGCCCATACCTGTATCCCCACATGCTATTGATGACAGTCAGATGGGGGCTGATACACCTACTCTTATGATACACATTACATACTGTGTTCTTTCCTTCTCAACATACCTCAGATAGCTACAAGACATTTAGAACTCAAACCCAGGCTTTCTATGTTGTAAATTACATGACAATGTAGCAAAGAAAGACTAGGCTTGATGAAGATAAATTAAATTTGGAACAAAAGAACATTGATTTTATTAATCTAGTTTATTCCATAAATAACTGAGGATTTTGTGCTACAGAGAATTAAACACATAAGGTAAGCATTCTACCATTGAGCAACATTTCCAGCCTACCAATGTTTCTGAACAATAACTAAGGTTGTAATATTAAGGTTAATGATGACATCTAACTCCATGTAGATCTTCAATGCAGCCCCAAGATAAGGGTAGAAATGGTTGTTGTCCACCCCCAATAAGGCCCTGTATGAAGGTATAATTGGGAAGGCCAAGCTACACACACACACACACACACACACACACACACACACACACACACACACACACACTGTCTTGGTTCTCTATTCCCAGCCTAGTGTAGAAAAAAATATACAAGAACTCCTTGATGAAAAGGACTGAGAAGAATTATTCTTTACTATTTTCTTTTTCCTCCTTACGTAAAAAATGTCTGAGTTATTTCTCAAGAGTCTTTAGACAAATTGATAAATTGTATCAATTTATAGGTAAGGGCATACCAGTGTGACAAAAAAATGAACATCTCTAATTTGTGGGTATTTTAGAAGAATTATCACTCAATGAACTTGGAGATAGATAATTACTTAGATTCAATAGATTAGTCAAAATCAGACACGGGGTACATGTAAGCCAGGATTTTGAAGGCACCTTTGGCTATATCAGTACAATTCATTTATAAATTGAAAGAACATCTGAGTTGTCTAATACAACTCTAAAATTAGAAAATTCACTGGCTTAATCAACCACAAACCTCTGTCCACCATCATCTAGAATTTCTTTAGATAATTTATAAATCAATTTGCACATAGATACAGAAAAATTATAAGTAGAAAGAGAGCATTTTACCTATTCTTAGATGAATGATAAAATTTTATTACTTAAAGTCATAGAAATAAACTTATTTTCAATGATTTCAATTAAAAATGAATCAAAGACACGCAACGTAAAAATTAAGCTTATTATGCTGAGAGTTCACATTGCTGTAGATTCTATGCTGCACAAATTAGAAATACTGAGGCTATAGTTATACCCTGAAATATTTAAAGTCAAATTACTACACAGACTTCTTCTATAAATACCATCCAAGTCAAGCTGCTTCTTATTTAATCAATGAATCAAAATAATGAGAGACAACAATATGGTAGAGCTGTCCTGAACTGCTGGCAAAGGCATTTTTTTTTCAAAAATAATGAAACATAGGAACCTTCTCAGTTTGGCTAATGCACAAGAGATCAAATTTCAGCAAAATCCCCAGCCTCTATTGAAATGATCTTAAACTATAATACAAGATGAGAGTTATAAAATTTGATACGTGCAAAGCGTTTCAAATGACCCTGAGTCATAAAAGGAAATCAGAACCCTCCACTTATGAGCAATTTTGACCACAACAGTTGCTTCAAATTTACAGGTGAGAGAGAAATCAATCAAGTAGGATTTTTTTCTTTACCAAGAAATGTAATGCATTCTAAAAGACTAGTATACCTAAGTTAATTTCAAAACATCGAAGAAAGAGAGGAAAGCCACAATTTTCCGAAAGTGCAATCATCACACGCCTAATTTCTGTACAACACAAATCTTAGGATATTAACGAAGTTAGTAAATATTAGCATGCAAACCAAGCTACGGTGAAGAGTCCAGTTTATCTGGCAAATATAACCATGCAGCATATGTGGCACAGGAACGAAATGGTTGCCACTTTTTGAAATGAAAACATGATCTTGGTAGCCCAAATATCTGCCCTGAACAGCAAACTCCCAGAGTATTTTCAATATGTAGCAGAGCCTCAACATAAAGCTGTATCTGTAGTGAAATCAATACACGAGTACTGAATTAATGAATTGAAAGCAGTACATAGAGAGAAGAATGTATATTGTACCAGTTAAAGGGATGGAGAATAAGTCCAAACACTGACTAGTTTTTGTTATTTTTTGTTTTTTATAGAGTATCAGACGAAATCTACAAAGGAGCAATTGATGTTTAAATCATATTTTCTCATCAATTTCCCCAGCCATATTTCCAAGTAACACGCAATTCAAGTTCTGTCATGTCTCAGAATTAATAGCCCAGGTTCTTAATTCTTACCAAGGTTGACAAATTATTGTGTCTTATGGCACCAGTCATACTTGATCATAAGTCGTGTCTCCAGACGTAACTCTCTTTCCATCAAATTCAGCCTCAGTTTATTTGTCTAACACAAAATGCCAATAGGGCTATGCTGTGCAATGAATCAAACGTTCTTCATTAATGAGTAAAATGTTTCATGTGTGGGAAATGATTCTCCAGCTCCCAGCTAGCTTTATACATTTAAATAGTTGTAGTAGCTAAGTTATTAATTTATTTCCAGGCTGAGTGTACAACGTTTCTGCCAGCAATACTAGGCTGTTTCCAAGTTCAAACAGAAGATATTGCAGTGTGTGCATGTAAATATACTTTTTCAGGAAGTCATCACAAACACATTTTTCTCAACTTCTTTAACTTGAGCATATCTGTTAAATTATGACATTAAATTCATAAACTTTCTTTAAGGGAAATTTTAAATACTCTTAGAAATCAGTTTTATTATTCGTGTGTATGTGTGTGTGTGTGTGTGTGTGTGTGTGTGTGTGTGTGTGTGTGTGTGTGTGCTGGTGCCAGAAAAGGATGTGAGGCCCCTTAGATTTACAGATATTTATGAGCTTCCCAATGTGGGTGCTAGTCTCTGTATCCCTGTCCTCATCATAGAGCAGCAAGTCCTCTTAAGTACAGGGCCATTTCTCCAGCCCAGCTTTTAAATTACCATAGCTTTGGGTTCTGGCACATATTCTAAACAGTGTAAATTAAAGTCTATCTCACTATGTAAAATAGCAGAAATCAGAGTTTGAGATTACTTAAAAAAAAACATTGAAAGTGTTTCAACTAAGGTGCAGAGTTTGGCATTAAAGAGGTAAATCATTAAGGAGATCAAAAGACATTTCTACAAGATGTGTAACACTATTTACAATATTTTGCTTTTCCAAATCTATTATTATTGTAAGCATTTGCATACATATTTATATAAGTTAAAGTTTAATGTTACAAGGTGTCCTTTGATCTTTTAGTGCTGCCATTAAATTCTAGAGCTTCGCACATGCTTGTCAAGGCCTCCACCACTGAGCCGCATCTCCAGCCCCACGTCATAGGTTTCATACCCCTCAATAGTCTCAAAAGAGATACAGTATATAGTCATACCTTGAGAAAGTATCTTTGAACATAAGCTCAGCTCGTTACAAAATGAAACATGCTTTGTTCTCCTCTGGCGCCCTCTTCCACTGTGCACTCATCTCTCCCTCCCCAAACTGTAAGGATGCACATGTATGAAGATACACGATGAAACCTGATACTTTGTCTGCTAATCTAAAGAGTTAATTTGAAAGTTAGAGGCAATATCTTATGAAGCATAGATATCACTAACCATAATGGCAGCTGGTGATTGTGCTGCAGGTATGGAACGTGACATTATGAAAGGTGACAAAGCATGCTCACCCCCTCCAAACTACCACAACACAGTGCTGGAGACCACTGGGGAAAACTGAGTATCTTCCCTTGCAGTTCTCAGCTGAAACAGGAATTATGATGGGGTTATTCCTTAAACAACCAGGCAGTCTCTCAACATTCAGTGAGCAGAGTCCCAAGTGTTAGGGATTTTCTTGACACAGGAATATGATGAAAACACTATTGACTTTAAAAGACAAAGTGAATTTAAAGACTATGTTAAGAATGGAATTGAACTCCTGGTGCTGTCAGCCTCTAGAGCCATAGTCTTACATCAGTGTCTCCGCTATGTCTTGGAGTGAAGTGGATTCATTTAAATTGCGAGTTAGGCTCTTTCCAATAAAGTCATTGATATTAAAAATAAATTAAGTAAGAACTGCTTTAATTGAAAATAAACAGTTGGTGCTGGGAGATGTCTCATCTGGAAAAGCTTGCTTCTCAATCCCAGCGGGCCTGAGTTTAACTTCAAAACCCACACATAGTTGAAAGGAGGGAGCTGATTCCACAAAGCTGTGCTCCACACACATGATGTGGAATGTGCACCCTCATCTCAGTATGCACACATATATAAATGCACACAATAATAATAAGCCAATAAAGGTTTTCAGACAAGAGGCAAGATTAATATCAAATAAACAGCAACTATAACTCTTTTTAAATAAGAACACTAAGGAAAAGAATATATCATTTGAAATTATATACATCAGAATTTATATAATACATTTATCAGGATTGATTTTGTTCTGCTGATGATAATGCATTGATTTATGTTTATTTCTTTCCAAAGAGTTAACAGAGGAAATAATTGCTTTTAATTCTGTCCATTATCACATAGCTTACAGTGTGAGGTAGCTAATATCTCAATTCCAAAAACTGAATTTGCCAGTCTATTCCAAAAAGATATATTGTTTCTTGTATCTAATTTGAAAGTTTTCTAAGTAAGAAAGTTTTTTTAAAAAACATTTTACAGAACAATTGAATTCCTATTAGAATAAAATATGCAGAGACAGTTAAATAATGCTGTTTTTTATTTTTTTAAATTTATTTATTAAATTTAATTTTACATATCAGCAACAGATTCCCCTGTTCTCTCCCCTCCCACCCCACCTCCCGCCCTCCCCCCAGGCCACCCCCCCATTCCCATCCCCTCCACAGCAAAGACTTCCCGGAGGATTGAGTCCAACCTGGTAGATTCAGTCCAGGCAGGCCCAGTCCCCTCCCCCCAGGCCGAGCCAAGCGTCCCTGCACAAGCCCCAGGTTCCAAGGACAGGACCCGGTCCCACTGTCTGGATGCCTCCCAAGCAGATCAAGCCAATCAACTGTCTTACCTATCCGGGGACCCAATCCAGTTGGGGGCTCCTTAGCTATTGGCTCATAGTTCATGTGTTTCCTTTCGTTTGTATATTTGTCCCTGTGCTTTTTCCAACCTTGGCCTCAACAATTCTCGCTCATACAAACCCTCCTCTTTCTCACCAATTGGACTCCTGGAGCTCCACCTGGGGCCTGACTGTGGATCTCTGCATCCGGTTCCCTCAGTCATTGGATGGGGTTTCTAGCATGACAATTAGGATGTTTGGCCAGGTGGCCTTAGAATACTTCAGAGATATATTCAGAGGGCCTGGCCCCTCAGCCCTTGGTTCATAGTTCATGTGTTTCCATTCGATTGGCTATTTGTCCCTGTGCTTTATCCAACCTTGGTTTCAACAATTCTCTCTCATATAAACCCTTCTCTTCCTCGCTAATTGGACTCCCGGAGCTCCACCTGGGGCCTAGCCGTGGATCTCTGCATCCAGATTCCTCAGTCCTTGGATAGGGTTTCTGGCATGACTATTAGGGTGTTTGGCTATCCCATCATCAGAGTAGGTCAGTTCTGGCTGTCTCTCTACCATTGCCAGCCGTCTATTGTGGGGGTATCATTGTGGATTTCTGTGGGCCTCTCTAGCACTTTGTTTCTTCCTTTTCTCATGTTGCAATTTACAGCAAGCCAACAGCCAACATCAAATTAAATGGAGAGAAACTCAAAGCAATTCCACTAAAATCAGGAATGAGGCAAGGTTGTCCGCTCTCCCCATACTTATTCGATATAGTACTTGAAGTTCTAGCCAGAGCAATAGACACATAAGGAGATTAAGGGGATACAAATTGGAAAGGAAGAAGTCAAGCTTTCCCTATTTGCAGATGACATGACAGTATACTTGAGTGACCCGAAAAATTCCACCAAGGAACTGATAAAGCTTATAAAATAATGCTTTTTTTAAAAAAAAATACTAACATTAAAAGTATGGCTTCAGTCGGTGTTTTCTATCCTTTTTTTGATGCCTATTCATCATACAGAGTAATGGGTTATATAAGGACACTTTCATACAAGTGTATAATACACTCTGGTATTCCTTGCTTTGTTCTGCTTTGCTTGGTTGCTTTATCTTTTAAATATATAAGTCAAGCTCACTCCTATAATTAATTTCAGCACCTGTAACAATGAGGCACATGATTACTAGGAATTCAAGGCCAACCTGGAATTTTTTGTGAAATATTGTATCAGATATAAATAAATGAGTAAACTTATCACTTACTTTCATTGTATAAATTTTATGGCATACAGTATAATTAGTCAATGCATGTGCAATAGGTAAAGTCCAAAACAGAGAATTTAATGTTTTCCTTTCCTTTAATATTATATTATAATTTTATTAACTCAGAATAATTGTACTTATTTATACAACATAGTATCATATTTTTGTTTGTGTGTCAGTGGTATCAGGGTTACTCGTTCCTGTCCTTCTTGTTATATTATTGTGACTGGAGTCTATCACGTTTCTGTGATAATAAAATAATATAGAGTATATTATGATCTATAGTTTCTTCCCTATGTTATAGGCCAGTAGAAGGACTATTTCTCTCTGCTTTGGTATCTATTACACAATGTTCCTCTATCCCCTCACCTCCTCTTTACCCTTTCAGCCTTTTGTAATATCTATTATATATTCTGATCAATTTGGAGTTGCTTATGCTTTGGATCACTGAACTCAGACAGGTACCAAGCTACTCAGTCTATAGGCCAGTGAACAGGACATAAAATGTTTTTGTATCAGCACTCAAATGCAAGAGAAATGTCTGGACCAGTGACCTATAATTAGAACTCCAGACAGTAGTCTAAAGATCTCCTCGCTCTGTACCAATGTTAGAGTGAATTTTTAATGAAAAGCTCTGCTACTGCTTCTAGCTGAATTCCAAAACATTTTTTTCTTTTGTTTGTTTTTTGGTTTTTTTTCCAAAACATATTTAAAGGACCAGAGCAACCAATGTCATACATAATGAAAGTTCTAAGTAGAAAGAATGCTTCATTTATCTCAACATATCTCAACAGCACACATACACAAACATGCATATACATGTATAATAATTCTAAAGTGGAATGAATAATCAATAATGCAACAAAAGGACCAATAGTCACTGGGAATCCATGTGAGAGGTTTGACAGTGTTCTGCCAATATCATTTTCCAAGCTTTATCAGCATGTTTCCCACTAGCAATAAAGCAGTAATAGTTAAACTCAAAATACAGTTGTAATCAATCATTTTCTTAGGAAAATTTGAAATTACATATCCAATAGACATTGAGGACTAAGTATTAGGAAATGAAATAGTTACTTTATTTTTTATTCTATTCAATAGTAAGCTAAATAAAATCTGTAGCATTTAGTTATGGAGACAGGTAGGTATTTATTTCTTAAAAGTACATTTCTCAACACTAGAAAGTCCAAAATCTGGTTAACTCACATATGTATTATTGTGACTCTAAACCTTAACCCAGTATAGGCTAGCCCATAACAGATGGAAGGTGGTTTGCTGTTATGAGAAGAATTGCTTGTCATGGTTTCCATGTCGTGCTATGAACTGTGATTTGAAAATAGTGACTAGAAAATCTAGAAACAAGTAATTTGTAGATGTAACCAACCGTCTTATTAAGTAAGAAACACAGAACCAATGTAAAAGAGAAAGCCAAGAGGTTAGAGCTCAAAGCTAAAATCTCACCCTTCCTCTTGCAGTGGTCCTCTCTTTCAGAGAGCTACTTCCTATGTGTATGTCTTTTCATAGTCTTTTTGTTCTGCCTTCTCATTGGTTGTAAACCCAAACACGTGACTACCTCATCATTGCCTGTATGTACAGCCTCCCAGGTCTTAAAGGCATATATCTCCAATGCTGGCTGTATCCCTGAACACACAGAGATCTACCTAGCTCTTCTACCGAGTGCTGGGATTAAAGGCGTGTGCCACCACCGCCACACTCTTGCAATGGCTCTAACAGCTCTGACCCCCTGGGCAACTTTATTTATTATCATACAATCAAAATCACATTTCAGTACAATTAGAATACCACCACATTTCCCCTTTTCTATTTTAATAAAAAGAAAAAAAAGCAAAAGGTTATAACTAACATAAGAAAAACTATATACAAAAGTACAATAACTATATACAATATATACAAGTAATAAATACCTAAACAATGTCTAGTCCATTTGTATTTGACAAATCAGAGAAAATAATTTCATTATCTATCCTATTTTGGTAAATCCAAAATGTATCTAATTCACTTTCTACCTAATTAATCTTCAACTATAACTAACTAACCTTCAACTATAACTAACTAATCTTCAACTCCCTCAGAGACCCAAGAAGAAAATAATATTAGCTAACAAAAATAAAAACAGGAAGTGCATGCAAGCAACTTCCAAAAAATTTGTGAGTTGACAGAAATAGCCAGCTGCCTGGACAGTCATCTGAGGTTTCTCTGCAGTGTTGGGGCATCATCTTTAGCCTATAGGCTTAGCATATCTGACAGACTCATTTGTGAAGTAGGATGTACACAAGGTCAACAGTTCAACCTCACATTGGGTGAGAACAGTCCATGTACCAGAAACACCTGAATTTCACTGTTTTGGTCTACTCTTGCAAGATTCCCGAAAGTTGTTTTCATCCATCTACCATTTCTCAGGTACCATTATGTTCCTTCTCAGTTCTTTGATGTGGTTAAAGACTAGATAGTTGTAATTTCCTCAGTTATGATAAAACATAAGTTAGATATAAAACCTTAAACTCACAAATATAAGATAGATAGGACATCTTCTTTAATATTGTAACTGTAATTCTTGCTCGATAATTGTTTTGTTATATGTAATTTTACCATGTTAAAGTTAAAACCTTCCTTTTTAAAAAAAGAAGAAAAGGGGAAGTGCTGTGGATATCACTCTATATAAATAAAACTCTGATGGCCAGTGACCAGACAGGAAGTATAGGCGGGACAAGGAGAGAGGAGAATTAGGGAAACAGGAAGAAGGGGGAGAGGGGAGACACTACAGCCACTGCCAGGACAAGCAACATGTAAAGACGCCAGTAAGTCACCAGCCACATGACAAGGTATAGATTTATAGAAATGGGTTAATTTAAGATATAAGAACAGTTAGCAAGAAGCCTGCCACGGCCATACAGTTTATAAGTAATATAAGCGTCTGAGTGATTATTTTATACATGGATTGTGGGATTGCGGGGCTTGGTGGAACCTGGATAGAAGCCCTCCAGCAACAGTAATTTTCACATTTTAAAACACCTTTACTAAAGCATTCTGTTATCATTTTGTCATACCATTAGTAACTGTTGATCACTGCTCACTGTACCTAATTTGTAAGTTAAATTTTGTAAGTGTATGTTAGGAATATACCACACACAGAACTTGGTACTATCTTGGATGCCAGTATCTACTTAGGGATCCCGAAGAATATCATGTCTTCTTTTGAACTTCCCAAAGTTTCATGACATAACTATGGATTAATGCATTTATCTTAAACTGAAAATAGTTAGATTCTGAGTTTTTTTCACCCTGATGCAACACCCAGAAGGAGTGTCACAGCTTTAAATTCTATCGTCTGCAGTAGGGAACTTTCTCTGCTGCAACATTCTATATCTCACCTCAAGATACTAAGTCAACAATCTTCTGATTTTATGTGTTAGAAATTTAACTGAAAACGCTATAGAGAATGGATATTGATTAATTAAGTCACAAAGTTGTGGAGTCCATGAGTAAGTCTGTTTATTGTTATAACTGGATTCTAAAGTTCAGACAAAACCAAACGAAGTGCTGTCTACCTCTCCTCACCCTTCTTAGGGCATTATTAACATTTTCGCATTAAATTTAACTAGATCTTTTGTATTTGGTAGGCATGTTGGCAAATGATATAATTAATTCTTAGAATGCCAAACAAAACACCATGCCCTGATAGTTGAAATGTAAAAGCGGCATCTTTGAGTTGTCAGATGCATTCAGATTATTAGCCCCTGTCTAAACTAACCACCATGGCCAGAAATGGCTATCAAGAGAGGAGGTTGTCTAAACCAAGCCTGAGTTTTGTGTCCATTTCTCAGTGGGCAAGGAGGTGAAGACAGGGCACCTTACCCAAACCCTATGAAGATTTTTTTCTCTCTTTTTCAATTAGTTTATTGTCCTATTATATAAGTCATTATATTCATATCAGAAATATTAACATTATAGAAAAATTTAGAACATTTCATAATCCATTAAATACCTTTCTTTCACATATTAAAACATATGAATTCACATGAATTTTAAACCTTTTTACCTATGTCCCACCCTATTTGCCTCAGTTTACTACGTTTCCTCTATTTTCTGTTTACCTGATCTGGGGAGGAATACTGACAGTAGACTTATGATCAGTTGAATGAATTACTAAGTTTTCCCTCAAAACTGGTAGCTTGCTCACAACCTAAGTTTTTGTTTTTGTTTTCATTATTTATCCTTTTTTTTTTTTTTTTTTTTGGATCGGAGCTGACAAGAACATTGTGTTAAGAACTGCCCCTAGAGATAACTGTGGATGGAGGACATCCATCGTGTTACCAGGCTCCGATAGTCTGGCTAGCTGAGACAACTACACTGACATGAAGCATGAAAACGATCAGTTCAAACCTTGGTGACAGAAAGGCATACCTCTCCATTGATGAAGCTAAGCATGGTGTGTTCTCAGCCATTCTTGCCTCATTTCTGAACATAAACATTGGGATCTATTCCAGATAGTAAAATGTACCTTGCACATACCTCTTGTTCTCTGCATTTTTTTTAAAGAAAACTTCTTTATTCTTACCTAAGTATTTGAACAGTTTGTTTCTCATAAAAAATATTCTAATAAAATGTGAACATAATCACTGATAGTTATTATTTTTCTCATTTTCTTAATAGTGTTGAATTAAGGAGGAGTAATTTCACACTTAACATAAGGAAGTAAGCCATATTTAAGATACATCATATTTTTGTGTTGTTTGTATTTCAGGAAACAATAAAGCATGATTCTAAGAAAACTGGAAATTGTATAAACATCTAATTTTTAATATATTTTAATTCAGAATTCAAAAAATGCAAGATTATATCTTGTATATTATTATAGGACCATCCTTAGTAATATATTTCCCAGGGGGCCCAAAAGAGAAACTACAAATGGTGAGAATTATTTTTGGGAAAAGAATCTAATTACACCAAATTCTTATGTCCTTTTACTTTATTTCTCTAAGATAAAATTCTGTCTACCCAGCTTCAGTTCCATCTTGTCATTCAGATCCCCTCTGTACCTACTTTTTCTTTTCTGTGTAGTCCCAGTAATAACTAAGCCCTTATGCTTTTGGCCTCATCTTTGTCCTTTATCCTCCATCTTTCCTTCCTAGTTCTTTACTCCTGGCTCTCAGAAAACTCCACAAGAGATCTGCCTTTCCCTCTACATAATCTCTGTCTTCCTTTTTTCTCTCTGGCCATGCAGTTCTGTCTACCATCTACAGAGAGATAGTCTTGTTCTTTTTCTCCTCGCTACAGGACTCTGCCACCAGGAATTCTGCCTCACCCTTTACTCCACCTGAATATGCAAAAACCTCCTTTGTTCTCAGTCAATTGTTCTGGAAAGCCACTAGGTCTAAAGGCAAGGGTTGATCTGAGTTTCATCTGTACAAGAAACAAAGCTATGCATCTAGGAGCCAGGTTGCCTCTGAAAGGAGGTTTTACCTTAGTTCTGGGGGCTTTAGGTGCCTAGCAGGTGGCCTGGTAGCTATTCTGTTCCTTACCTGTCCTTCAATGCTTTGTTTTAAGCTGGCCCCATCTTTGGATGTAGCTAAAAAGGATATTTGCAAAAGGCAGATACCCAATTCAAATGCTGAAAAGGGAGCAGGGAGCTTAGAGGCAGAAGGCCCTGCCTATAAGAACTTATGCAAGTACTGGCCTGAGCAGAATATTCACAATACATATTCTATGGGAATTTTGAACACAAGGAATTCATAATGAGGAGCAGCTGAATATTAAAGCTGTGTAACACCAAATATTCCATGATAAATGGCTCCCCATTTAACGGATCTTTGGTCAGTCAAAGTATAGCTTACTATATACAGTTGGCCTCCCTATATCATATTCTTGTGGCTCACCACAACTATAATTATTTATATATATAAATCTATATATGTAACAACAATTTTTAAAAAAGGGTAGCTCTTCAACTTCATCAAAGGAATGCTTATTTAATGTGCAACAAAATAATGTAATATATCTTATTTTTAATCTTCATTTTTATTATTTGAGAACCTGTACTTTAGATATTTCAAAGCATTCTCAAGAAATATCAGGAAGGAGTTGCAGAGGTAATATCCACCTATAGCAACTGACTCTAGAACAATGAATCTCAATCTGTGGATCATGGCCCCAACAGGGTAGCATATCAGAAATCCTGTATATTAGATATTTACATTATGATCCATCACAGTAGCAAAATTACAGTTATGAAGTAGCAATAAAAATCCTTTTTATGAGGCTGGGTGGTGGTGGCGCACGCCTTTAATCCCAGCACTCAGGAGGCAGAGCCAGGCAGATCTCTGTGAGTTCGAGGCCAGCCTGGGCTATCAAGTGAGTCCCAGGAAAGGCGCAAAGCTACACAGAGAAACCCTGTCTCGAAAAACCAAAAAAAAAAAAATACTTTTTATGGTTGGAGGTCCCCACAATATGAGTAACTGTATTAAAGTGTCAGCATTAGGAACACTGAGGACAACTACCCTAGAGTCTTCACTGAAACCATGCATCAGTATGGTCACAGACCTGTGGGAAGGTCAAAAATATATCAAATGTGTGTGTGTATGTGTGTGCACATGTGAATAGATGCATGTGTATATGTCTGTGTTCCACTCACAGCAGTAAGTAAGAAGGAAAAGGCCACCAGGTGTGCCTTTACAATTCCTTATCCATTTGCCTTGAAATATGAATGAAATAGCAAAAGGGTCAATATTTCACCATTCTAAACCTTTCCATAAACACCTGGTATCGGTGGTGGTAGCAAAGAAATAAACTAGCAAGACTTATGAGACTTAGCTGCGTTCCAAGATAAACGTACCTTAAACTATAAAGTTTATATTGAAACAGCTTAGCCCGACGACAGTTATTTTTGATGTGTGGAATGTTTTCAGGATACATTTCTTTCAATAAAGGTCAAAACTAAATCGTCATGTAAAACTATTTCAGAAAATAATGCAGCCAATGAAAGTCCAGAAATTTAAAAGCAACCATCAGCATTTACATTGATGGATGTCTGCAGGAATAATTAGACCTGATGATAAGATGGGGAATTTGACAATGTATTGCCACAAAGGTTTAAGGAAGAAAATTGAATAGTTATGGAATATTCCTGCTAATCTGTTACCAAAAGGTTATAATTGTTTTCAACATTTCGTGTTGTATTAACTTCTTTTGTTCTTATATAAGAACTCCAGAATTTCCTGTTGTTAGGTTAGTTTATAAAGATGCATTTCTATAATCAAGTTTCCACTAAATATCTGTCAAAAAGAGGAAATGCAAATGTCTGTTAGTTGCGACAGAGAACAAATCAGTCTGGTCTCGTGGAGTAATTTGGCACCAGTCCTTGGGTTGTTGTTTGGCCTGCATGCAGTTGTATGCCAAGCACTGAACAATTTGGGGGCATCTATTATCTTGTCATTAAGAAAATTCCAATTACTACACTTGGCAATCTCTCGCTTGTCTGCTTCCAGTTCCTGGTACCAAAATAGCTTGAGTTTCTCACATGCCCTTAGGAGACTAGAAATGAGAAGCATGATTATCTTGCTTCGGTGGCAGAAGCTAGACACACTTATTTTATGAATGTACAGAATTCAGATTAATGACTTTATAATTTGATAACATTTTTTTCACGGCATGTATTGAAATATAGGTGCATGTAGCTTTAACTTTGGGATGAATTCCAAATTTGCTATAGTATACTTTTTTGATTTCTTATTCTGTCACCATTTAACTCCTTATTGCCCCAATGCTTTTTTTTCTTCTTTTATTATTTAGAACTCTCAAGGTATCTCTGCCTCATACTGATATGATCCAAGTGAACAACATCCTAAGCACCATTTCTGTTTCTAGTATATATGATGACACATAAAACCCTTGGATCTTTGTTTTCTAACCATGTTCCTCTTGCCTCAACACCCTGGTTACCATCAACTATTTGTGGGTATATATCATGCACAAAGAACTATACAGGGTCAAGACTCTGCAGAGTGACTATTACTGACATATCTTTTCTGGGTACAAATAAGAACATTCCTCAGTTCCACACCTCCCTTCTTCCTCTCAGAGATGTGTGTTGGATTACATCTTCTCACATAGACCATTATAATTCTACTGTGTATATTTATTTTGCTTCTTGGACATTCCATTATTATTGTGATTATTGGAATCTCATCTGCTACCTTTAGTAGCAGTCATGATTTCTGTTGTGGTTTGGCTATATCACTCTTTCAGTTACCATATATGCTGTTCCAATCCCTCAAGTTGACATGATGGCTATAGAATTATTCTATCTCCTACTCCTCTTCTTCCTCTTCCTCCTTTCCCTCTTCCTCTTCATTTTTACACACACACACACACACACACACACACACACACACACACACACACACACGAGAGAAAGAGATCTATTTTAATTAGAGAAGAGTCACAAAGAGACTTGCCTCAGTAGTCTATCATCAAAATACCTAAAAATCTGAGCTTGGTGATTTGTTTCCCTATCAGAGACTCTGGCCTCCCTGAAATATTCTCTGAATCTTCTTGCTTCCAGATTTGATAAAGAAATAAGTAGTATCTTCCTTTTGCAATGTATTTCATTATTAAATATCAAATGCTATTTATCAGAATAGCATGAACTAATATTTGTAATAACTGACTCTAAATGAGAAAAAACATAAATTTTGCTTTATAAAACCACCAAAAACATTGCAATACTTAATAATATAGTTTTTGCCATAAAAGAGTTTTAGAATCAAGATGAAGAAATGGTATGGAGAAAGAAGAGTCAACTTCCCCCCAATGATTGGGCATTTCTTTAATGGGTAATTCCTCTAATCTGATACCGAGTACAAAACAATTACAGGTTCTACTAAACTATTGGTAGAGTTTAGATAATCTTTCTCATGTATCTCAATTAATAATAAGGAAATTTGCCAATAATAAAGCATCAGTCTTTTTTGAGAGTGTATATAATACAAATTTATTTCCATGGATATTGGCATGTGTGATGATATTTTATTTGTTAGTTAATAAATAAAGTTTGCCTGGAGATGAGGACATAGACAGCCAGCCATAAACAGAAGTCAGGCAGTGGTAGCACATGCCCTTAATGTGATCACATGGCAGGTAGAGTCTCTGTTTGTTCAAGGACACAGCCACGTGTGGTGACACATACCTTTAATCCCAGTACCAACCATAGAGACCTGGAAGTCTGTACAGACAGGCAATGACATGGAAGTGATGTGGCTGGGCTAAGAGCCAATGAGAAGGCAGAACAGCAAGGCAATGAAGGCACAGGTTAGACAGGAAGAAGCTGGTTCTCTTGGGAAGCTATGGCAAAGTGGTGAGCTAAGGTTAGTTGGCAGCTATCACTATTTCTCTGATCTCTATGGCTTTCATCCCTGTATTTGGCTCTGTGTTTCTTATTTTAAAAGACTGTTTCGAAATTCATCTATAGGCATGTGGGTAAGTGAGTGTGATACTATAATTAAGTCACTATAAAAATGATTTTATTTTGTTAATATGTTACTTCTATGATTTTTTATTTCATATCCATAATGTTGAGTCTATAAGGTCTAGGTTTATTTATACCTGACATGTCTCCAGCTTAGACATAGTGAGTATAGAGCAAACTTTCTGTCTGGCTAAGTGTTTATTGGAGTAAAAACTCAAAGTTCATGTTCAACTTATTCATATGTACCAGTAGAGTATGAAGACAATAGTTTAAGGAAGAAAGGCAGGACAAGAATGTGTTTTAAGGTGAATTATCCTACCCACTCACATGTCCTGTGGGGAATCTCCAATGCAGCATGCAACATGAATTAAATTATTGTGCCTGTGACACAGAAGATTGGAATCATTTACTCAATACTTTGTTACCACTAGAAAAGGGTTTCTACAAAGGTTATTATTTCTTAACCTCTATGATGTGTATATGAATCAGAATGTCTTAAAGAATCCTATGATAGTCCCACATTCTGGCATTAGATAGAAAAATGTGTGGTATAGACAAGGCACTGTAACTCTGAAAGTATTTGAAGGGTTATTAAAGCAAAGTTATGACAAAACTTCAGGGGAAGTGTAGATAGGAAGAGGGAGTAAAATATGCCCAAACACAATTGGCCTCTTACTTCACTGTAGTACATGAGAATCCATTACAGTCTCTCAGGGAGTATTCAAGAAGATAATACTCAGCTCCAGATTCTACAGGTCCTCCAAATTCAGGAGGCTGTAAGTACAGAAGTGTCTCTGACTCAAAGGCTCTCAGATCTTAAGTGGCTGATGTCCAGTCTCTTTCCCCCTGCCACCTGTCTTCCCACTAGCAGGCTCTGCAGAGGCTCTAAGCTGACCTGGTTTGATGACACCGACCTTTATCCCGAATGTCACAAAATTCTGGTTTGCTTTAGCTTTGTCACACTGGGGTTAATCCAGTGGTCCCTCTATGTTATGTGAGGAATAAAAGTTCCTAGAAACAGCCCCGATATCTTTGTATGTCAGACCTGCTCTTCTATCAATACTTATTTGTCATGGTGTTCAGAGTCTTGTTAGTGTTTCTAAGGAAGCAGTTAGTTTCTCCTTCTATTAGTTAGATCACTAGAATAAGACACAAAATGGCAAGGTGGCTTTTGAGATTCCAGAGGTATAAAATGTGAGATCTACTTCCCTAGGAATGAAAAAAAAATTATCCTAGAAACACCTGTTTGTTTAAAGGAATGCACAGATCCTACAAGTGAGGTTTTTGGAGTGATATCTCAGAAAAAAATTAATTGCATGGATTTGTTCCCAGACCCAAAGTACTTTTTTTTTTCCAATGTAGACACTATTCCAGAAAATGAATACCAACTGACCATATGCATCTAATTTTTAAGGCATCTGCCCTACTCCAGAAAACATTGTCTGAGAGATGTTAGCATGAATAAGTAGAAATAGGCAATGTTGCTCACGTTCTGTTAGACTGGCTATTCAGGGTGATGTATAGGATGGAAGACAAATGGATTTCATGCTCATGTCAGACATGAGCAATTATAAAATGAGGTCTTCCTTTAAGTAACGCTGTAGGGTTTGATATCAAACAGTTGTAATCCCATAGAGGGTGGTGCTGGCCCAGTAGCTGGTAAGAACAAAACTTATTAGAATGCCAACAATATGTAACTAGGTTATATCATTACTGCATAAAAGATTTAAAGTGTCCTAAGGTTATCATCTACATACATACCAGGTCTGCATTCCCTCAACTACAGTTTTTGTTCACATCCTTATTCACTGAACTGGATTAATGACAATCTGCCTTCCGTGGTTTATACAAGTCAACATTCATGATAGATAGAGATGTTAATGACATCAAAAGAGTAACCTGATTTCTGTGTTATCCTATAACTCCATTTACATGTCAATGCCATTGACCTCTTAAACTCAGTCATCTTAAACCCCAGGCCCTTTCCAGTCTGTCTACTACTCTCCACTGATAATTTTTCTTCAGGTCATCCCTCCTTCTACACATGGTCAATAATGGAGTATTGTACTTTAAAGTCACTGAGAGGATTTCTACCCACCAATATCACCTTCAGTATTCCTTGAGGAGTTTTAGTACACAGATGTCTATTCCTGAACAACATGGATCTTTTGGATTTATGAATAAATGAAGCTCAGGTTTCTACTCTATTAACTGAACATAAGATTCATCCTGCAATATAGATACCCACTTAGTGAGATGGATCAGTAGAAAAAAAGTTACGTATCAGCAAATGGATATAATAAGAAAATTTGGAAACTAAGCCTTTGTTCCACTGAGAAAAATATAGCTCTCCATTGAAATATTTTAACTGTAGTCTTATATTATTGAGAAATGTATAAAGAATAACCTGAGGCCAATTATAGTAACATGAATGTGAACTGGACATTAGATAAATATGAGAGGGTTAAATTGTAGAACATGAGAAAGATTGGTGCAGTTATGTTGCACCTGCTGTTTGGCATTAGTTGGTAATGTGTCAGCAGGCAACATCTCATCGTCTCTGAAAGCCTCTAAGACTGAAAAACCAAAGTTAGAATGTGGTGTGTGTGTGTGTGTGTGTGTGTGTGTGTGTGTGTGTGTGTATAAGAAAGAGAGGAGAAAGAGACAGAGACAAAAAGATACAAAGAGACAAGGATTATTAAATGTAAAAAATACTGGTAAATTTGCATGGTACTATTATTTATACTTCTCTTTTTACTTATATTTGCTATTTTTGAGATTATAATATAATTACAACATTTCTCCCTTCTTTTTCTTTCTTCAAAATCCTCCCATATAGCCTTCCCTATTCTCTCTCAAGTTTATGACCTCTTCATTCATTGTTATTACATGCATATATATGTATATGTACATGCATGCATATTTCTAAATACAACCAGATCAGTTTCTGTGTTACTTGTATGTTTGTTTTGCAATGGACAGCCAATTGGTTTGCTCTTCCCTGTGGAAGACCACCTCTTCTGCTCCCAACTTTCTTTAGTTGCCTATAGTTCTTTGTGTAGGGTTAAAACCTCATAGGCTTTTCCTAGTCTAATTTGGTATGCCTATTCGTGTTGTCCTTCTTCATCTCATGTCTGGGTAGTCATGTTGGTAAGACAATTTGTGTATCTAATGTTACCATGAAACACAATCTCACAGCTAACTCCTTGATCTTCTGGCATTTACAATCTTTCTTCTCCCTCTTCTTTAATCCTCCCAGAGCCTCGGGTGCACAAATTTGCATTTTTATTGGTTGTGGTTTTCTGTGTTTACATATTTTTCAAAGAAACAAAACAAAATATATGGGGTACCATAAAAGGGAAAAATGACATTTTAATAATTTTACCACAGAAAAGATAAATTCCAATTGAAATAAACCATAGAGTTTAGTTAAAAATTAAAAAGACAATTAATGCACTAAGAGATACTACTATTAGTTTTATCGTGCTACATTTTTATTGCTAAACATGAAAAGTATTAATAGATATTTGTTTTCAATATTAGAAAGGGAATATAACATCCCTAAGCATGTAAGATTTTCTTCTATTTATTATAAAATCATATTTTTTGTACAACTCTAAACTAATTATGACATTAGAAAGTACGTATATTTTAGGGTTTCAATTGCTGTGAAGTTAGACCATGATAACTTTTACAAAGGAAAACATTTAATTGAGGCTGGCTTACAGTTTCAGAGGTCTAGTCTATTATCATTATGGTGGGAAACATGGTGACATGCAGGCAGGCATAGTACTAGAGAAGAAGCTGAGAGTTCTATGTCTTGATCCACAGGTAGCAGGAAGTAAACTGTGGCACTGGGTGTGGATTGAGCACAGGAGACCTCAAAGTCTACCCCAACAGTGACTTACTTCCTCCAACATGGCCAAAGCTACTCCACCAAGATCACACCTCCTAATAGTGCCACTCCCTTGGAGAAAGATGCATATAAACTTAAAAATAATACATATTCCCCTGTTATAATGAAAGTTGTGTTTTGGCAGCTTATAGCTCATGCCTTATAGTGTATTGAGAGTCTCGTGTAACATGATTAATTTTCTTTTGTTCTAGGAAAAATCCTAAAATTCTCTGATGATAGATGCATGTTTGATTATTTTCCTTTCCATATATAACAAGTTTTTCTTTATATTTTGAAGCTCTGTTACAGATGCATATATTTAATATTGTAGCGTTTATTCATGACTCCAGTCTTCATAATTGTAAAATATAACTCTTACTTATTGTAGTAAAATTTTCCAGTCTTCATAATTGTAAAATATAACTCTTACTTATTGTAGCAAAATCTTCTTTATCTAATGTTATTACAGTTTTTCTTTTTATTTCTCTGTGGATGTCCTATCATTCCCCAAACTTTTGTTGTTAGTCTACATTCAAACTCATTTTATAGGTAATTTGATATTTTTGGTTTGAACTTGTACTGCCTACCTCATAGGGCTATGTAGATGTTTTGTGTTTACTCTCCCCGTTTTTATAGTATGGCTAGTACTTGAATAAAAAAATAAGCCCCAATAGTTTTAAGTGTAACATGTATAAAAAGAACCATCATACGCTCCTTGAATAATTTTGAGCTGGTATAAATGCATCATCATCATACATAAAGATGATCAGATTATGAGTTTTGTTGCTGTGACAAAATATCAGAGGAAAAATCCGGGGTGGGGGGAGATTGAGTTTGGATTACAGTTTCAAATTTTTCAGCCCATGGTTGATTGATTTTGTTATATCTGGACTATGGCAAGGCAGAATTATCTTGACAGAACTGTATGGAAGAGCAAAGTAGCTCACCACACTGCAGTCAGGAATCACGAGAGGAAGACTGAAGCTAGAGGCAAAATAACACCCTTAAATAGCATGCCCTCTAGGACCCACATTTTTAACTGAGACTCCACCTTTTGCTGGGAGCCATGTGACTTCTTCGGGGAACAAGGCCTGAGAATAGCACAAATAAGTTCTCCTTCTGGCAAAGCTATGGAGAATCTGGCCCATTTTTGGCAATGCTGATGGATAGTTCGTTGCATGATTCTGAACATGACCCCAGGAACATATGTGCTACCTGCTCTCCTTGCTTTCCTTTTACAAATCATATTGCTGGCTGCCTCTAGTTTCATTTTCTTAGATCTGTGGATAAAACGGCTATTGCATTAGGAAAACTTCTCCCTGATGATTCTCCTTTGGATGAGCCAGAGAGGATTTTATTAAAAACATGCAGTGGACCTAATTCAGCTCCTAAAGCCTTTGATGTTTCAAGTGTGACTATGAATTCAGGATTCTTAAGAACAAGATGTTGCCTTTCCAAAGTACCTGGTGACTAGTCTGAAAAGAGTCACAGTAGTTCATGACATTACAAATTTGCATAACTGTTCTAGAGAGAATGATTTTAACCACAAGAGTCTAGGAGAAATGTAAATAAATAGATGAAATCAAGAGTTAATGGCAAGAGTCTAGGGACAGGGAATGAAGTAGAATTATGGAAATCCACAAGCCCTCCTTTCTAATAGCTTTACCAATACTGTAGGAAGTTGAGAGGAAGAAGACTTGAGAACAAAAAATAAGCAATGTCAACTATTAATAATAAGCTTTTAAGTCATGTAGTTTACAGGATGACAGGAGAAAACCTAGTATATCCCCCATAGGAGACAGAGTAGCATAGAATGAGGAATGAATTGAGTCAGCCTTGGCTGATGAGTTAATAGTGAGAACTTAGACTTGACTAGAGGTGAACATTGATCCCTAGAGGCAAAACTCTTTCTCTTCACATGATGCAGTAACTGCAAATGCTGCCAGCTGGGCACACTGTTCTACCTGTAGGTGTGCCTAGTTAGAAAAACATCCTTTGTCGCTTGCAACACTGCTTATGTTCCTGACATTGGAGCTAGGATTCAAGTAGGTAGTGGCTGCCGGAGGGAAAGTTGGGGGATGAAAGGGGAATGAGGTAAAGGAACAAACTGGCAATTGTTGTAACCATCATTAGAAATGTAAGGAAACAAATCTGATTCTAAAAGTGTTCTTGCAAACTATTGATACTGTATAAATAAAAGTGGCTCGGGCCATTTTTTTAAAACCAGAGCCACTTGTTTGAAACAGGTGGTCAGTTTCTTCATTGAGCTGATTTCACACATCCATCCCAGGTCATTGGACCCATTGGGAATCAAGTGTTAGTCTCCCAGAAACCTTCCTACATGTCCATCACTACTGTCCTTGCAATTATAAATCCACTGAAGATAGAGAACTCATTATATAATCACTTTTCAAAGATTGGTTTTACTTGCTGAAGATCAAACATTCAATATATAAGCCTTCAGGGGACATTTCTCATTAAATATATAACAGTGGGAAAAATCTAAATACCATAATTATTATACCATCTAACTTTTTAACAATTTCTGTTCATACATAGAATAGTTCATTACTACGAATCATAATGCATAAGATTTATTAAACTGATTTCCATTTATCTTGCCACTTTTCATCCTTAATTTACTGTTATAGATATTAACAAGTAATAGTAATGTACATTTCCATTACACTACTAAAACCTATTCCCTGGGGGAAACCAAATCACATAGTTTTATAATAAGAAATGGTCAGATTATGAATAAAAACCCTGGGAAATGCTTAGTATAAATTCATCTTTTAAAAGTGTAAAGTGTATATCTCATCGCTTTCTTTCTTCGTACACAAAGATGTTTAAACATCATCACAGATTCTAAGATATTTACACAAACACTATGCTGGTTAAAGCCACATGAGAAGAGGGAATTTTAACTGAGAGATTGCCTCTGTCAGATCTGTGGGGGAATTTTCTTAATGAATGATTGATGTGGAAGCGCCCAGCCCATTACAGCCCAGTACCATCCCTGAGAAGAAAGCAACTTGAGCAACCCATGGAGAGCAAGAAGCATTTTTCCAAAGACTATGCTTTAGTTCTTGCCTCTCCATTCCTGCCTTGAACATCTGCCCTGGAATCCCAGGATGATTGCCTGTGACATGAAGTACAATCCAGATAAACCTTTTTCTACTCAACTTGCTTTCAATCATGGTGGATTTTTTCCCCATTTTATATTTTATCTTTTGTACAAAATGTATTTTTCATACAATATATTTGGATTGTGGCTTCCTCTCCATCTCCCCCTGCCAGTTCCTTCCCTCCCTCCTCCCACACAGATCCCTTCCTTTTCTGTCTCTTGTTAGAAAACAGGCATCTAAGAGAGAAGAGTAGAATAAAAAATAGAAGATAAAACCAAAAAATCAGAATAGGATGAAACAAAACTAAAAAGAGAAGGAAAAAGACCCATAAAAAAGGTATAGGAAACAGATGTAGTCACAGGGACACACTGGATAGCACCATCAGGAATGCCATAAAAACACCAAACTGGAAGCTATAATATATACTCAAAACCAGATAGTAAATAAATAAATAGAAGTAAGAATAAAATTTAAATTTTAATTAAAAAAAAAAAGAAAGCCTGGATATATTATGAGACAAGGAACTTCCAAAGAAGCTGGTGAGTTCATTTCCTGTTGGCCATCTACTGCGGGCTTGGGGCCTGCCATTCATCTGGTGTAGACCCATGCAGGCCCTGTGCATGTTGTCTCAGGCTCTGTGAGTTCATATATGTTTTTGATAAAGTTGATCTAGAGGGCCTTATTTCCTCGGAGTCCTCCATTCCCTCTGGCTTTTATTCTCTGTCCTCCTACTCTTCCACCAGGTTTCTTGAGCTCTGAGGGAGGAATTTGTTGGAGACATCCCCTTTAGGGATGAGTATTCCAAGGTCTCTCACTTTCTGCATAAGGTCTGACTGTGGGTCTTTGTATTTGGTCCCATCTGCTACAGGAGAAAGTTTCTCTGATGATGGCTGAGGAAGGCACTGATATATGAGTGCAGCAGAATCTCGTTAAGAGTAATTTTATTGTGACATTCCTTTTGTGCAACAGTAATATTTGGTTTTCCCCTAGGTCCCTGGCCTATCTAGTCTCAGGTTCTTAGTTACCCAAGTAGTGTCAGGTATCAGTTCCTTCTCACGGAGTGGACCTTAAATTCAATCAGATATTAGTTGGTTACTTTAAAAAGCTTTGTGCCCCCCATTGCACTAACATATGTTGCGGGTAGGACACCATTGTAGATCAAAACATTTGCAGCTGGGTTGGGTTTAAAAGTACTGCTGTTTTTATTGTCTTAATGTCAGAGAGGAGATGAAACAATTTATGAGCAAAACTAAATATGTACCAAATTTTGTATTTACCCATTGACTTTTGCTGACACCCTGCACATATTGAGATGCTCCTTCAACACTTAGGGAGAGGGTATAAAGCTTTTACTTATCTTATACTTCCTGCTTATGCAAATGAAGTTCAGCAAAGGATGAGATTGGGGCCTTCTCTAGGGTTTTGTGTGCATGTACCAAACCCTGAATATATCTAGAATTTGACACACTTCTAGGTATTCCAGGAGCATTCTAAGACTTCTTAACATTCTTTACAAATGTCAATGCCCTACAAGTTTGTTTTTAATTTCCCAAACTATTTGAATCTACACATGTAAACACACACACACACATACCACACACAATATGCACGCACACAACACACATGCACACACACATACCATTTATCCAATGCTATCAATAATTCCAGTATTGAACAATTGCCATTCTACTCTTGACAAATACTCTCAAGGAAGAGATTGCTTCACCTTGAGTGGCTCAAAGGCAAGTCTAGTAAAAGCAGTTCTGCCAGGGGAGTCTTCAGGGATCCAAAGCACACAAAATAACAGCTGCTATCTGAGACTGTGCCATTGAAGGAGCGCCAACCCTGATTTGTCCCTTTGGCGTTTGCCAGATTTCTGGTTTTCTTGTTATTATGGACTTTGGGTTTATAAGCCTCCGCTGAGCTGAATCAAGCAAACAGGACTAGAGCCTGTTAAATCCACAGAGCAGTTCACTGCTCTCTACCTGGACAGCAGCCATTTTCTGAGTCACGAGGCTCCTCCTTTGCTGTGGTCTTTGTTCAACCTTCAGAAATGGAAAGAAGGTTTCAACAGTTCCGCTAATGTTCTTGTTGAATTTAGGTTTGTGGAGAATTTTGGAGAACTTGACACTGTCCTGTTCTCGCTTGTTGTTTCCACAACGAGGCTTTAAGTTCGTTCTCTGTCAGTAGAAGGAAACAAACAAACAGATATTTCTGTTTTGAAAATGATCTCAGGTCTGTAGCGATAGCTCGTCAGGATAAAGTTCCCTTTGTAATCATGACAGTCTGAGCGGGATCTCTAAATCAACATAAAACAAAAGTCTGACATGGCAGCATGTGTGACATGTGCTTGTGACCCCAGCACAGGAAGATTCCCTGGAGATTTCTGGCCAGCCAGCCTAGCCTATTTGTTAACTTTCAGGGTAGTGACAGACATTTCTCAAAACAAAACAACAACAAAAGGTCAGATGGCTGATTAATGATGAAACTCAAAAATGCTCTAACATACATACAAGCACTTACACATGCATATATACACACACATTACATATATGTACATATATATATATGTACTCACACAAATGTGCATACATAAACACATGTACATATGCACATACACAGAATCTTTAATCTCCTCTTTTTTCATAATTTACATGCTGTCCGCCTGTTAAACTACTGAACAGGTAGTCATCCAATTAATGAGATCCTTTATTGGCATAACTTTATACCCACAAAACAGAAACTTACTTTAACATACAAGCTGAAAAAGATGTTCCTTTAATACCAAGATTTTTTTTTTAATGAAAAACAGTTGTTTTTAAGGTTGGGAGGTGAGGGTGGAGGTGTATCTGGAAGAAGTTGGGGTGAAATGTGAAGAGAGACTATGATTAAAATATATTGTGTGCATGTCTGAAATTCTCAAAATTAATAAGATGTTTTAGTTTTAGAAATATTCCAGCCTGCCTGCTTTATAAATGTTCTGTTTGCCAGAGCCTCTATATTGAGTAAATCATGAATTCTGAATAGCAATATAGCAAAGAAAAAATAAGTATTTTATAATTTCTGTCATTTCTGGACTCTTATTACATGTGTAGGTCTAAAGTGCACATGCAGGTAGAGTAAACCTAATGTAATTGTAAATGTTTTTCTTAAACTTGTTTGAAAGAATAGCACTTAGAAATTTAGTACACTAAAGCCCACCCAAGCAGACTTCCATTTTAAGAATCATATCATAAACTCTATTGGAAAAGGAGAATTTCCCCAAGTGAGAAACAGTGTTAAAGTACAAATCTTCTTTTACTCTTTTCTAATCCAAAATAACAGGACACTAAGAATAAACTATTGTTATTATGATCTCATAGGTTATACAAGATGAAAAACTCAGTAAGAGAATCAAATTCCAATTACAGAGTTTATAGTTTTATTCATTATAAATTTTGTACTCTGAGTTGAATTCTGGGATGCAAACCTAAGTATGCACTCAGTCAAATGCCATGAACCACACTCAGAAAGGCTGACTGTATTCAAGGGTGAGATATTTCTTTGAGACAGAGTGGAAATTATAGCTATTTCTGAGCATGAAGATCAGTACACATAGGAAGAAGATCTAGTAGCCTTTTTCTAATGTATAGAAGGTTGATATTTAGAAGAGTTTTATATAATTCAAGGTAATAATTGGACCAAAGAAAAGATGTTTCATTATTAAATGAACTTGGTCATATAAAATAATATTAATGTAGTGAGAATTAGTCAAAAATTAAATGATTCATGAGGCAGCAAATATTTAAGCCATTAAGAAAACAAAAATAAAAGTAGAGATTTTTAAAGCAGATGTGCAAACAGTCTCATCCCATTATTCTATGATTATATATGATTTAAGTGTTTGACTTCCCACATACTCCAAACTCCTATCACAGATCACTCGGAACTTAAATAATGAGTAAGTATTTCAGTTACTCCCATGTCTTTGTACCAAAGGCAGCATAAGTGGGGGTGGGTATTTATCTGTGTTTATCTGACTCAGGATCTCAGAAAGTTTCAGTTTATCATGGTAGGGTAGAGAAGACCTGGCAGAGAGTTTGTGACAATGTGAGTGAAGCCTCTCACATCATATCAGAGCAGGAAGAAAGAGCACAAATTGATTCAGTGGATGCTAGCTGTAAATGTCTAAGACCCATTTATAGAGACCTACTTCTTTCACCCAGATCATCGAGGATCCAAGACTTCCCAAGACAGTGGCATCAGACTAAAATGGGTACTGACAACATGAGACTTTGGAGGCTTTCCATATTCAAAACATAATCATGGGCCACAATGGCTACAAATAATTATAAGAATGCAGTCTAGTCCACTATAGTTATTCCAAGATTTCCAATAGAAAAGGAGATGTAACTAATCTTCATCTATGTTTCTCACAAACTCCCAAGTTTTGAAAGATGCTACCATTTAAGCATTTCTATAACCTAGCAAAAAACACAAGACTTTCTCCTACAAATACTTTGGTTAGAAAATGTGTATTTTGTGACTGAGTAATTAAGATGATGGATAGAAAATTTATCATTTAACTTCATTTTAAATTTTTGAAAATTTCTAAATTTTTGAAAATTAAATTTTTAAATTTTTGAAAATTATCTTAATGATATAGGGCAGGCATCTTTAAATACAGGTGCCCCAGGAGTCCATAGAAGGTACTGAATTCCCTGGAAATTGATTTTAAGCTAGCTCTGGTGGCTGGACTAAGGGTTCTAAGAACTGAACTTGGGTCTTATGTGAGAGCAGTGAGTTCTCTTAATTGCTGTGCTCTCTCTCCAGCCTTCCATTATTTTCTCCTTTATTGTAGTATATGTGTTAATAGTTATATAAGGTCTGAAAAATAATTAAGTCTAGCAGTTTTATTGCTTGGACTTGTGTAATGAAAGCTTTTATTGTTTACATTGCTTGAAAGTTTGTGTTTTTATTAGATAGGGGCAAGATGAGGTAGGACAAAGGAACACAGCATATGGTTTATGATTCTGACGCATGTTGCAGACTAGACAGTCAAATCCAAGATTATATCCCAACCCCTTTCTGAGGAAATGCTTTTCACAACCACAATTTTGGCAGGGCATCATTCTGTTCTGGGGATCAGGAGTAAAACAAATGTTTATTGTTAGACTCTGTCTGGCCAGGAAAATTATCATAGAGAAAAATCCTCACTTTCCATAAACATTTTATCCATGGATTAAAAAATAAATAAATAAATCATTTTACACTATTTCCAGAAATGATGCTATGAGCAAGTACAGCATTGACTAGGGACAACAATGTGGTCACAAATGGAAAACCATAAAGAAAACTCAAACCCAAACTGGACCCATAATAAAGCAAGCCAGTCACTAGTGTCTGAGATTCCCCAGTGCTTAGACCATGGTTCTGATTCCCTGAAGATTCTAATTTATATTGGTCTTTAAAACAGCAAAAATTTCTAGACTAGAATTTTAGTAAATGAAAAATATGTATGAAATGATTAGTCTTCACATTGCTATTGGACTCACAATACAATGAGGTCACTAAAATCCTAGGGAGTGCCACCTTTGTTCAATTTCTATCTTTATTTTAGAATATATTTGTTTATTCAATTATCTGTCTATATATTCAGTTAAAAAGACTGATGAAAAATCTTTGTGGTTATTGTATAAGAGTCATGAAAAGATATTAACAGAAAAATAAAGAAAAGAAATATTGGTCATTCCAGGTAGACTTGTTTTGTTTATTTGGATTTTTTTTTAAATGTAGAACTTCTCAATCATTTCCTTTTGAAACCTTTCAACTTTGTAGTGCTAGTTTTGTAGAGACTATGAATAAAAGCTGTACCCTGAATCTCATGGTCTTTTGATGCCAGGTATTTTCAGAAATTTTTGTTCATTTACTAAGCTTGTGTTATAACTTGTAATCCGATATTACGAAGTCATAGGTTCTGGGAGTATAAGAGGAATAATTTTAGATAACTATATATCAAATAAACTAAAATTCTAGCAAGTTGTGAAGCTGTATATAGATTGACTCAGCCCTGAAATACCACACAGTTCTGAACATCAACGAAGTTTCTATGTAGTAAACCCTGAACTGAATTTTCCAAACCCAACTTTGGAAAATTTAAACGTAGATATGTTTTTAACTGATTGCAAACTATTCTATATGGATTATTCTTTTGTGATTAGTTTGAATTCATTCTAGATTGAAAATATCACACTTAACATGAGGCATCTGTTTTAATATTAAAGATTCATCATTTGCTTATATTCCTACAAGTTTGTTCTTTTCCCTTTGTACAGCTTTAAGGAATTTTACTTGGAAAAAATGGTATGTCCAGAGCTTGACAGAGATGACTAAATGTCTTTAGTTACCTGGATTATCTGAAAAATAGAGGAATATTTTTGGGTTTAATATAGGAAAATTTCTAGCTTTTTATTAGTGTTGAACTTTATAAATAGAAATTGATAGGTTCCCAGGTAGTCAGACCTAAACACATGTACATATAAACAACACTACATTGACTCAGTAGGGTGTGTGTGTATGCGTGCATGCGTGCGTGCGTGCGTGTCTGTGAAATAGGAGTTGGAGAGAGAAAGTGGGGGGATTGATTTAAATACTGCTGTGGGATGTTCTGTATGTTAAATGTGTTGCTCTGATTGGATAATAAATAAAATACTGATTGGCCAGTAGCCAGGCAGGAAGTATAGGCGGGACAAGGAGAGAGGAGAATTCTGGGAGGTGGAAGGCTGAGTCATAGAGACACTGCCAGCCACCGTCATGAGAAGATGTTAAGATACCAGTAAGTCACGAGCCACGTGGCAACTTATAGATTAATAGAAATGGGTTGATTTAAGAAAAAGAACAGTTAGCAAGAAGCCTGCCACAGCCATACAGTTTATAAGTAATATAAGTCTCTGTGTGTTTACTTGGTTGGGTCTGAGCAGCTGCAGGACTGGCAGGTGAGAGAGATTTGTCCTGATCGTGGGCCAGGCAGGACCAGAAAAACTCTAGCTACAAAACACAGTACACATGCATGAAATTCTCAAGAAATAAAATAAAGAAGTAGACACTGATAATTATCACCATTGAAGGAATTTATGTGGAGGAGTAAGAAATGTAAATATCATTTTACTTGTACAGAAATGAAGAGTTTCTTATTTAACCAAGTTAAAGTCATCTGTGTTTGCCTTCATTTGTCTGTGCTACGTTTTAATGTGGAGCATACTGAAGTTTTATTTATTTTGGTTCTGATTTGAGAGAAAATTCTTAGTCATGTGACACATAAAAAAGCCTGTCTCATATGGATCCCAGGCAAAACTCTCCTCACCAATCTCAGGTTTGTATTATCTTATTATAGCATGTGCTCCGAACTGATTTTATTCTCCAGAATTTTAAAATTGTTGCCAGCATACTGTTCATTGTTGTTTCTATGCAGATTTGCAGCATTGGAAAATGAGCTGTATGATTTACAGTTGTTTCTCTGGAATCCTTTAACAGAACAGCACTGCCATGTATCTTAATAGGGACATGCTTACAGAAAATTTAGCCTGCAGTGTACAACAAAGATTCCTTAAATTGCTGCAGTCTTGAAAGAGGAAACACACAGGAATTTTCTCGTGTATCAGTGCATGTCTTTCATAATATAAAGAAAACTTTACTGCCAAAAGGCATTTTTTTTTACAAAGCAACTGACTTCTTTTTAAATGAAACTTCCTTTTTGCTTTAGTAAGAAAAATAGTACAATAAAAATATGAAATGTCAATTTTGTGACAAGTTAAGGGATAAAAAAGATAACTGAATTATATCAAAAGCATTGCATGTGAGTTTGTCAACCATTATATTTCTTCCAAAAATGTGTGTGAATTTATTTTCATGTGCTTTCTACTTGGATAACGCAACACAATGCCTCAATGTAATCAAATAAGAAGTAAAATTAGATATAAAAATAATAGTAAAAAGGGAAGTAAATGTCTTCTGTTATGCTAAAGAGATTTCTAAATTAATTGATAATGATGAATTGGCCTTATTTTGCCAATTTTATTTGATAATATCTTGTCTTTTCCGTCTTAGATCTAAAATATACTCCTTTAAATGATTTTATTCTGGTAAGTGTGGAGCAACAATGAATAAGTCCAGAGTCCTATACGAAGGTTATGTGGAAACTGACATCAGAATAAAGAGCAATCATTTAATAAAATGGGAATTTGATATTTCTGACAAGTTTTGTTTGGGCATCATGGTACAACTATGGAATTTAAATAAGATTTCATGGCACTGAGACATTATTTAGGCACAGAAACCCAAGTGTTGTTGAAGCATATATAAATTGTAGAGTTTTTCGTGAGAAAGCCCATTAGAAGTAGTCGCATTTGTGAGATGAACTAGATGAATCTGAGCATCCATATCAAATATAATGCTTCAGGGAATAATCAAAGCTAAAAATATACTCCTCCAATACATGAGCAAAATTTAAGGTGAGAAATCATGGAGACAAACAACCATCTCTTTCTGTTCCTTGATATTTGTAATACAGTCGGGTTACTGGGTTTTTTGTTTGTTTTTTTTTTCCACTGGCTAAGAGTTTGTTTTAGCCACTAACAAAATTGGAGGCACTAAAACAGGAGATTGTTTTCTGGTCCTTAAAAATGAATTTCAGGGGCTGGGGAAAAGTTTCATTGTGTAATAAATACTTGCTGCCCAAGCACAAATACATGAGATCAAATCCTGAGAACTCATTTAAAGATAAGCAGAGTAGTTGGCATCTATCCCCCCATTGGCTCAAAAACAAGATGAAAGGCAGAGAGAGACTGAGGTAGATCTAAAATCTCACAATCCAGCTCCCCTTATGCAAGCAGCCCACAACAAAAGAACCTGTCTCCAACAAGGTAGGAGACAAGGACTAAGACTTGAGGTTACTTTTGACTTCCACACATTTGCTGTAGCATACACACACTTGCAATCACACACATGAACACACATACACTAGCACAAGGATGATAATAAAAAATTATTTGTGATAATATTGCAGAGTACGTGTCTTTATTAAAAGGAGCCTATTTGGGGAGCTGGAGAATGGCTCTGTGGTTAAGAGCTCTGGCTGTTCTTCTAGATGACTAGAATTCAATTCCCAGCAGCTACAGGACAGCACCACCTTCTGTGTCATGATGCCCTAGAGACCTGATGCCCTCTAATGGTTTCTGTGGATACTGGAAGTACATGGTATACAGACTTACATGCAGACAAAATAACCATGTATACAAAAATAATAAATTAATATTTTAAAAAGCTACATAATTGGATTCTACGTGGGAGGGCAGCATGAAGACAAGAACTCAGGTAATTTCGGTCTGTAGAATCTAAACACAAACATGTGTGAAATTAATACAAAGAATGATTTTAGGAAACAGAAAATGACCAAAGGCCAATGATAATGACAAAATCATTTATTCATATGACACTACTATTGAGTGATATTAAAAGATGAGTTCTTTATTGCTTGGGGATGTTCCCATACTTCCCATCTAAAGTGTACAGGTACAAGGGATTTAGTCATATAAGAAGAAATAGTGGCTAATATGAATAACCTTTAAGAAATCATAAGAGTAGTTCTTCAGCATAAAATATAAGAACTTAACTCTAAAATATCTAGGGACTATTAAAATATTTACATATTCTTTTAACACATATATGTGTTTCCACTTATACATATTAATTCCTAAAAGATATGTGCTTTTCCATAAAACAGATGCAGATATATTATTTCATCTCTTAACTTTTTAAAACAATGTAATTACCCAAAGCAAAACACACAATTCCCTGCTTTTATTCTATACTCTGTGCATACATGACTATTTGAAAAGAATTGCATAAATGAGGATAGATGAAACAAATTACCAATATTTTATTAGAAATGCTTGTGTCAACTAAAAGCATATTTTGGGAATTAAAACCATATTGTTACCACTCAGATTGGATATATAAAAGCTAAATATCTACTTGTAAAATTTAAAAGTCTATTCCAAATATTTAAAACATAAAAAGCAGCAAGGGAGACAAAGATAAGCAAGTTGGTATACCTGTGAAAGATTTTTCTTGATTGGATTATTTTTAATAATGATTGGAAGACTTATATTCAATCCAGATCATTTGATGTCAAAAGGCACACCCTAAATCTGGACCACACTTTCTGCCAGCAGCCTATATAAAGGATATGGAAGAAGGAATCTTTTCCTCTGTATCTGCTTGCCCTCAGTGGCTGTCAAGTCCATTCCTTACTGGCATTAGAGCCTACTTCTTCATGATTCCAGCATACACTGTAGACCAGCTGAGACATCCAGCCCTGTGGGCCAAACAACTTTTGAATTCTTGGTAGACAGTCATTGTTGAACTAGCCAAACCACAGCCCATAAACCACTCCACAGAACACTGACTAGTACAAGTATGTAAAATATTTTAACTCAATCGACATTAAAATTTCACATTAGGAAAAAAGTTCACAATCAATTATCTAACCTTCAACATGTTAATTTAAGAGGACAAGTGTGAAACACTTCAATATAATGATAGTTCAGAGCAAGAATCAAAATCATGGAAACAGATGGCAGAGAAATCACTAAGGCAGAAAGCTTATTTTAAAAAAATCAATAACTTAATAAATACCAAATTGATTTATCAAAAGAGAAAAACATTACTGTGGATAAGATTAAAGAGAAATAATCTTTAGCAGTCTAACAGACATTTAAAACTTAATAAAGAAAATTGTGAGAAGCAACTTTTCCAATTTATTTTTAAGGAGAATTTCATATTACTGAAGACTAAATAGAAAATTTTGAACACACCTATGTGTGGGTATGAAATTGAATCATCAAACTAATTAATATTCCAGATACAAATTTCAAGTATAGTTTGCTTCCTAGGTAATTTCCTTAACATTTATGGAAGAAATAATACCCATTAATTGTAAACTATAACAGAAAATACAGAAGTGCAGATCTTTCCCCATCCAACATTAGAGACAAATTTTTTTTTTTAAGTGTAGGAGAAAAAATTCTTCACAAACACTGGCATAAAAGATGTATAGGGATTAATATATTATGAATCAGTAAGTATTATGCTAAGAATACAAAGATATTAAAATTTAGGCGAATTCAATAAATTTCATGTACAAATCACCTATGGACATCATGAAATTTAATGGCTGAAGAAAGACTGCTCTGCACTTACAGAGAGAGTGTGCATTCCTACCACTCCTCAGCAATTCAGGAATGTTCTGGACTTGAAATTAGAGAAGGAATACAAATAAAAGTACATTATATGGTACCCAAAGGAGAAAGATGCAAAAAAAACAGAGAGGGTGCCATTATGTGCATCAAGCATCTTAAAGACATTAAAAATAATAAAAACTAATAAATGAAAATAATAAGCTTATAAAGAAATAAATAAAACATCAATATAGATATTTAACTAGATTTTTATATCCATATAGACTCGAGACAATTTGAAAATGAAATTAAAAGGCTATCCCTAATTGTACCTCATGTTCTCAGACTTGCTCCTCAATTCGGAACTTTCTTTTCTTAAATGTAAGTAATTTTCATACTTTGATTTTTTTTGTTCCAATTTTGAGTAAGTTATTTGGGGGGGGTGTTTTTTATGCTTATTCCTTTTTATTGTTTCTTTATGTTTTGAGATTATAATAATGTTTACATAATTTCCCCTTCCTTCCTTGCTCTCTTTAAAATTCACAGTCTCCCTTTCCATTAATTATTGTTACAAGTACTGTGTATGTACATATATATGCATATATACATTCCTAAATACAACTTGCTCAATCTATATAATGTTACTTGTAAATGTTTTCAGGACTGCTAATCATTTGGTATTGGATAACCAATTGTGCTCTTCCCTGGAGAAGACTATTTCTCCCACTCTAAGTATTGCTTAGTTACCTGTGTGGCTTTGTATGCAGCTGAGGCCTATGGTCTTTCCATGTCCACATTCGAATGTCTGTTGTTATCTTTGTTTACTTCATGTCTAGGGAGCCACATTGTAAGACATTCCAGGTATAGCTTCTAGCATTCCTAGGAAAAATAATCTCACAGAAAAACTCTCTGATCTTTTGTTGTATGATACTTTCTGTTCTGACAAATAAAGCTTTCCTGGAGATCAGAAGGCAGAGCGAGCCACTAGTTAACCATAGAGGCCTGGCAAGAGTGGCACACACCATTAATAACAGCACTTGGGAGGAGGAAGCAGGAAGATCAGGAGTTCAAGGCCACCACCCTGGGCTACAGGAGATTGAACCAGTCTAAAGGAGAAACAGAGGCAGGTGGCAGTGGTGCAAGCCTTTCATCCCAGCACTAGTGAGATGGAGACAGGAATATAAGGCGAGTGGAGCCAGGACCCCGGTCCCCCGTGCAGTCTAAGGATTCATAGAGTTGTAAGAAGTGACTGTGGCTGCTGCTCTGCTGCTATGATCTTTCAGTTTTTACCCTCTCTGTATGACTCTGGGTTTTTATTGTTAAGACTAAGTAGGATCAAGCTGCAGTCTTTAGCTCTTAAAATCTATCTGCCCCCCTCTTCTGCAATGGTACCTGAACCTTAGGTATGAGAGTTGCTTTGTAGATGTAACCATTGAGCCTGGGCTCCACGACTCTGCGTTTTTATTGGTTATGGTTTTCTCTAATGATCTCTATCTGTTTCAAAGAGAAGTTTTCTTGATGAGGGGTGAAGCCTACCCTTACCTGTGGGTATAAGTAGAACTATTTAGAATGTAATTAGGGAAATATGCTATTTATTAAAGGTATGGCTGTATGTTAACCTTGAAGATCCATGACTTCACACTCTCTGGGTATTTGGCTGGGTTTACAGGTTATCAGGCATGATTTCCTGTTTGTTGAGCAGGTTTTAAGTTTAATTAGAGAGCTGTTAGCTAACACCACTACTGAGCCCTTGGGGTTCCTGTGTTATGTTCATCAATGCTGTGGTTAATAGGCATATAGTTGGATAGGACTTTCAGTTGCCTCACTCCTTGTAAGCTTGTTTAGCACCTTCATATAAAGGAGGAGGCATTCAGGCCAGTTCTAGCTGAGGGGTCTCTGTCTTCACATTCCATTCTTGAATGGACATTCCCTACAATGTAAAAAGAATATCACACTGTCAGTGCAGAAAAGTATGATGACCAAAGAGATTCCCATACTCCGTGAAAGTCTGGAAGAAGCAAGCAGAAACACACACACGAGAAGATACATTTAACGTTGAATAGGAAAAGCATCTCAGATGTTCACAAGCTAAAAAGGTGTGACCCTGAACACGGAAAGAAGAGAGTAAACACAGGCTCGGCACTAGTCTTCTGAGGGGGCGCTATATCAAAATACGTGTTGGGTGACTTGTTACAGTTCTGAAATCTTGAAATCCAAGATCAATTTGCCAGTGAAGATGGTTCCTTCTGAAGCTTTTGTCCTCTGCTTTGTGAGAACTTCCTTCCTACTCCCTTCTTGTATGACACAGGCCCTGCCTGCTGATTTCCCTAGTGTCTTCCACACTAGTCATATTGGATTAGGACCTCAGTCTTATGACATCTATCTTTAATGACCATTTTAGAGTCTCTATATTCAAATTAAGTTAGGGCTTTGACATACAGATTTTTGAGTTCATAACCTACAAAATAAAATTTGAGTATGTGTGAGGACAGCAATAAATCATATTTAGGTAGAATATCAATCATAGAGAAAATCTAAAAAACTAACTTGAATGTTACATTTAGAATTTATTTGTGAGGTTCAATGAACAGAAAAACCTTTATATTTCTATCTCGTAGGCCCTGGATAACTTTGCTAAAGCTGTGTCTTCATAAAAATAATTTCTTCATAAAATTGAAGACCACAGTCTGAGTTGTGAGTTGAAATTACATGAGAAGGTAATTGAATATTCTCAGGAGGGGGAAGATGAAGAGAGTGAGAGGAATACCAGCATTTACCTCAGTGTTAATTTTCTGATACAGGAAACAAGAGCAATATACAGATTATTTCATTTGGGTACAATAAGAAAAGAGAGTAGAAACTACCAAAGCCCAGACAAAGAAGAAAACTTCAAAGGAGGTTGTTTGGGGTAGGAAGTTTCCTTTGTAATAGAAAAATATCATTCAATAGGGCTGATTCTCTATAAGCTTCTCCCATCTCTCTCTCTCTCTCTCTCTCTCTCTCTCTCTCTCTCTCTCTCTCTCTCTCTCTTTCTCTCTGTCTCTCTCTGTGTGTCTCTTTCTGTCTCTCTCTGTCTCTGTCTCTCTTTCTCTCTCTCTCTCTCTCTCTCTCTCTCTCTCTCTCACACACACACACACACACACACACACACACACTAACATTTTTGCAGTTCCTATATGTTTGTGTTGTGTAGTTCAGGTCCCAGCCACATCCCCTCTACTACCCTTCTCTGCCATGCCTCCCAGAAAGCTTCAAAAAAATACCTGTAGCTATGATCATTTGGCCTGGGTTCCCCCAGCATGCACACTGGATATTAAGTAGTGAGTATAATTTTTTATTTAAAAAAAAGAGAAACCATTTCAAAATTTCAGTGATTTATGTGTCAAAAAAAATCTTCTGCTGGGAAAGATCAAGGGAAGCTGATTTGGAAGTAAGAGGAGAAAGAAGTCTGAGCATCGATGCTTGGGGTAACTTTGATGTGATAGGACTGTCATCGCTGCCACCATATGATATTGTCTAACAGGACAAAGGAATGAGCCTTCTGCTTTCAAACATGTCAGGAAATGACAGTGGAAGATAAGGACAGGGAGAGGGAGGTGGGATGGGTGGAAGGACAAGGAGGAGACTAGGGAAAGGGATGGGAAGGGGGAGAAAGAAGGAGGGAAGAGGGGAGAGAGCCAGAGACAAAGACAGAGTTGTAGAGAGATATCTAACTAACTCTGGAGTTCAGGACAAGTGGGACATCACTCAAGTCAAAAGAGAACATAGTGTTGTAAGACGCAAGTGAATGAAGTCATAAAAGAGCCATAATCTTGTGAGAAAGTTTAACGCACGTAATTCTGAGTTAAGAAAAGTCATGAAACAAGGTGGAAATATCAGGATTTATAGTTTCCGAAGCTAAATAATTTTATATGATCATATGTAGTGGGTTGCCATTCCAGCTTTGATCTGGAAGTTCCAACCCCCATTGAGGCTTCAGTAACTGTCATGTCTATAAGGCGGGACCAAGAGAGGACCCTGAAGACATGAGTTCCGGATGTGCCACCTCTCTTGGTTCCTGGACCCTGGACACTGGAGGTAGATGGAGCAGAGTTCTCCAGAGAACGCCACCGGACTGCGCTACATCTCTCCCAGACCCTGCAACCTACCTATCCCTTCATTTGTAAGTTACGCCACTAAATAAACCGCCCTTTTAACTACATGGAGTGGCCTTAATAATTCACCAATAATCATGTACTCTTGCATCAGTCACAGAAGGTTAAATGAAGCAAAATGTTCTCCTGAGTCAGGAAGAGCAAAACTACACAAGCCCAGGCTGATGGCTGGCCACATGGTAACTAAAAGTTAGCACAGAGGACGGAAGCTGGCAGAAAGAAAGACAAAGACACCCTGAGCCAAGAGATAGAGATATATGGCCAACTATACCATGAAGGGAATTGGTACAAAATACTGAGAAACTTAAAGACATGTAATGGAACCAATTCATGCCTTGGCTGTTATGCTTCTGATATTAATCAAGTGGAAATAGCAAAAGGGTATAAGCTCGTAATATGAAGAGTTGCCTTTATTACAAAACCTTAATTTTAAGGACTGGGGAGATGACTCGGGTCAAGATTCTGTACCACAGTTGCAGTAGTCAGAGTTCAGTTCCTAGGAACCATGGTACACAGCTCACTAGCATCTGCAACAACAGTTCCAGGAGACTGTGATGCAACTGACCTTTACAGAGACCTGCATTCATATGATGGGAATGTCATTCTGTATGCTGTGAATGTGTGTTGCTCAGATTTGGTTGATAAATAAAATGCTGATTGGCCACTGGCCAGGCAGGAAGTATAGTATAGGTGGGATAAGCAGAGAGGAGAATTGTGGGAACAGGAAGACTGAGTCAGGAGTTGCCAGCCAGACACAGAGGAAGCAAGATGTAAAGGCAGAACTGAGAAAAGGTACCAAGCCATGTAGCTAAACATAAACAAGAATTATTAGTTAATTTAAGTATAAGAGCTAGTCAATAGTTAGCCTGAGCTAATGGCTGAGTAGTTTTAATTAATATAAGACTCTCTGTGTTTACTTGGGTCCAAGCAGCCAAAGGGCCATGGGACTGAGGCAGGACCAGGAAAACTTCAGCTACACTCATGTGCACATACACTTACACATGAGACAAACAAACAACAACAAAAAGAAACCACTTTATTCTCTAGCAATTTTGCCCACTTGCATGTATTTTCTAGAGAAAAGAGTAAGTGTGCCACCTTGGACACATATCACACAAACTAAAACCTATGTTTCACTTTTTTTTTTATCAAAAAGGCTGGACTGGCAACTTCTAGGCACCTGAGAAATGAATAGCACTGCCTCCATCATATAGGGCTCCATCATAACTCTTTGCAGTCCTGTGAAATGAGCAGCAGGCTGTCATCTTCTAAAGCTTTGCTCTTTGGTTGAACCTGCACTGATTTGCTTGGCCTTTTATTGCTTGAGAGAATAAGGGGAGTGGTGCCCCTGAATTATTATAACAGGAATCTTTGCCCTGGAAATATCTGCAGCCACTGACCCGACTGAAAGGTTATAGTCTCTCATTCGGTATTTTCTTTTTATGGGGATTATCTTTTGTGCATAGCAATAATAAATAAAACATCTCAACACATCACCCATAGCCATGGAATTGAAAAGCCCTTTAATATCAAACTCTCCCTCTGGAACTGTGAGTGCAGAGTTGTTGGTGGAGATGGCTGCATCCCTAATCTTTGGAAATAATAGAAGGAAGCTTAACACACTGGTGCACACTGGTGTTTAGCTATAAAGCAAAGGAAATATAGCAATGTACAGTCAGCATAACTCAAGGAGGGTATCTCTCTCAAGCAGTAAAACTCCATCTCCAAGCCATTAAAATGACTAATAATAGTGCCTGGTATTTATATAGTGTCTTCCTACAAAGGGCTTAAAATGTTTTACTAACATTTTCTCATTAACTGTACTTTCATCTCCATGAAATACAGGATGAGAATTATGATTGCCTTTCCCCCTCTTTGCTTCACCTGTGGTTATTATGATGTTGGACATGGTAAGTCCAAAAACTCAAGGTCAATCTGAGGACTGGCAATGAAAAAATTTCCTTTTATTTATTCCCCCTTTCTCCTATGATCAGGGATAACATCACATTTCAGGTTTTCAGTTCTCCAAGAGAGACAGTGTACATGGTAGGTATCTTGGGCTGGGTGCGATTATACATAAAATTAATGACAATGTTTGCAAAATTATACTTACCTAAGTTGCCTTTAATTAAGAATCTTCACAATAATTTTCTGTCATCCTTGTGACAGGCACAGAGAAAGAAAAAAATACTAAATTGTTCTATGCTTTCTTGCATTTGAAAATAATCAGTATTCAGGAGAAAAAAATGCTTAAATGAGTCCTAATTATTTAAAAAGAAATTTTATTACCCTGTATGGAGTTATTATTTATCCATCTCCTCTGAAGATAGCAATATTTCTAGTGGAAAAAAATCATCATTATATTATAAGAAGTAAAACACATAGTAAATTGAGATTTTTAATAATGACCAAAATATTTACATAATACATACTAATATACAACTACGTCGATATGGTTATTTCGTTAAACTTATTATTCTGTTGCCTGGATTTTATTTTTACAGGATTCCTCGGCTGCAACAGGTATATTTTATATTTCTTTGCCTTCACTCTGTTGCCTTACTCTAAATGGATGACCTATCATCTTTTGGAAGCCTTTTCTTGAGTCCATAAAAATACATGTCTCTTATCCCACTAGACCTGCCTGTTATAGGAGCAGGTCTCGCCTCATTCCTTCAACTGTTTGTGTATTCATCAGTCTTCGATCTGTGGGAAAGGAAGAGAACAAAGCTTATCTTTCCCAGCTCGAATGCCCAGCACATGGTGCACTCTAACTGTGAAAAATGGGTGATATAATCAATCCTTGCTGATTGCCCCTAATCTTTTCAAGCCATACCATTTATTCTCCAAAGGAGTCTATGGCTAGATAAATGAAAAATGAATGAAGTAATGGATGAAGGCATCACATTGATCGATACATGTATTATGATAAACTTTAGTCTTTTAGGAGGAGAGTGCTGTACTTCTATAGAAACTCAGCCTTGGCCTCTGTGAATCACAGTATCATGTGTAAATTCAGTTTCCCTTTGGTCTGCAGTTTAGTTTGCAATAAAGAAAACTGTAAGTGTGATTGCATTTTTCTGTTCCTGGTGATCATGATGTACCTGTTCATAGTTGCTTATTGTTCAAATGTACGTTGGCTTTTGTCATGAAGATCTCTAACCTATCAAGTTACTAGAACAGGATTTTAAGCTATTTTATTTACCATGATCTTCTGTCTGCCCTAGACATTAGTAGGACTGCATCAACCCTAAGTACCTTAGCATCATTGGGCCAATTTTCCTACTGACATAGAAATTCCATTTTCTTCCAGTCATGAGCTCTTTGTATTCACAAGTTTTTCCTCTGTATCCCCACTATTGCTAACCATTATGTTGGTTTATATTACCAGATGTGATTTTATATTACTAGATTTGTCTTTGTCTGGTATGTCATGCAAAGACAGGTACACACACACACACACACACACACACACACACACACTTGTGTGTGTTTGCCCTTGTAGAAGTGTGTGTGCATAAATATTGTAATAATTTAATCTAAGAGAGCAATGCAGACAACCAACATATTTTGAGAAACATATTTAAAACAATGTATTCAAGATACTACTGCTAAAATTTGCTATGGCAAGGCACTACAGTAAGAACATTTCCCAGATTATTTATTAACTCAACCACCAGTACACATTACCAAATACATGGACCATATTCTAATATACTAAACAAGCATATTTGCCTAAGTTTATATAATATGTTTATATAATAATGGAGTGTCTAACTCAGCCCAGTGAATATGAATGTGTTGTTGGGGCCTTAAAGACCCCATTGTCACAGTCATACTTATTCTGAATGAGATTCAGTTTCACAGGTGACTACAGAGTAAACGTCCGTTGACAGTTCTGAATATTCTCAATGAGATTTACTTTGCACAGGTGACAACAAAGTAAATGTCGGTTGACAGTTCTGAAGTAGGTGACAATAGAAAAAAAAATAACATCAAACTATAGCAATATATATGCAACCAGACCATTAATATGCATGAACTTCCCATACTGCCTCTGTCCAGTGATGATGTTACTGCTGGATTTATTTATTTAGAATCTGGAGAATTTAAAAACTTCAATTTCTTTGAGAATAACTAAAACCATTTCTCAGCATCCATATTGACACAGAAAGCAAGTATTTCTTGACCTATTGGATTAGGAAATATTACAGATAAAGGGGTATAGCAAGCTAGAAAAAGATATCTTAGAACATAGTGAGAACTGTTCCAAGGAGGTGATTTTTTCATAAAGTTATGTATTTTCCTTTTTTAGATTATAATATGATTATATAATTTCTACCTTCAACTTCTTTTCTTTAAACCAGTGGTTCTCCACCTTTCCACTGCTGTGACCCTTTAATACAGCTCCTCATGTTTGGTGATCCCCAACCATAAAATTATTTTTGTTGCTACTTCATAACTGTAATTTTACTACTGTTATAATTTGTAATGTAAATGTGTGTGTTTTCTAATGGTCTTAGAAACTGTGAAGGGATTGTTCGACCCCCAAATGGTCACAACCCACAGGTTGAAAACAACTGCTCTAAATCTTTTCATATACCCTCCTTGCTCTTTTTCAAATTTGTGGCCTCTTTTTTCATTAATTGTTGTTACACACACACACACACACACACACACACACACACACACACACACATATGCATATATTCCTGAAAAAATAATTATAACATGCTCAGTCTCTATACTATGACCTGTATGCATGTTTTCATGGCTGATCATCTGTATTGGATAATCAGTTGGTGTGCTTTCCCCTTGGGAGGCCATTTCTCCCTCCTTCAGCATTCCTTAATTGCCTCGTAGTTCTTTGTCTAGAGTTGGTGCTTCATGGTGTATTCTCCTGTATAAGCTGGGACATTTTTCTAAGTGTTTCATCTTCTCTTTTTTAAAACTTTTGCAAGTTCTTTGATAATTGTCTTTCAATTTTAATCATATTTACTCCATCTCCCACAACTCCTCCCATGTCCAATACCCCTTAGTTATGCATCCAGCTCTGTGACCTATTCCTTATATATGTTATTTAATAGTCAGAATCATTGTTTTATTTATGGTGATTGGCACTGAGAATTTGTTTCTGTAAGTTTGTTTTCTGCCTTCTACTTTGCCGTATTTCTATTTTGTTTGTACTGTCTCCCTTTATCTGCAGACAGAAAAACATGTCACTTTCCCTCACATCCTACACTGTTTCTTTTCTGATGTGAAATTACCATGCCCCTCCCACCATTTATGCTTTGGAAATCCACCACTAATGGTCACTTCTTAAATCTTTTCATTAAAGTTGTCAATACATTTCTTTTTGACTCATGTCAGCAACTTTACAACAAAACATCATGCAGTTCCTACCAATTTCCTTTTGTACAATTATTTTTTATCTACTTCTTTACGTTTTTTTCTCTCTTTTACTTTATTGCCCAAATGTCTTTTAAGGGAGTTTTCAGTCAACCTTTGTGTAAAGTAAACCCGGTCTTTCATGCCTGAATTTTTCTTTGTTTTTCCTCATAGTTTTTATAGTGTAGTCTGACATTTACCAACACTAAGAAAAACTTCGCATCCTGTTTCTTTGAGAGCAATTTGCAGTTTGGTTTTGCCTGTGATGCTTAGCGCCTGTACTGCCGTGTGCCAGAGTGGAGATTTGCTTTCAGTGGCATTGCTTTTTAGTATAAACCTTTAGCAGAAGCACTCACCTTTTTAATTCCAGAGAATATTAAATCAAACATTTTCAGCTGTTGCCTCTTCACCATTGTCGCAATTCTCTGCTTCTGCAAATTTTGCTAGAATGTGGAAGGACCTTGACTTCACTCCTTCAGTTTTCACTTCTTCCGCAACAATAACAGTGTCTTCTCAATGTGCTCACATCTTCAGTCCAGTTGTTGAAGCCTACCAATATCTCATTCACATTTAAAACATTTAAGAATTTTTTTTAATCTAGAAATTCTATTTATCAAAAACTATTTTTTATCTAATTATTTATTTCCCTCCTTTGATTATTTCCAGTCACTTTGTAAGTTTATAGTATGAATGTCCTGCTTTTGTCCATTCTAATTTTCAGTAACAATTTATTCCTTGGTGATTATTTTATGGGCTCTTTATGTATGTGGCTGGTTGTCTCTTTGAATGAGAATGTTCTAGCCTGTAGCACTTGTTTCTGCTAAAGTTAGTTAGTTTTCTGAAGAAGGATGTAAAGGAGAAAGAAAGAAAGGAAAGAAAAAGAAAGAAAGAAAGAAAGAAAGAAAGAAAGAAAGAAAGACAATTCATTCTTCTTCCAAAAACTTTCTTTCTTTCTTTCTTTCTTTCTTACTTACTTTCCTTCCTTCCTTCCTTCCTTCCTTCCTTCCTTCCTTCCTTCCTTCCTTCCTTCCTTCCTTCCTTCCTTCCTGCTTTCTTTTTTTGTTTTTTCCAGACAGGGCTTCTCTGTGTATCCCTGGTTGTCCTGGAACTTGCTCTGTAGACTAGGCTGGACTCAAACACAGAGATCCACCAGCCTTTGCCTTCTGAGTGCTGGGATTAAAGACGTGCCAACACAGCCCAGTGAAATGTATATTTCTTAATAGGAACTCCCTCTCCTTTCTATCACGTCATCATTTCACATATGCTCCTGTTTTGCACAGATAACATATGTGTGGGGAAGGGGCACTGTCTCAGTTAGTGTTTCTATTGCTGTGAAGACACCATGATGCCAGCAGCTCCTATATAGAAAAACATTTAAATGAGGATGGGGCTTACAGTTGAGAGGTTTTGTCCATTATCATCATGGTGGGGAGCATGGCAGTGTTCAGGCAGACATAGTGATATATGTTGATATGTTCATATGCAGGCAACAGGAAGTAGACTGAGGTTCATACTGAGTGAAGCTTGAGCAAAAGAGACCTCAAAGCCCACCCCTACTATGACACAATTCCTCCAATAAAGCCATGCCTACGTCAACAAAGCCATACTTCCTAATAGTGCCATTCCCTTTGGGGGCCATTTTCTTTCAAACTACCACAAGCCGTTTCTGCATTTCTAACTCCACATGAAGAATGTTGTGGCAGAATTCCTGACTTTCTGTAGTGAACTGGGTTTGTGATTCTCTTCAAAGCAGTTTGAAGCCTTACATCTTTCCCTGAGGCTGATGAGTTAAAGCTAATGTGCGCTGGTTCTGAGGTTCACAAGAACCACTTGGTTTTCAGCTTCATTACTGCATCCTGCTCTGTATATCACTCTGTATAAATAAAGTGCTGATTGGCCAGTAGTCAGGCAGCAAGTATAGGCTAGACAAGCAGAGAAGAGAATTCTGGGAACAGGAAGGCTAAGTCCGGAGACGCTGCCAGCCATCATCATGAGTACCAAAATGTAAGATATTGGTAAGCCACAAGCCATGTGGCAAGGTATAGATTTATAGAAATGGGTTAATTTAAGATAGAAGAACTAGGTAACAAGAAGCCTGACACGGCCATACAGTTTATAAGTAATATAAGTCTCTGAGTGGCTGTGGGACTAGTGGGTGAGAGATTTGTCCTGACTGTGGGCCAGCTGGACTCCAGCTACATATGGCACCCAATGGGTTAGCAAGAGTTTCCACCTAAAACCTAAAATAAATAAATAAATAAATAAATAAATAAATAAATAAATAAATAAATAAAGATTCAAAAATGGAGCTAAACAGAGCTTCCTAGTTATTTCTGTCAAGTTAGCGCCAGCCTGCAGGATTGAGCTACTATGATGGGTTTCCTGGCATGTACGCTTGACCTGCAGTATGGCGGGAATGAGGCATCTACAAGTTGCACATTATGCTGCGTGGTGGATTTAGTCTTTGCTAGTACAAAAAAAAAATAGTGAGATTTCTGGGCTACACACTGCTTTGATAGAAACATAGACCCACTGTTTCTAAGAGTTGATAGCTCCCAAAGCTGGCAGTAAATGTACCACCACCATATTGGGAAGCTGAGGTAGGTGGAGCCATTAGCAAAAGCTGCGATTTTAGCCCTAGTAATGCTGAAGTTTAAAACAATAGATTCATAATAAGACAGATTCAGATGAAACAAGACTTTAAATGATTTACAATATTGCAAAAATGTACATAGGCTTGAAAGAGAGAAAAAAGGAATATATACAGTTATTTAAAGACATAGTTTTTAAAAATGCAAGTATAAAAAATAAGCCACGTAAAGATGGATAATTACACAGAGAATCTGGATTGTGTTGTCTTTGGGATTTTTTTTCTTTTTTTCTTTTTTTTTTTTTTTGGTTTTTCGAGACAGGGTTTCTCTGTGTAGCTTTGCGCCTTTCCTGGAGCTCACTTGGTAGCCCAGGCTGGCCTCGAACTCACAGAGATCCGCCTGGCTCTGCCTCCCGAGTGCTGGGATTAAAGGTGTGCGCCACCAACGCCCGGCGGGATTTTTTTTTCTTTCTCCATTATTCTGTTTAATAGAGAATATTAAACCAGTTTCTTTGATGAAACTAATTCATTTTTCCTCTTCAGAAATACATAGGTTAAGCTTTCTGTCCCCAGTGTCCTAAAATGTCACAGTTGTCCCGTGGTGTGTTTTATCCTCCTCATGGAGACTTTCAGCTAACAAATCAGTGTGGTAGTTTTCATAAGTAGATTTTTATGATCCCTTCTTCTCTGGCCTCCTTTTCTGGAATCCTCAGGTGCATGTTGGGGGTACTGAAATCATTCCTTGGTTGCCTTTTCCTCTCATATTTTCTCTCTCTGCTTGCCTGTCTGAGACAGAGCCTCACTATGTAGCTCCGACCGGCCTGGGGCTCACTGTGGATCTGCCTGCCTCTGCCTCCTAAGTACTGACTAAACACATAGACCACCACACAGCTTCTTTGCTTTCTTACGCTTCTTCCCAGAATTGTTTCCGTTTTCTCCCTGAGCCTTTCCCCTGAGCCAGCACTTCTCCTGGCAGATAGCTGGAGCAACATTAAAATTGGTTTTGCTGTTCTCTGGTGTTCCTTTATTCTAAAACAGATGTCTTCTCAAGGCCAGCATCTCTCCTGTGGGTCTCCCTCAACAGTCTACTTCTCAAGTTGCTTTCTTCTCTAGTTGCTGTTGGGGTCTCCAACGTCTGGTTGTCCTTGGTGTTAGATGGCACACTACAGCAAGCTCTGGGCTGACTGGAAGTT